>NC_084502.1:8112265-8449765 GCF_024500385.1 Phyllopteryx taeniolatus
AATTTTTAAAATGCTAGCAAGATTTGAATCTCGCCTTACTTGAGTCCCCGCCCCGAACCCTGCCCCTGCCCCTGGCTGCTCAATGAAACGCCGCCAGCTCACGCAACGAAAAGAACCAGAAAGACAGCGGCTCGTCGCGATAGGCCGGCCGCCTCAGAGTGCTCAAGGAAGGGACCTGCGTCCCGCTTGCCTGGGCTCACCTCACATATGTTGCCAGTATGATGTATTTTTGGAATATGCAACCAATTCAAAATTTAGGAGAGATGATCAACTTACCCGACGACTCGGGGAGAATGGTGATGTGATGTAAGTGATGGTTTTTGCAAGCTCACGCAGCCCCGGAGAATCTGTGTATTGGACACCGTCCACCGTTATAGTTGCATATATTTACCCTTGATTTGAAGTAGAGAGCTGTCAATTCCTTCTTTTTAACTTAAGTTAAATATTCCGGCCAAGAAACTACGGTATAGACTCCTTTTGAGAAAGGCTGCTGTGCCTCCCGACGAGGTTTGTGAGCACGAGTTGCACTATTGACATCTCGTTGGTCACGCCTCCTATGTCTCCACCCGCTGATTGGCTATTCTTGTCCTGCCTTGCCCAGTTGTACAATAACAATGAAAATTACATTTGAGGCATTAAATGGGGCCAGCGAGGAATGATTTCACGAAAGATCATTTTGATAATATTCTGCTGTCACTTCATAGGTTTTGGTTTTTTTTAAACTGCAAATTCTAGCTTTAAATGCATTTTCCCCAGCTGCACTTGACACATAATGTAATTTTACGCAAAAGTTGTTTGTAAAAGCATAGATTGTATTATTTAATGGTATTTTTCAGTGAAATCAGTGTCTCTCCCAAATAAACGCTTCACCTAAATAGTTGCCTGGTCTCACACGCACATATGGTTGTCTAAATGAACGTACCAGCCACTTAAATGAGGAAATACAATTGACTGTTTATACTTGCTTTTCCGCATGAAAAAAGAAAAAAGAAAAAAAAAAACAGTCCTACAGTCCATTGTGTTTTTGTTCGTCTGGAAGTCTTGGTGTTGGAGTTACCTCAAAGTAGCCATGCATCAGTTTGCTCTTGGGCAGATGGGCCAATTATAGTTTGGCCTCCAACTGGACAGCACGGGCCACACATGCGGACTGAGTCCTTAAACACATCAGGTTTCTCTCACGTGTCTCTGCCCATCCATCCATGAGTGCATCTATCCATTGCTCCTCCCCTTGCTCTCATCTACCACTACAACAATTACTTCCCAATGATAACCCAAACAAGGGAGGCTCATCTGAAGCTGTTTTGTATTTTAAATTATTATGCCAAAATCTCAAGCTGCTGCAGGATGCTTGTAGCACCAGTCATTGTCTATAGCCACATCTACGTGATTTTCTAATGCTCATTTTCTTTCCACTCCCCTTCTTCCGCTATCCACAAATGAATGTCTTTGCTGTAGCAAATAGGCCTGGGATGGAAATGCCATATTTGATTCAACAATGGTGGATCATATTTACTGTGTAAGACAAAAGGCTCGCGCGTTTCCATCCCATTATGTGTTTTCTCAAACTCAATGAAAGAACCATTTCATCATCGACCACCCAGTCACTAAACCTCATTGTATTCCATTCGCTTTCTGTAGCTATTGTGCTTGAATGTGACGTGTTTTTTCTTTTTTTTTTTTTTATTCTCTCTCCTCCCTCCATCAGACTGTAATACTAACATGGTATTTGTCCAGGCGTGAAGTAATGACAGTAATCTGGTGCCATTTGGTGTACTGTGAAAAGGGACATGTTGGTAATGGTTGTATTATAATAGTTATCAGGCGCGGGTCACTACGAATCTGCTGTAAGCTATTGTGTTCACACTGTTCAGTCTGAGAATGAAGAGAGAGATGCATTAGTGGCATTTATTTGAGATTTGTGTTGTTTGTGTGAAAGCTGTCAATGGGGGTTATTTGAAATAGTATTTGGAAAATCTACCATTTGTTTGTCACAAAATGTCTTTTTTTGCTTCAATTTCTTGTTTAAGATGTGAAAGAAATGAAATAATGTTATGGCAAATCGCAGATTTAAAAAGTACTATACTGTAGCTTTGCTTTCATCGATTGTAGTTTGCAGAATTCTAGTCGTATTAACCTTTAATTCTAGGCATTCTGGTTTTGTAGTTGGGTTTGAAAATTATACTGACACCTATATTTACAGAACACTTTATTAGATTCACTTGCACAATCTAATAAAATCCTGAATACGAGTTTTATCAAGATATGTGCATTATTGTGGCTATGGTCTTGAACTGCACTGCATCTTCCCGATGTACAGTATGCGTTACTTAAAAAATAAAGAATATAAGAACCAGGTCGGAATAAACACATTGTTAGATTATTATCTCTGATATGGATTTGTTTTACTTGATCTTTTTTTTTTTTAAATAGCTCCCATAGTTGATCACATTATAGTGTGTGGTTGTACCTAATCGTAGCGTGATATGACTAACATCATTATTAAAGTACAGAGAAATCTGGAGCGAATGCGATATTGTATTAGTAAGTATTCAATGCCATAACATACCTTCCTCATTTAAGTGTCATTGCCATAGCTTATCTTTCTTATGTGTTTTAGGTATACATTTTTATCTTGGGGAAAAAAAACAACAACCCTCATGCATATGCAATATGTTATTTAAGGATCTTAAATTGCTTGATGTGCCTGTAATATATTTCGAATAGGGCTCAAATGTTGGACCATTGGTAGTATAGTGGTTCACAATGCTCACATTCATGTGGCAAATGTGGGATCAATTCCCACCAAGGTGCCAAGGCTTTCATCTGATATTGCTCATAAAACAATCAACTAACTAACAAAGCAATGGGCGATAGTTGACAGCTTATAGAATTAAACAGTAGAAAAGCCCGGCTGCCACCAGCTTGAGCAACTGCCTAGTCTCCAATAAAAACAAAACTCTAGTTCAAACTGCTTTATAGCACTCAAAATCTGGATGCAAATCCTGGCACTCGCTCATCCACTCACTGCCATGCAGCGTAAGACTGTGTAGTTATTTAGCTGCAATAGGAACGAGGCAGTTTAACATGCCCTTATGGGACCTTGCTCTGCGCATGTTGGCAGAATCATGTTGGAACAGAAAAAAAGGCCATACCCAGACTGTGCCCACAAAATCGGTGGGATCGAATTTTCCCTCACTGGCTTCAAACTGGAACAACAACATCCATTATTGAGTAATATTACAATACTTCGGTCCAAATGTTGAAGGTTTTATTCAAAAACACCGAGTGGATGATAAAACGCTTCAACACAGAAACAATACCGAGGATGGTTTAAGACCGTGCATGTGGACATTCTATGGGTGAACTTTGTAATAAACACTGTATATAACGTAATGTTACAAGGCAAATACTACTTGAGGAAACATACTTCTTCCCACGACGCATGGTCTCTCTTTGTCTCTCCCTTAGGGACACATTTATTTGGCTGCTGTTTGAGAGGCACGTCTATTTGCACAGCTTTATATGATGTCCTTGTTAATAGCCAAGATCTCAGAGATCTTCACAGAAATCGTTCAACCTTCATCTTATCATTGACTTTCAGACACGCAGATGCCAGCCAGTCAAGATCTGCTTGAAGAATTGACTAACCTGTGATGTTTATCTCAATGGTTTTGTGGAGGAGAACATTGTTTTGTACGGCATCCATGTCTGTTAAAACAAACATTTTCTTTTTGCTCTGTGTGTTGTGTTCAGATGACAAATTAAATAACTGGCTACAGGTCAGATGCTTGCAGGTTTTTTATTTGGAACATTGTAAACGGTTTTCAAGGTTGACTATACTTAACAGAAACTAGCTTGACTTTTGACTCTTTGTTGGGTATAGCAGGAGTAGTAGTAGGAGCACCAGGAGTAGAAGATGTTGACTACAAAAAGCACTGCAACTCTGACTTCAGCAGCCGGATTTTACGGCCAACCCATAGTCTGTCACAAAATGTCTTAAAGTGTTGATCACAATTCACATCCAGAATTTTGAAGATGATCGGAATCGAGACTGTTGGACCTTGGTCGAGGTCTGCACTCTGTCAAGTGTGTTACCAGCTTCGTTGGAGTTACGCTCTCAAAGTATTTCTAAAAAGCAAACATGTTTTTGTATCTGTAAAAATTAATTATTAGCTGCAGCATACGACGGAGAGATATCTTTTTAAAGTAAGTGATTTCAGTCAGTCTGTGGGTGTGTGTGTGTGTGTGTGTGTGTGTGTGTTACATGTGTTCGAGTCAGCAGGTCTTCCCCTCTAGCTTACCTCACAAATAAGCCGGGGTAAGAAGTTGTAAGCGGCCGCCTCCACAACCGTTTATCTCTGATCGTCACTGTGGACTTCCTTTAATCTCAGGTTTCAGCCACAGACCCCTGTCGGGTATATTCTTTTTATACTTGATTTAAACAAAAATAATAATAAAACAAAAAAAAGTAGAAGTTGTGTGATTTTTAAAAAGACATTTTTTGTAATTGGATTTTATTTGATTCTCGACCTTTTGTGTGTCTTATGCCCAGGTGACACGAGTACCTGTGGAGAGCTGTGAGCAGTACACTTCCTGCGCCGCTTGTCTGGGATCAGGGGACCCTCACTGTGGCTGGTGTGTGCTGCACAACATGTAAGTGCATTAATAATGAGGTGTCTTTAGTGGAATGTGCCATTTGATCAGCTCTATTTTTTTCTCTTCATAAAACTGACATTAACCAACATTGCATTTGATATAACTGTATATCATTAATGATTAAAGCATTACCCCTGCTGGTCACGCAGGATTTACAGAGATGTGCTGTGTATGTGCAGTTTCTCTGAAGTTGTTTACCACACATGCCACAACTAAAGCAACAAATAATAATATTAATTAAAAAAAGATGCTACTGAATGAATTGGCAAGCGTGTTTGTTCATGTTGTCACAAACACTGCAAAATTAAACGAGCCTGAAGTGCCAAAATCACTGCAGTGGTGATGCTAATCCTAATTAAGGTCATGGACTTGTAATATGATTTGTGACCAATATGATTTCTTCCGCTTCCTTGCAATATAACCCCTACTAAGTAGCCCTATACTTTAGGAATTTGGAGTACTGCCCATTAGATCTTTAAGCAGAGGTGGTAAAAGCAGCATTTGTATTAGACGAGCAGTAAAATAGGCTATAAAATCCACTGTGACCACCTCAATTGCTAATATTGTGATGTATCCTGTCACGGCATCCTTGCGTGCGCCATCTATTTTTAGACTTCATCTTTAATTTCGCATCTTCGCATAGGGTGCCGTAGCGCCAATCCAACGTGATCACTAGTGTCATCTGACTCCAATTCAACAATCAGACGGCACAATGAGGTCACATGACCACACACAAAGCCTTCAAGGCCCAATGGAAATGACTCATTTTGGGGAGAAAAAAAAAAAAAAACAGTCGCGCAAGTGTTTACTTTACAGACTTTGTGATGCAGTGTAGTCTTGCGTTTCCCCAAACGTGGATATTTTCAGCCCACTTCTAACTTGAGAAAACACCTTATGGTAAGTTGCAGATGTTTCCATTTTTGTTTTGGCAGTGCATCTGGAAACATTAGCCCTATTTTATGGTCATAAATCACTATAAAACATGCTTCTTGAGGATACGTGCCATGCTGTAATCTTAATCTCTCTCGCACGCTCTCTCTCTTGCGCGCACACACATACACACACACGCACGTCTGTTCAGCAAACAGCTTCTTCATTCAGTCATTTAAGTGAATAAAACAAATAGTGTTTCTATAAATAGTGTTAGGGTCCAATGAATGTGTTGTTGGTTTCTGGGCACTTAAAAACTGAAATGGTGGCAAGTGTGTGTGGACTCCCATATATGGTAAATTTTGATTTTATTTGATGTTCAGACTCGATAAAATATAAATAAATTGAAGATGCTCACCAGTTATACATCCATCCATTGTCTTCCGCTTATCCGAGGTCATGTCGCGGGGGCAGTAGCTTCAGCAGGAAAGCCCAGACTTCCCTCTCCACAGCCACTTCCTCCAGCTCTTGCGAGAAGATCCCGAGGCGTTCCCAGGCAAGCCGAGAGACGTAGTCTCTCCAGCGCGTCCTGGGGCTTCCCGGACGCCTCCTAAACAGATGCCCGAGCCACCTCATCTGGCTCCTCTCAATGTGAAGGAGAAGTGGCTCTACTCTGAGCCCCTCCCGGATGACCGAGCTTCTCACCCTCTCTCTAAGGGAGTGCCCGGACACCCTGCAGAGGAAACTCATTTCGGCCGCTTGTATTCGGGATCTTGTTCTTTCGGTCACGACCCACAGCTCGTGACCATAGGTGGGGGTAGGAACATAGATCGACCAGTTTCGGCTAAGCTCCTTCTACACCACAACGGACCGATACAAAGTCCGCATCACTGCAGACGCTGCACCGATTCGCCTGTCGATCTCGTGTTCCATTCTTCCCTCACTCGTGAACAAGACCCCAAGATATTTGAACTCCTCCACTTGGGGAAGGATTTCATCCCCGACCTGGAGAGGGCACGCCACCCTTTTCCGACTGAGGACCATGGTCTCAGATTTAGAGGTGCTGATTCTCATCCCAGCCGCTTCACACGCGAACCGCTCCAGTGAGAGTTGGAAATCACGGTTTGATGAAGCCGACAGAAACAAATCACCTGCAAAAAGAAAAGATGTAATACTGAAGCCACCAAACCAGAAACCATCTACACCTCGGTTGCGCCTAGAAATTATGAACAGAATCGGTGACAAAGGGCAGCCTTGGCGGAGTACAACCCTCACTGGAAACAAGTCCGACTTACTGCTGGCAATGCGGACCAAACTCTGACTCCTGTCGTACAGGGACCGAACAGCTTGTATGAGGCGTGTCAACCAGGACAGCCCTACAACATCCAGAGTTGATGGTGCACTGCTTCCCCCTCCTGAGACGCCAGATGGTGGACCAGAATTTCCTCGAAGCCGTCCGGAAGTCGTTCTCCACGGCCTCACCGAACACCTCCCACGCCAGAGTTTTTGCCTCAGCGACAACCAAAGCTGCATTCCCCTTGGGCAGCCGGTACTCATCAGCTGCCTCAGGAGTCCCACAGGCCAAAAAGGGCCGATAGGACTCCTTCTTCAGCTTGACGGCATCCCTCACCGTTCGGGTTCAGGGATTGCCGCCACGACAGGCCCCGACCACCTTACGCCCACAGCTCCGGTCAGCCGCCTCGGCAATAGAGGCGCAGAACATGGTCCACTCGGACTCAATGTCCCCCGCCTCCCCTAAGACGTGGGTGAAGTTCTGCCGGAGGTGTGAGTTGAAACTACTTCTACTACTACTACTACTACTACTACTCCCAATCACCCCCTTCCAGGTCTCACTGTCATTGCCCAGGTGAGCAGCTCACACTGCACCTGACCCCTATGGCCCCTCCCACAGGTGGTGAGCTCATGGGAAGGCTCACCAGTTACTCTTGTAGTTTTTTTTCACCGGGTACTTTCTTACTCAAGTAAATATTTGGAGGACTACTTTTTACATGAGTCATATTATTCCAAATTAACATCAACAGCATTAATCTACCCATCTCTGGTACCTTTCCAATTGTTACCCTACCTGCCTGTGTTTTTAAAGTCAATTTATTTTTACGAGAATATCTTGCTATTAATGCTATTAGCTTCCAGGTAATATGAAAAATCACATTTATCATTCTTCTCTCATAGATGTTCGAGAAAGGATCACTGCGAGCGTGCAGAGGAACCTCAGCGTTTCACCACTAGAGTGGATCAGTGTGTCCGACTCTCTGTCCAACCCGACACCATCTCGGTCACCATGTCAGAAGTGCAGGTATAATGTTGTGTTGCAGTATCTGTGGGGTTGTGAAAACTGGGACAATGATATGTGAAGTAGCTGCAGGCAACATGCTTTCATAAAAAGTTTAGTAAGAAAAGCTAAAGTACCAAAGGTAACACACAATATTGCATGCAAGAAAACATAGCAATGTACTTCAAAAGAGCCATTCATTAAACACTTCTCATATATGGTGACTTACTGCGCTATAAATGCAATCCTTTGTCATCATTTCAGAAGGGTTGTTGTTGGAGGCTAGGGCGAGAGTGAAAGCATTCATTAATAAAAGCAAAAATGAAATCTGTTGTCTTGGAATGTCAGTGTATTCATTTTTCATACAGATTCCTACTGAATTCTTGTGAGCATTTGTTATACTGTATGTCCAAGCCTTAGACGGCTTCACTTTAACTTCCTTACATTACAAATGTATTTTATTAGTGGTCATATTGGTGAAGCAGGTGAAAAGATTTAGTAAGAAATAATCATGTATATCATTAATGAAGTTAAATTACAACTATTTAATATTTACAGCTATTACTTCCAGCTGGAGATCAATGACAGGACCTAGGTTATAGTTTCGGAGTTCAACATTGGTTTTATTCAACCATAACATCCATCCATCCATCCATCCATTTTCCATACCGCTTATCTTCACTACGGTCGCGGGCTGACTCTGAGCGAGAGGCCACCAGCCAATCACAGGGCACATGTAAACAAACAACCATTTGCACTCACATTCACACCTACGGGCAATTTAGAGTCTTCAATTAACCTATCACGCATGTTTTGGGGATGTGGGAGGAAAGCCGGAAAATTTTCACGCGGGCACGGACGGGAAGAACATGCAAACTCCATACAGGTGAGGCTGGATTAGAACATGGGTCCTCCGAATTGTGAGGCAGATGTGCCAACCAGTCTTCCACTGTGCCCCGAACTTAACACATTTTCCCAAATGCGTTTGGTGGAAATGTGTTTTTGGAAAATTTTGAAACCAAGGTTGAACTTCCAGAAGACACGTTTGTCTTTGTCTCATCACTAAAAGAACAACAAACGTACTCGTGAAGCATGGTGGTGGCAGTGTCATGCTTTGGGGCTGTTTTCTTCAGCTGGTACTGGAGCCCAGTCAAGTTGGAGGGAATTATGACCAATTCCAAATACCAGTCAGTGTTTGCACAAAACCTTTAGGCTTTTGCTGGAAAGAAAAAAAATATCAGGAAAAGCCTAGTAGAACATTTGAAATTTATTTTGTATTAATCAAAGGCCCTTTAAATGGCGGCAGGTGTGTGCCGACTCCCATTTAACATGAGCTTGACTGTGAGCCTCAGAACACACCCACATCCCCAGTAGAAAATAGGGTGTGCACACTTGTGCAACCAAAGTTGTTTATTTTTACTTCCGCTCTTGAAAATATTTAATTGTTGTCAATTGAGTTATACAGGTTACATTAATTTTGGAAATTGTTTGTGACGGGTTGGGCCGTAAAGCAGTAACAGAGCATTGAGATGATTCAACAGTTTTTGAGAAGAAAAAAAAAAGGTAATAAAATTGAACCATTAAATACAAAAAGAGCAGAGTGCTACCAAACGCGTAGGAAAAAAACCCCCTGAAAACTATAGTGCAAGGTGAAATGCATACAAAAGCACCACAACAAAAAGCAAAGACAAGGAAAACGTGGTTTACAGTGATGGAAAGCGAGATCCCCAGGAAGATGCCGAAACTGAACCGAAACAGGGACAAAAAAATATTCCTGCAGCGGGGCAGATTGCGAAACGGCAAAAGGCTCCAAACGAAGGAACGATCTGGTATCTTCCTGGTGTGCAGTGGTAGTTGAGTACCAATTTCTCTGAGGTGCTTGTGTCTTTGCTAAATCTGGCCAGCTCTCTAAAGTACACAAGAAAAAAAACACTGGTAAAAGCTAGCTGACAGCAAAAACTAAACAACTCAGAAAAACCTGACAAAAATGATTCATCTCATTTCTTCATATCCCAAAAACCTGGCATTTGAACAGGGGTGTGTAGACTTTGGTTCAGACTTTGATTTCACTATAACCAGACTGACTGAGGTCTCCACTCTCCATGTACTCAACATCTGACTCATTCCACAGTTCATCCTGGCCATGTCCAGCACCTCTTGGCTAAGCCTGACAACCATCTGCTGACTCTCCCCACTTTTCTCTCGGGTTCTTGCCCGAGCAGTCGCACAGCCTTGATGGTGTTGGGGTCGCTATCTGTCTAATCAGCAGAATTTGTCTTCTTCTAATATCCAGGCATCCAATGTTTAATCGATAGAGTGGGCGATGGGTGCTCCATCTGGTCTCTGTTAAGCATAGCATGCGTGGTGAGCCTGCCGGCCTTCCGGGTGGATTGTAAAAACAAGCTGACACACCCATGAAAGATGCTCTTATTCCTCTCTTGCTCCAGCCATCCAAACATAGGGTCAGCTTTCCTCACCCCTGTATGATCTCTTTAAGCGTCTGTTTCGCCTCATCCATCTTAGCCCCGATCAGGTTATTTACGCATGCAGGTGCGGGTGTTTCGTATTGTTGGTCCAGTGTGGTGCTAAACATTTTGTATTCTATTGAAACAGTTTCAATCAATACAGTATATTAACCAATGCATCCTCCTGATTCAGGTTCAAAGTCAGACAATTTCCTTGATATCGGCGTGGGCAAATCGTTTACACCTTCCAGGTCCAAGTGCAAATTCAGCCTCAACAGACAAATACATAATACACAACATCGTAAAAGACCTGGAGTATAGTTTACGGGAGCAGTTGCAAGAAGTGAATATACAAGAATAATGAAATAAGAGCAATACAACACAATAAGACCAAACCATATAAAAGATTAAAGGAAAAGTTGATTCATTTAAAAAAGAGAGGTACTAGTGTTGGGCAGCCTCATGGCAGGAGGAATGAAAGACTTCAAGTATCTTTTTGTTCTCATCAAGGGCACACAGTACGGCGGGCTGGAGGGCATCGGGACACTTGTTTCTCCCAATGAGAGCTCAAGACCTTCTGCTGGACCTCAGTGATCTTGGAGCATATTTTGATATGTCGTTTAGGCAGTTTTTGTCTGACTGACAACCCTTTAATCCAACAGATAAAAGAGAAGGTTGAAAGGCTTTCAATAAAAGGATTATAAAATTTACATAAAACAGCATCACAGACAGAAAAGGAGTTGAACCTTCGTAATAAACGAATCCTTTGTGGATTATGGTATTCCTACGTGTTGACTGACCAGCAACTACGGGTATTTGGTTGCCAGTGGAAGAAGTCTCATACGGTCACAGCGTTTTCGCTGATTTAGAATTGCCATCAGGGAATGGGTGCAGACCCTGCAGAGAGGCGACCTTGTCACGGTATTCCACGTGAGTCTTCTTGTAAGAACTTATTTGTAATACTTTGAGATCTGTGGGGCGCGGGGGTGGGGGGGTTCTTCACACGTGACCCGCCTCCACGACGCGACACCGAGGGACTTGCTTGCTTGTCAGACTCAAAAGAAATCCCAAATGTGGCACTCCCATTTCCTCCCAACTTTCACCATCATGCTAGTATTTTTTATGTATTTTTTTCCTTCTTTAACCCGTCAAGCCACATCGGCAAAACATTACATCACGGTCAGACCCAGTGTTGCAGCAGGGTCGTGCAGCTGTTGTATCCCTAGCGGAGCCGAAATAAAGTCCATGCGTTACGAAATGAATTGACAAAGATGAAAACAAAGGACAATGTCAGACAAAGCCATTTAAGGTAGTTAGTATTTTTTTTAACACTCATTTTTATAATTTGTTAACGACAATATTTTCTCAATTTTATTTTTGATTCATATCCCTGACTAAGTACATTTTTGTTTTCTCCCTGAGATAAGAGAAAGGAAAGGGAATGATCTAATCGGTACAGTAGTGTCTTGCAATACGAGCAACCCGACTAACAATGTTACTATTATATATTGTAGGTTGTTAATATGGCCAGGTCATGAGTAAATAAAGTAAACCGAATGGACCAGTACGAACCAACCATGTATTGACGAGTACATATCTTGTGTCACAAGCAAGTCGAGTCTCTTGTCCATCCTTATGAAACACAATGCAGAGTCAGAGGTCGTACGAGTGTATTTTCCCAGATCTTGATATGGGGGATTGACTTTTAAAGTGCAATACTGTACTGTGTTTTTCAGTTTCAAATACCCGTGACTTAAAATCGTGTGCCTTTATAAACAACAAATAAAATAGTCTCTGTAATCAGAGGTAAATTATTTATTTTGTTTAACTTTTATTTTTCCAGGTAAGGCAATTAAGAACATATTCTCATTTGCAATGCCGACCTGACAGAAAACAGCGGAAAGAGGTTGTTGTTAATGTTTTGAAAAATGGTAGTTCGTTATGATTTACCGAAAGTATTTCTTTGCCTTTGAACAAAGGGGAAAACAGCAACTTATTTTGATTTATATTAATTATGCTGTGATTTTACTAGTCTGGCCCATTTGACATCAAATTAGGCTGTAATTGGCCCCTGAACCATACTGACTTTCACACCCCTGTTACAGCATCATACTGGGTAGTAGTAAAATTTAAGAAAAAGTCCATTATTCCTTTTTTTTGTCTGCATTACTATATTAAGACTAAAGACGTTTCGTTAAAGTCTCTGTAAAGTGAAAGTAAAAATGTCATTCAAATTTCACACACTACAGTGAAGTGTTGTTAACAAGTCTGCGTGACAGACATTTAAGCACATATTTCCTGCTATTTATAAACCCCACAATTATTAGTTTTTCAACATATTACGCTAGCCTGATAACCACAAAATACATAACACTTAGGAATTTACATAACAACACCAACTGTTCTCGAAATTGTGGCATTCAGGGAAGATGCATTTTGGGTGGTAGGCATAGCTAGCTCGCTAACTGCACGCTGCAGTGGTAAAAATCATCCAAATAATTATAATTAAGTAACTAAGCCATTGATGGAACAAAGGCGCTCCTGTGTATAGTGTGGGTGCGTCTTATGCTCGTCGCCCAAGTGCAACACGAGGCGCCATTGTAGCCGTGCCCCCAAAAAATCTGGAAAAATGAAATGGTGAAGAACAGTTTAACGCTGTGCAGTTTCTCCTCAATTGTTTTAATGTACACATTTTCAGCATTTATCTTCAAACATGAATAATGTCTTTATAGAAGCAAATATATGAATTTACTTTACAGGGTCTTTTAAGCGATAATTAATCAAATCAATCTTATTCATTCTCGATGAAGGCATTTTTCATCCATCCATCTCTTAATTATACTGCTCATCCACATTAGGGTCACGGGTGTGCTGGAACCTATCCCAGCTGACTTTGGGCGACAGACGGGATACACAGACATTGACAAACAGAAAATTCTGCAAATAGTAATTTGTTTTTGTTTTTTTTTTAGCTTTAATTGGTGCACAATGTAAATAATATTGGGTTTAGCTTTATTGAGTCTTTTTCTTTTTCTCAAGACCACATAAAAAAATAGGGGGGTTGCTACTCTGAAATGTGTCAGTAAGAAACAATTAAGTGCTAATAATACAAAGGTTCCATTAGGGAAAAAAATGCAAGAACATCTCAGGTATTCGGACAATTGTATTGATAATATAAAACAGTAATGCGGAAATAGTCTGATTAGTCAAAAACATTTATCAGAAGAAAAAAAAGGGCTTATTAATAAACATATCTTAGCCCCAATTCCTTCAATAAGTAATAAATGGTAATTTAGTTGAACAATAAGATAATTAAATACGGAATCCAGAGGGGTGAGAGGAGTGCAAATTCATATCCCACTGACAACAAAAAAACCTTCACAACCTGATTTAAGATTATCTGCCTGTCGAGGGACTCTTCTTTTTAGGGTTTTCCTAACCAAACAGGAGTGTAGACAACAGGTACGACCACTAGGCAAGGTCTATGTAGACCCCAAAGCTCCACGGGTGTAAAGGCTCTCATGTTACTGGGGTTCCTTGAAGACCTCGATCGACAGCGCTAAATTTTGCTCAGTGCATGTTAAATTGTATTTTTTACCCTGACATTTCCTCCTCCCAGCTGGTACTTCAGACCCAGAATGTGCCCAGTCTGTCCGCTGGAGTAAACTGCTCTTTTGGAGACTACGTAGAAACAGAAGGACGCATCTACGGTGGTCGGATCTTCTGCTTGTCCCCCTCTGCAAAAGAGGTGGCTCCCATCACGCACAACCAAGGTAATTTTCTTTTTTACAGTGGTGCTTGAAAGCTGTCAAGCAAGGTTTTGATAAATATACCTTTTTATAAATGTTATGGTGTAAAGATAGATCATGTGTGATATCTCCTGCATCCCACTGTTTTTGAATCAGAAAACAATATTAGTGCTATCACTAATCAATCAAATGTAGACAGGTAAACTCAAAAGCCTATTGATTCAGCTGGAGGCTTTGTAGCAAAAGTGAAAATGTCAACTTAGCAAAAGTGGACACATGACTGTACAGTGAGGCAGTTAACATTTCCAAATATATTTTGACTGATTTAACAATGAAAGGTCCATGGCACATTTGGTACACATGTACTGAAGTGCAAAGGTCAAATGTAATAAAGGAATATTGTTGATTGAAGGTGTCATAAAACGCATGGCTATTTCTGTAACTCTGACTCATAGGTGACCGGCGTGTAATCAAACTGTATCTGAGGTCAAAGGAGACCGGGAAGACGTTTGCCAGCGTGGACTTCATCTTCTACAACTGCAGTGTCCACCGATCGTAAGTTGTCGTGTATTTTTCTTTTTTGGGTCCATTTGGTCGGGTGTGAACACAGGACAACAACACAATACAACACTGCCATGGTGACAAAGCAAACCAACCTTGATCTGCTCCTGATAACAAGCAAAGTAATCAGGTTGACGATAAATGGAACAATGGTGCTCAACTGATTCACTGGTGCCGTTTTCGGTTTAGCGTGTATGCAGGTATCAGGTTGTTACATGGCTGCACATTTTATTTGGACCCAGACTGCAAACCCACCAATTGAATTCATACAAATCCCAATGAAACATTTCAAGCACATACACGAGGTATGCATCCATGAAAAAAAGTACAATTTGGTACAATTAAAATTAGGATTGTTTGGTTTTGGTGGAGGTCTGGCATCATTTGTGCAGCAAGAAGGTGAATGGTGAAAGAAATTGATCCAAGTCCATTACAATCATTTACGTAAAGCAATAGAGCCTGTAAATAATGGATAATGATAACGAGTGAATGTGTGACCTCTGGTCATTCATTATTAGTATTCAGGTCATTTCTACAAATCAATGAGTTAATTGCATTTCATGCGATGATAAAACTACTGATGGGTGAAGTCATAAATCAATCCCAAACTATGCAAAACTAAGACGCGTGGTCGCGCTTGGGTAACACGTTCTTTGGCAATAAAAACTCCCCAACGTATATGTACTTCGCTCATACAAAAATGAATGCCTGTATTTTGTTGTTTTTCTGCTCTGAAACAGACAATTTGAGAGTGACAGACTGTTAGTATAGCACGCGTATGCCAACCAAAGGAATCTGCTTGCAAATTTATTTGGTACAAACTAAAAAAATAAATCTATATGATGAAGTAACTTTTTTTGTTGGCGGTATCAAAGTTTGTAGAGCCCTCAAGTGAACAGAATTACGGCGCAGAGGCAGTGGGATAGCAAATGTTCATTGTGGTCTGAATTGAATTGACCTAGAAGGTGAAGGTTAAATAAAAATTAATAAAATTTCATGAAGCAATGACTCCAGGCTGCTCCGAGGTGTCACTTCCACCGTGATATAGTCAATGCATTTTTCACTGCATGCGTAATTTGTCAACTCTCGGATTAAAATATGTGCGGCACGTACAGTATATATACAGTATGTATGCATTGTGGTAGTTTATGACCATTTCCAGTTGATGAATTGCATGTAATAATCTTATGTCACAATACAATATACTTCTCTTTTTCTGGCTGCCAGACAGCCACTGAACGTGTCCAGCTCTCTTTCTTCTCCATCCCTCCATCACTTTCCGGATGCCCATTATTCCATTCCTGCCTTTTCCACCTTTCCCTCATCTCATCCCTCCTTTTCCTGACCACGACCCCTCTTAGCCATCCTCTCCATCGTCCCCACGCTTCACTGTTCCTGTCCCTCTCTTGTTCATCAAGCCTGTTTCATTGCCTGCACTCTGCTCTTGGCCCTGCATGTATCTGCATAGTAATTGGCCGTTAATTAGGTCGAGCTGGTCTGTCTGTGCGGCATAATGGAGTGGGCTTGGTGGAGAGGGCTCACCTGGGCCTCTCATCTGGGTCTCTAGGCTGAGCTGAATCTTTGATCCATTTTGTCAGTGTGTAGAGTTGTATTTGTTGCAGCCAAGCAGCCCCCCCCCCCCCCCCCCCCCCACCGAATAAAAACTGTGTATGCGCATTATTTTTCTTCTTCTTTGACGCTGGCCCCCTTAGGACTCCTGCAGCATCATTAACCCGCAGTGAAGTCACTACCACAGCAGCTGTAACATAAACCCACATATTATACACCCCTCCAGCCGCTCCCCTCCCTCTAGTATCAGCAAGCTACTTTTAATCTTTGACCTCGCCTGTAGGAAGCCTGGCACAGGGGCCGCAGCGCTCAGTGGTGGATAATGGAGTTCCCCCCCCATGGGCATGTTGGAGGATGCGAGCGCACAGGCTCACGAGAGCAGACGCACAACAGCTGACGCGCAACAGCAGGCGGGCACGTGCTTCAGGCTCAGATGCGGAGCAGCCCGCGGGCAAGCGAGCCGTCGGGGCTCGTGCGCAGACTCGCACAAGACGAAGTCGAGCTGCACACTCTCCGGTGTTTGATGCATTTCACATTGCACACAAACAGGTGCGCGCGCAGTCAGAAGGCCCACAAAGAGACAGAAGGTACTGAGTTGGCACAGTAAAGGATGCTGCTGGCTATTTACACAGTCTTACAATATTAGACATTTGTATTAACAAGAGGCTTTGTGTAGTTTAATTTAGCATGCGGGAGGAGGAATATTGCATGTTTTAAAAGGAGGAGAAAAACAAGAGAAAGTGCTGAGAGGGAAAGACTGCGACTCGCAGGAAATAGTGTGTGGAAAAAATAGGAGAAATGGGATGCAAAGCTGCCCTGCGATTGGCTGGCAACCAGTTCAGGGTGTACCCCGCCTCCTGCCCGATGCTAGCTGGGAGAGGCTCCAGCACGCCCGCGACCCTAGTGAGGAGAAGCGGCTCAGAAAATGGATGGATGGGATGCAAAGCAAATGAGTTTTTTTGTTTTGTTTGTTTTTCTGGAATGTAAACGTGTCGCAATCCATTTGGTGAATGATTCTGATGATTCTGGTCGTTTGGAATTGGGGTGGCTGTAGCTTATCTGTAAGAAGTTGTACTTTGGAAACAAAAACAAAAAAAAGGAGGGCGAGAAGTCGTTGGAGAGATGCTACTCTGCTTCCTGACATACTGACAAGGCGGCCTTGAGCAAGGCATCAAACCACACAACCCTTAGGTCAAGGAGTGTAGCACAGTTTGTGTGTCCTTTCGCCCTGACATCTCTCTCTGCATGATGTGTGTGGTGTGCAACAAAAATACATACATCCATTTCTTAAACAGCTTGTCCTCATTCAGGTCACGGGTAAGCTGGAACCTATCCTAGGTCACTTCAGTAGGACATAAATCGAAAACCTCCATTTTATATACAGAATTAAAAAAAAAAAAAAATCCCAAAGGAAATAATGGAATTGAAATACTCTATCAGGGTGAAAGTATCATTAAATATGTATGCGCCCGACAGGCATTTTTATTATTTTTTTAATGACATTATACAATTTTTAAAGGTAATAAAAGTGTAAAAAGAAAAAAAAAAAAAAAAGTGTAACACTGAATTGTAATGATCTATGCATAATGCGGTTGGATGCTACGCTCTTTTTTTCCTCATTTACCTTCATGTAAGTGTTAAAAGAACTTACCGAGTGTCGATATGAAAAGAAAAAAAATTTTAATAAAAAACTAAATCAACTAATGATGACGGTATAGTGCACAGAATAGAATAGCACTTTGTCACTGTCATAGGAACACATCGAGCATCGATGTTAAAAAACAAAAGAAAGAAATACTGTAGAAGCATACAATTATCAAAAGACAATTATTTACAGAACAAACAATCAATCGTATTTCATATTTACGGTCATGCATCAACTGTCACCACTTTTAATAGTAATGCTAAAAATTGTAAAAACAATAAAACACACTACCTTAACTTTAACAACCAGTAACATCGCATATGATGTCACTGTACTACTTTGAATGTGAGTTCTCTCAACAACTACTTAAATGGTAAATAGGTATAAAAGACACCCAAAAATGTTCGGTTCCACTGTATTAGAATATGAAAAGGCTGAATACTGAAAGGAAGCACTCAAGAGAGAGAGGCCCACACTCACCAAGCACCCAACACGGCCTCTTATGTCAAGAAAAGTCCGTTGTTGTCGCCTCCCTTTAGATACATGCAAGCTATGCTTACACTACCTTTGACTTTGGCAGCTTTGGAAGCTGTTTAGCGTTTCCTGCAGTTCCACAATCATCAAGTCATTCCGGCTTCCTCGCGCTCCCATTTCCAATAAGTGTGACCTGGTTTAATTAAACTGGGGTTTGAGACTATCATACTTGCTGCTTTTGGACTTCACCGTGACAAGATGCAATAATATCTTATAATCATTCTCAGTCCCCTGCTGAGAAGCTTCTCATTTGTTTCTGAAGCTGAAGAGCTAAGAGCTAAATGCACCATTTCATGACAATGTCTAGTTTTACTGTAGATTATCACTTATTTGCACATCTTCCTCACGAGATTTTTGTCGGGATTCCTTCATAAAATAATGAGCGGGGCAAAATGGTTATTTTGACCTCTACCAAGAAAATCATGTTTTGAATTGCTGGGTTTGTACATTTAATGTTAATATGTTTCCAGCCAACTTTCTGATCAGTCTTGAATCCTAGAATGGGAGACGAACCATAATTGTAACTTGACTTGTCAGCAGTGACAACATAATTATAAGCATTATAATTACTGTAAACAAACCAAAATGTCTCAATCTAGATTATGAAATCATACACATCCAATCAGATCAGGCCGTAAATTGAATCTGAAGTCATTGTACTCAGTCGGAAAAGGGTGGAGTGCCAGATTCCGCCCCAAGTGGAGGAGTTCAAGTGTTTTGCGGTCTTGTTCAAAAAGGTGGGTAGAATGGAGCGAGAGATCGACAGGCGGCTTGGTGCAGCATCCGTAGTAATGCAGACTCTGTGTCCGTCTGTCGTGGCGAACAAGTAGCTTAGCCAGAGGGCAAAGCTCTCGATTCACGTTCCTTCGCTCACCTATGGTCACGAAATGTGGGTTGTGACCAAAAGAACTAGACTGCGCATGCAAACTGCCGAAATGAGTTCCGTCCGCAGGGTGACCGGTCTTTCCCTTAGAGGTAGGCTGAGAAGTTTGGTAATCTGGGAGGGGCTCAGAGTCTCGCCGCTGCTCCTCCGCATCGAGGGGAGCCATCAAAGTCGGGCTCCGACCCCCTGATCGGCTCAACCTTGTACGGTTTGACCACAAGTCTACGTTCAGCCTGCTCCTGCGTGTCGAAGTGCTCCTCCTGCTCAAATTGTTTCCAAGTGTAGCGCTATTGAATGACAAGCATTTCATCACTTCCGGTAGCGCTAAAAAATGTAATAAAATAAAAAGTAACCATTTTATGGTTGACAACTTACTGGAAATGATGTGTGTTACAAAACATATTAATGAAGTCCCTGTCAATGTATCTGTAAAAATAAAGCATCTTAATTAAATCAGTGAAGGCTGTTGCTGACCTTACAAATGAAGAACATTTATAGCTCAAATACAGGGTCACAAACAACATCTGGTTGCCCGATGGGTACAATGTGGTCATCCATGACCACACATTTCTAGTTCCAACACAGTATAAATGTTGCTTTGGAAAGGAAGTGCAAAATCCTACGGTGTTCGATGCCATCATATACCTGATTACACTGATTTTGCAACACATTTATCTTAAGGAATTACATCCTCATGACTCTATCGACACATAGCTGTGCTACCACCTCAAAATATTTGTATTATTGATTCTCACCTTGGAAAATGAGCTCAGAGAAGATGAAAATGTGTTTGACTTGACTCTGGAGGTAGGCCTTGTTAGCATTGGGGTGGGGGTTATTGACTCTAGTGCAGCAGTACACTTATCCAGGCCAGTTGTCCAAAGCATTGACATCTCCACTGTAGGACTCCAATATGTAGGTGACCCAGAGGAATACTGCTATGTCAATGCAGGTGACATGCTGTGCATCCAAGTGTGTCCTATTCTGTGTATTTGTGTAGCTTGCATCCAAGTGCCTCACACAGTGTGTGCATGCATACACTGATTCAAGGAGAAATCGATAAACCGCAGCCTTAATAGTCAAGAGGTTCTGACTCACCAGCTCTACTAACAAACACCAGAATGTTAGCATAACCCCAGTGCACCTCTCACCCTGCAATGGTAATTCTCTACCATTGATTGTTTACCTCATGCTGCAGCTCAGTCAGGCCTCAAGAGCTTATCGCCGCTAATGTGAGTATCTTCCTAGAACTGCAGCTTCTCTTCAACTTTAGTCATCAATCTTGCATTATTACTATTTTTTTTGCGTAGCTTATGAAGGTACAGTAGTACAACTGTCTAGTAGTAGAAGTAATAATGTTCCACTACTTGATTTAGGTTTGGCTTTATTGTGAGGATAGCTTTTCCAAAATCAGTGGGACTGCTTTAGGGGAAACTGGAACAGACCCAGTAGTTCGAGTTTGCATGTAACTTTAAGAGCAATTTGCTATCATTTTGCTTTGGTTTCACCTCATAGCATGTACTGTAGTACATCTAACACTTTACAATCACAGTTTACAACACAACCTTAATAGTTTTGCACAGATTTCTATTACGTTGTCAATTAATGGTAGCCATAATCTTGTTTTCATCCACTAATAAGTTTCTGAATATGTTTTTCTATACTTTCCTTCCTTATTTTTTATTTTTTTGCAAAAGAAAGACAACAAGCATTCTGGAGGAAAAGGCTTATCTTGGGCTGCCAGCTTATTCCACTTAAAGCCTCCAAGAATGGAGCATGAGCAGAGAAGAGTGGATTGCTCTGGTTTTTCCCTCTCTGTGATGTTTTCATCCTCCACTCCGGTCTTGCTGACAGCCCGGATAAAGTCTTAATACGCAAGACCACAGTTACACTTGTCGTTTCAATGTCATCGCTACTTCTGCAGTGATGCACATCCACACGTGCAATGCGCATTCACCACTAACTCAATGCTTTAAAAACAAATAAATAAAAAAGACGTGATTGGTGTTTGCACTCGTTTTCCATTCCGCGGCTTGTAGCTGTTGCATCATTCTCTGTGCTCAATCGCTTAACTAACACCCGTGTGCCATTGATGGGTCCGTTTCCTATCGCTTTATGACCGTGACGTGCAGAAATGTTAACTTGTGCTCTCGCCCTTTTCATAATGACAATGAGCCATGCTGTGACATCACTAATTGTTGTCACTGCTTTGGCCATTGTTTTGTTCATTTCTGACTTTCAAGTTCATTAGGATTTTTTTTTGATTGTGTAATAATCTCCATATAATCATACTACTAATTCTCTTCCTAATAAAATCATTATATTTATAGTTGAGTCATTCACAAGGCTACATAGGTAGGTTTAAATAGATCTATAGGTCTTTTAATTTTCCTTGTTGATTTATGGTTTTGTGGCTTTGCCCCTTGAATAAAACCAGTGTAAGACAATTAGTGAACTCAAGAGGTGATTTTCCACACCAATCATCGCAGTCAAGAATCTATCAGTGTATTTGTGTGGTAATTGTATTGGGGAGTTAGCAGCGGTGAAAACAAAGTTCAGTTAAATGTCCTTTGTTTTGAAGAGTAACGTATGTTTGCTTACTGTGTTCACAAAGACGTACAAAAAACCCTTTATAGGGCACTCATTGAAAATGTCGTACATTGGTTTGTCAGTAATTGTCACATATTTGTAATATGACGTATTATAAATTAAATTAGAGTACATTACATTATTGCCAAGTTCATGATTATTATTGTTACATTTCAATGCTGATTGGCTGAGAGAAATCATGTCTGCCTTGTTTGTTCCGCAAACATTTCAGACATGTTTGTGGAGCTCACATTTTTATTCTGAAAACATTTTGGGTTTATGATGAAGGTACATTGGATCCCAATATGAAACACATTTTCAATGTTGCTGCAAATGCGCTCGAAGAGCTTCTCTACTAAGTAGAGCAACTACACTCTATGTGTGCTATCATCTGCTGTATCTCTATATTCGAATGCAAGTGCAAATTAAGAAACTACTGTATATACAATTAGCATGTGTCATTTGAATACCGTATTAAAAATGTGAGCTAAATGAGATGTCAGTTTTTACTTTACAGGTTTCCTGGATGGATATTGGTTTATCCTCAAACATGCTGTTATATTTTGGGTTTCGCATTTTGACCACATTCTGTCACACATGCAGGTGCCTGTCCTGTGTGGATGGAAAGTTCCCTTGTCACTGGTGCAAATATCGCCACATGTGCACACAGGATGCCAGCGACTGCTCCTTCCAGGAAGGACGCGTCAACACCTCACAGGTGGGTGGTCTCCTTACCCCTCAAGCGAACACACTTACACAAGTGCAACGTAGCACCAATACACCTATCTGTATTTATTTGTATTGATGGAAGTAAGTACGGAAGTGCAAGGCAGCATATGCAAAACTATAGTGGCCCACATGCCAAAATTTGGACTAGTCCTGCATGTCTGTTACCAGTGTAATTTTCACAAAATCTTATGACAAGGACAAAGAAAAAAACGGCTCCTCTTCGTTTTTGCCAACACCGCTTTAGACAAAGCAGACAGACAAAAAGGACACTATACATAATAAAAGAAAACTTGCACTGCCACCTTTATAACACAGTCTGTCGTAATGTTCTATGCATTTTAATTTGACTTCTAAATTTGAAATTAATCCTCAATCTCAAACAACTGTCAACAACAACAAATGCAAAATTCGCTTGATATTTAGAAGTAGCTCAACGTGTGTGTATATTTGAATGAGTCTTCTGGACTCGCCATTGTCGGTACTCTGCCTTTTATTGACAGCCTGATTGGCTGAATGGGTGAAGGCTTATAGTGCCACCTGTTGATTGTTTTGATACACATGTTGCCATGGCTACCAAGACACTTTGAATCTCGTTTGCTGCACATGCACACAATATGGAATCTACGGTGATGTACACATTGATACTGCAATTAGGTTTATAAAGTTGACATCGAAGGGAAGAGAAAAATGCTGCTTGTGTATGTCAAATATTAAAAATTTTATTTACCCATTTTTTTTTTTTTTTTTATGTGTCCTTGTGTTGGAGGCAAAGCACACTAATATACTTGGGCCAAAAGAAATAGTAGTGTCGCGACACTGTCTTTTTAGACTTAAGTGGTTAAAAACATTCCCCTGCTAATAAACTAATTGACTTTTTGGACAAAATCCCCAAACCAGACATTGCTAGCATGCATTGGCGTCCATGACATTGCACATGTGCCTGTGTGTGGCCCTTGCTGAAAGCCACGTACATTATACACATACTGCCTGGAAAAGTTTCCCCATGTGTCATTGGTAGTCACGTGTCAAAGTGATTGAAGTCGCACTACACTGCTTGTCTTCCCAAAAGCATGTGTTGATGTTTCTCAGGCTGACATCACATCCATAGTTGAAAGGGAAAAAATGCATCTATCTTTGCCACAGGAAATTAGTACTTGTGCTATGCTATCCTCACAGATGTGCTTGGCCCCTTGAATATAATTCTTCCCTGTCTCTTCCTGGATCTGTAAATATATATAAATCCACAGTGTTGTGACATCCGATAAAGAGCGAAGCACATGAGAGGCGACCAGGCAGAAAATTGCTAGTTGGAGAAACACTCGGGCAGGCCATCAACAACAAATGTGCATAAACACAAACAGCGACAGAAACAAACACCAGCAGGACAAACAAACACAGAAACAAACAAATTGTCTTTGCTCCACTGATTCCAACATTTAGTTGGTGGATCCGACTGGGCCCGGGGGTTGTTTCGTATGACTGCATTCCCATTCTGGGATATTAGAGCAACACAAAAATTATATGAAAACATACATAACATTTCCATTTTTGGTGGGCTTGGACTGGAAGGGCCGAGGCTTCCATCATAGCTCTAATGGCAAACGTGAAAATAAATCCCTCTTTTTGCATTTTTCTCCATATGGGTTGTCCCCAAAGGTTACCGGGAATCAAATGCCGTTTATGTTGAAATCTCCTCACGGACAAATCAAACTGTATTTTTGTTTGGCATGGTGATTCTTATTTAACGGGATAAACACTGAGGCTGTTAAAAGGTGAGATACCCCACACATGACAATAACATAATTAATTGTGTTTTCATTGTTGTTATAGTCACACGATCTGGCCACGCACAATAAAAAATCAATCCAGAGGACTTGCGCAATCAAACATGACCTGGTGTTGGAAAAAAATGAACTCTAAAGAAAACCTCAAATGAAGAAGCATCAGTAGTTAGGCTTGCTCCTCGCTTATCTGGACACGCCACCTTGGTCACAATTTGACTTGACTAAGGACAAAGAAATATTGAACAAGTTGATCCTTCATTTCTGAAGTCCCTTTCACTTTGGCCTTGTTTGCTATGCGTCCGTCGACACAACAGGGTTTGTGATCAGAACATGTTTAACATTTAGGGCCCTATTTTCATTAACTGCGTAAATCCTGTGCATTGAGTGGTGCAACTGTGCACCAAAGGCGGGTTAGACCGGTGTTGGTCATTTCGTGAGCGATGGGCAGGCTTTGCCTCTGTGGGCGTGTTTATAGCTGACTTCAGTCACGGCCAATCAAAATGGCTCCTTTCATTGCCTTTAAATGTGACGCAACTGACAGTCTCGACAGAATAGCACGATGCGTAATCGCAGCGATCCTTGAGTGCGTGGGGCATTGTCAGTGCTCTGTCCATGGTGTGGCAACAGACAATGTGAGCGGGTGCCCTCATTAAATACAGAATGAGCTAGTGATAACCGCTGGCGGCTTAAATACGTATCTGTATCAGTACCTGTCTGCATGCAGCCCGATCAAGTTCACCAAAATTGTGTTAGACCAGCGGTCTAGTTTGCGCCAGGACTTGGGCGAGATCTAAGCAGGCATAAGTTCAGATACTCTCTATCACCAAATTGTCACACCACCACGCGCTTTTCCAAGAACACTCCCTCACAGTGCCGGAACGCCGAGCTTGGCGCAAACGCCGCCAAATTGGAAAAAAAGCACAGCGAGCATTGGGCTTGCACGAAAATCAGGATCCGCCAGCTTTTGCGCACCACCCCAGATGCGCTATCTACGAAAATAGAGCTCTTATAGTTGATGACTTCGATTGCTTTCTGAGCGTATCGGCAATCACTCTTAACACACCTCATCCCAAAGCATAACATGTCAGGAGGATCCTCTGATTATTCTGGCCTTTGCTGACTTTGGACACAAGTAAGAAAATTGTTTTTTTTACAATTGACCTGATTATTTTTGTGTGTAACATTTACAGAAACATTTTGAATATTTGTAGTGGTCAAACAATCTTTTCTGGGATGTTGGTCGACCTCTGATCAAGAGTCAAAGTGTTGCCATCGTAAAACCTTTGTTCACCGCATACAAAATCTTAAGCGACATTTTAGACTGTAGTAGCACGGTGAGGTAGCGGTTAGCACATTTGCCTTACAGTCGAGTGGCATTGGGTTTAAATTTCGGCTCAGGCCAGTCTGTGTGGCGTTTGCATGTTCTAGCTAAAGTGAAAAGAGTGCTTGGCTGGTGATCAATCCAATGTGGACTTCACCTCTTGCCCAAATTCAGCTGCGATAGTCCCCAGCTCACCTGACAAATGCTACAGAAAATGGATAAATGCATTTTTAACTGCCAACCATGAAAAAAAACTGTAAATATTACAAAGTAAACACTAATTTGTTGTCACACAAGTGTAAAATTACATTAACTGGTGAAAAAGACAGCCAGAGTTAATCTTTCATTCATACTGTAGGAGTTTATCTGATGTCTCTCGGCAGAACTCTCAAGTTTGACTTGAGACAAATATTTTTGGAGGGCATTTTGTTTGAATGTCGAATTGTATTTCTGGGACATTCACACATTGCTGATCGCCGCTTTCTTTTTCAAAGTTGTCTAAGTGAGATTTAAGAATAAAAATATCCATAACTACAGGCATTGGTAAATGAGGAGGAAGAGGAGGAGAACTCTGACCTAATTCTATATTTTATATATAGAATATAAATCAGTCTATAATAGTTACTGTAGCTGCTCCATGGGGAGTTGAACCTGCGGCCTCATTGATAATCCTAAGAAGGCGATGAAGATGAACAGCAGGTGAACACGAGATAAGTGCGTCAGCGCTCCTCTCTGTGTTAATTACGAGATATATCACTATGATGAGTGAGCTGGCTCTGTCTTCATATGTTTGTCACCTCACTGCTGCAGTCAACACAAATGTGTTTGTGCGTGCGTGTGTGTCACAGCTCATAGTGTACCATGGGGGCACGCCGTTTTTGATCCCTACCAACCCCTTTCTCCTCTATCCTCTTGCCCCCCCCCCCATTAGACGCAACAAGTCAATTAGAAAGAGGCAGATATCCTCTCTCTTTGTCTGTTAGCTTCATAGCTTTCTTTTCATTTTGCGTGTGTCTGCCGCAGCTCAGGCTGGCACACAGCACTGGGCAGCCCAGCTCCGAGGCTCTGTGTCTGAGTCTGGCACAGAGCGAGCTTCCCTTCTCCCTCTGGGTCCGTCTGCCGCTGATAGACTCACTCTCTGTGCATCTTACGTGCGTGTGTGTGGGTGTGTGTACGTGCGCGTGTGTTAATTATTCAAAGTGTATTAAAGCTTAAAGATGCATCTCCAGATGCTTCTCTGATCGCCGGCGTGTTTAATGGAGAGAGACAGATGAGATGAGAAGCGAAAGGTGGAGCATCCGCAGTAAAACATACGGGGGAGGAGTTGTGACGGTGGCCTAGTTGCAAGCTCGCACACACCGCCAGGGGACTCCTTTAAAAAAGTGTGAAGGAATTCTCTACGCGAATTAATAAAAACCATGTTTCTGATTTGCACTATGCAAAACTCCCCTTTGGACAATCAACTGTTACAAATTATAGTCCGCAGCTTTAATTGGATATAGTCTGTTTTTTTTTCCACAGCAACGTCAAGGATTGAGAGGTAAAGATAACGTTACAAAATCTGTAAAAAGACAACTTTGTTTTTGTATGTTCAATATGAAAAATCACACACACGCAAAACAAAAGAAAAAACAGCCATACATTTTCTATACGATTTAACCAGTTCACGGTCACGGGGGTCACACGCACACCGTCACCAAAGCCAAGCTGCCCTGAACAGAAGTCAGGCAAGTAAGCCAACACGGTGACACAAATCATAATAATGTTCCTAAAATCTTATAATATTCATGACAAAAACAAAGCAAAAAAACTCCAGAGAACATGCTGACCTTCCAAATAATTTGATTAGTAACAATATCAATATCGGTGGCACGGTGAACGACTGGTTAGCACATCTGCCTCACAGTTCTGAGGACCGGGGTTCAATCCCCGACCCGCCTGTGTGGAGTTTGCATGTTCTCCCCCATGCCTGCGTGTGTTTTCTCCAGGCACTCCGCTTTCCTCCCACATCCCAAAAACATGCAGGGGAGGTTAATTGAAGACTCTAAATTGCCCGTAGGTGGGAATGTGAGTGCGAATGGTTGTTTGTTTCTATGTGCCCTGCGATTGGCTGGCGACCGGTTCAGGGTGTACCCCGCCTCTCGCCCGGAGATAGCCGGGATAGGCTCCAGCATGCCCGCGACCCTAGTGAGGAGAAGCGGAACGGAAGATGAATGAATGAATGAATATCAATATCTAAATGACCATACATACTGTAGGTGTTCGGCTTTGGCAGATGATGTTTCAGGTTTCGAAGGAATATACGAGTAAGCAGCATGGAGACCGTGATAGTCAGCGGAAGACAGCTGTGACAGCGGAATAGACAAGTAAAAAAGGGATATGAGAAAGAGTACCTCAAGATGGCGGGAGCAACATAAACCCTGAAGAGATTCTGTGACGGGATGGAGGAGTGGGAGGAGGACGTGTGGCGTGTTTAACCATTCAGGACTTGAAAGCTTACTTGAGGGTCATGACACACGGTGTGCCTTTGCTTCCTTAAGAACTGCTTAATAATTCTCTGTCATTTGCCTTACTTTCTTGCTTCACAGCAAGTGTCAATCATTTCATTCAGATTACTATACAGTGTCTGCCGAGACAAGACAGGAATGATTTATTCCAACATTCTTAGTTATCTTATAATAAAGTTGCTTCTTTGCTAAGCGTGTTTAGGAATGTACCTAAAGTATGAGTTGGTTAAACTTGGAAGATTCCACCATGACTTCTAATTACCCATACATTTTAAGTGTCAGCCTCTCAGCCTCCAACGGTATGAACTTTTTATGTTTTATCTCGGCTGCTTTACAGCCTTTTCCACCTCGCTCTCTATCCCACATAGTCAGGGACTGAGATGAGTGGGTGGACTCTGCAAAAGAGTTCTTCCAGTTCAAAGTGTCTTTCATTGAATGCAAGTGCACCTCGTCTGGTGCGATGAGGCCTGGCCTCCTTACACCTGACTCCAGTCGAGGGAATCGCTTCATTTGAGCAAAGTAGATGAAAACCTTTCATATTGAAATGGAGCACAGGGGTAAGTCTCGGAGCTAGAATGAAAGGGAACCAATAACGTATAGTTATAGTCCCTGGTTAATATTCTTATTAGATACAACCATTCCCTTTTCCACTCCAGCCCCTGCACCTACCGCACTGGGATTTTTAAGAATTTGGTTGTGGTCTGCAACAGACTCCAACATCTCCATAAAGATGTCTGAAATAATCAATTATCCATTTTAAGGCTTTTGGATAAGATAAGACAGCTGTGGTAGCTCTTTCTTTTTTTTTTTTTTTTGTACATTCTCCATGTCCACTTCGAAAGCCAAAATGTTCTCGTATGTTCTCTAAAGGTGATGATTGTGTGCTAAGGGAACAATTTTGTTGACCCATGAGGATATCTGACCCCAAATGGAGGTGATCTAATGCAGTGGCTCTCACCTGCTGTCATCCCGGCACCCACATTTCCTATTGGTGCAAAGTCGTGATCCAATTTAAAGACGTTAACAGCAATAAAGTTCACGTCCTGTTTAAAAGTAGCCTCTGAAAAGACATGAATAGTTGATTTTATTTTCAAACACTGTTTCAAATGAGTTTATGTACCACCAAAAGCATATTGCTCCCCATGACGGCCACTAGCCACAGGCTAAGCTGCAATGTATTTCTTTACAGAGTAAGACTCGTGGCTAAAGTGTGAGGCAGCTACACACCGTGTTGCCTACTTAATATGTTCCATGTGGGAACTTGGTACGCCTCTGTACTGTCCCGGAAAAATCAAAATAAGAAAAGGTCATTTTTTTTGACTAGCTATCCGCGACCCACCCAATATGGGTCCACTTTTGGGTCACCACCCACCAGTTAAGAATCACTGATCTAATGGACTTTCTTCTTCATCCATTTTAAATCAACACCTACAAATGGACCCTCATAAGTTAACACTTACAAGATAGAATTCTGTTAAACCAAGACCATGTTTTTCGGGTTGTTTTTTTCCAGTTGTTCTTTCCATTTGCCTTTTTGATTTATCACTCATAGCCCTCTGAAAGTGTAAACACAAACAAAAAAGAATACTTAGTCTTATAGCCTCCTATTTTTTTTAAATTTGGATCCTGGATACACATATACTGTGTTTCCAGCAATTTTAGGTCAAGTTATGCTACTGACGAACTGTTTGGCCAAGAATATCGGACACAGGATTGGGCAAAATTATTCGATGAAAAAAGTAGATCAGTTATGCTGCAATTTTCCTTCCATTTTGATTAATGGTATTTTTTATGTTTACTGTAAATCTGAACACAGACTGAGGGTTGTTTTAAAACCTTTTAAAAAAGTAATAAAAGTAAAGTAAAAACAGTAGTAATTTTGATTTTCAAGTGAAGTGAACCATCGCACTTCTGGTGCATATGTTCAAAATCAAATCTGTAAACCATTTATTGTTCAGGGAAGTGTTGTAAGATGAGTTTAAAATATTATATTATATTATATTATTATATATAATTAAGTGTTTGGGGAACATAGTTTAGGGTATACAGTGGATATAAAAGTCTACACTAACACCACTATAACATCTGAACTTTATTTGGGGCTTATCAGAGGCACTTTAAATGGTAGCAGGTGTGCGCTGACTCCCATTGGACATGAGTTTGAATTCGACTGGCTAATTCTGAACAGAGCCACATGTCCAGTTATTAGAGAGTATCCACACTTATGCAGCCATCTTATATCAGTTCTTTAGTTTTACTTCCCCTCTTGAAAGGAGTTTTTATTTTAAAATTGAGTTGTACAGGGTGGCACGATAGACGACTGGTTAGCACATCTGCCTCACAGTTCTGAGGACCGGGGTTCAAATCCCGGCCCCGCCTGTGTGGAGTTTGCATGTTGTCCCCGTGCCTGCGTGGGTTTTCTCCGGGTACTCCAGTTTCCTCTCACATCCCAAAAACATGCGTGGTCGATTGATTGAAGACTCTAAATTGCCCGTAGGTGTGAATGTGAGAGCGAATGGTTGTTTGTTTATATGTGCCCTGCGATTGGCTGGCGACCAGTTCAAGGTGTACCCTGGCTCTCGCCCACAGTCAGCTGGGATAGGCTCCAGCATGCCTGCGACCCTAGTGAGGATAAGCGGTACAGAAAATGGATGGATGAATGGATGGATGGAGTTGTACAGGTTATAGGTCACATTAATGGTGGAAAAAGTTTTGACATGACTTATCTTGATCTTGTTTTTTAATATCACAAATACCTGGCAATTGAACAGGGTGTGTGTAGAAATTTTAGATCCACTGGATAAATGGGCAAATAATTAGAGTGAAAATGAGAAGGTCGATTTTATTAGTTAGCACACACACCTGCGAACCCGCTGCATATTTCTAGCGGCTGCTATCGATCCACCAGCTGATGCTGATCAGCAAAATCCTCTTCGACTGTTCGAGCCTTGATAACATCTAGATTGACATGCAATCACGCTTGGTCATCGGCAATAACACACAGAACTCCGCTGTTCTAATAGATATGTGTGTGAAGAGCTCTGTACAGTCAGTGGAGTAGAGGTCAGTTACTTTATCTTTTCTCCAGCCTTTTTGTGATCCACAAGGGCCAGAGACCACCAAGCTAGAGATAACGATCTTGGATCAGTATCTGTGAACTCAGAACAGCCAAATGTTTTAACAGCCATTAAGTGTTACACAGTAGTATTCACTTGAGGTTATACAGCACATGCAAAAAAACAAAAAAAGAAATTTGGATGATGTCCAAGAGCCTCAAAGTATAAAGGTTTCCAGTTCAGTTCAATCTTGGACCACACGAACCAGCCCAACTTTTGGTTTTGCTGTGTAAGGTGTGCATGTTCTCCCCATACGTGTTTGAGTTTTATCCAAGTTTCACCCACAAACAAAAAACACATGATTCAATTCCAGGTAGTTCTCTTGACAAAGCTACTTACAGACCCTTTCCAATAAATTAGAATATCGTGAAAAATTTCCACAATTCCATTCAAAAAGTTAAACTTTCATATATTATAGATTCAGGGCCCATAATTTGAACAATTTCAAGTATTTATTTGTTTATTTTTACATAATTTGTGCTTCTAGCACATAAAACCCACGAAATCAGGAATTCATAAAATTTTAATACCGTGAAGAAATCAGCCAAAATTTTGCAGGCTGTAAATGTTTTAAACCGGCTGTCACACACTAATCATCTACTAAACTCAAAGCACCTGCACAGGTTTCCCCAAGTGTTATTACATTACTTCAGTTTGGTTCAATTGTCTCAGTTGGGTTCAATATGGGGAAGACTACAGACTTGACAACTGGCCAGAAGACCATCATTGATAGGATGGGTAAGCCACAAAAGTTCATGGCTGTTCACAGAGTGCTGTGTCCAAGCATGTCAATGGAAAGTCTCCTGGAAGGACAAAATGTGGCAGGAGAAGATGCACCAGCAAAAGAGATGACTGTGGGCTTCAGAGAATTATCAAACAGAGAAGATTCAAGAATCTAGCAGAGATACAGAAAGAGTTGAATGAAGCGGGAGTCACAGCTTCAAAAATCACCACATTCAGATGCATCCTGGAGATGGGCTACAACTGTCGGGTTCCTCGGGTCAAGCCACTTTGGAGCCTGAGCCAACGTAGGAAGCGTCTTAAATGAGCCAGGGAGAAGAAGAACTGGACTTTTGGCCAGTGGTGCAAAGTCCTCTTTTCTGATGAAAGTAAAGTGTGCCTCTCATTTGGGAATCAAGGTCCAAGGGTTTGGAGGAAGACTGGTGAAGAACAGAACTCAACCTGCTTGAGGTCCAGTGTGAAATATCCAGTCAGTCATGATTTGGGGTGCAATGTCCAGTGGAGGTGTTGGTAAACTCTGCTTTTTTAAAATCCACAGTCACCACAACAGTCTACCAGAATGTTTTAGAGGACTTCATGATTCCTTCTGCTGAGGATCTGTATGGAAATGCAGATTTCATCTTCCAGTAGGACCTGGCCTCTGCCCATACCACCAGAAGCACCAAAACCTGGTTTGATGCCCATGCCATCACAGTGCTTGACTGGCCAGCCAACTCGCCAGATCTAAACCCCATTGAGAATGTGTGGGATATTATCAAGAGGAAAATGAAGGGCCCCAGACCCAAAAATAAAGAAGAACTGACAGCAAGCACGAAGGAAATGTGGGCTTCCATAAATCCCAGGCAATGCCACAGGCTGATTGTCTCAATGCCACGGCGCATCAAGGCAGTGATTAAACCAAAGGGATTCCCAACCAAGTATTGAGGATTAACATATCGTTTTGAAAGTACCATATTTTGATTGATTTGTGAACCTAATTTCTTTCTTTTTTTTCTACAAAAACTGAGAAGTAAATGGTGATTTTTCTTCACAGTATTCAAATTTTTTGAATTCCTGATTTTGTGGTTTTTATGAGCTAGAAGCCCAAAGTATGTAAATTGCTTAAATTATGTGCCCTGAATCTATAATCTATGAAAGTTTAACTTTTTGAATAGAATTATGGAAATAAACTTTTCCATGATATTCAATTTGTTTTGGAAAGGGTCTGTATATACAGTTCTATCTGTGTCCACCGTTTGTCTGGAAGAGCTGCAGATCAGATTAAGAAATCACGTGCTGTTTAAATTGGCATTTGGTACGATTAATGAACTGAAAGGAATGTTCAAGATGGTTCACTCAGCACCAAGCAGGAAGAAATGAAGGGCAATTTTCAAAGGATGCCTTTTGCAGGTCTCAAACAGTGAAGCTGGCTAGGGGGGGAAAGAAGATGTCTGGTCACACTTTTTGAATGTGATAACACAGAAACACTCAGAATGCTTCGTTCCTGTATTGAGATGCAGGATACGGTCCATTTTGGTGAACTAAAGAGACAATTATGTGTATGTTCAGTAACAAATATAGTACTGTATATGCAATGACATATACAGTATGTTGTGCTGTTTAACCTGTTTAACCTCTCTCTGGTTGGATTTTTCATATAGTAATCTGCGGCATGTTCACATTATCATCTGTTAAGGAGACTATTATATTGTGTATCTTGTGCATCTTTTTTTTCCGAACCACAGACAAAACTGTCAGATGGGATGAATCAACTGAAGAAGTTCCGCAATATGCGCTAGCTTCATTTGCGAGGAGATATAGATACATAAAAGGGATATTTACTGAGATGAGAGCGAGAGATCCAAAGAGGCGGAATGTTTGAGGAGATTCACGGAGATGGAGCCCTGCACTGTTTCTATGTAGATTAAACGGATTAGATACATGCACCATTGCACTTTATTGAGATATTCTGTGTTAAGCGTATCTGTTTCTTTCTGTTGCACCTTGTCCCTAATCCATATTATTGTGTAGTACTGAGACATTGCTCAACAGATGACTCATTCTTCTCTCGTGGGAGATGTGGTCATCATATTGCTACCTTTTCCTTTCCGTGTGTGTGTGTAAAGTAAAAGTACCGGTCGTTGGGGTCTTGTCCCCTCCTTTCTGAAATGGTTCATTGGACTGTAACGCTAATCCATGGGGACCCGCTTTCCTGTGGTGACCCCTTGACACACACACACACACAGACACGCACGCGTATACACACAGCGATACATCCTCATCCATCATACTCACAGAGTGTCAGCGCTGCGGGAAGGTGGCCTCGTGGGTAATGGCCAGCAGCCAATCAGTGCTCTCGCCTCATCTCTGACATCACCGTGGTTAGGACGTCTTCTTGCAGATAGAAAGTATTATAATTATAAGGAGGAACGATAGCAAGCAGACGATCTGATGGCTTTACGTGTGTCACAGTTACACGTAAATGAAGTATTGTTGTTGTTTTTTTCCTGCTTCTTATTCCTCAACTTAGTACAGTGAACCCCCACATACTCGCTGTCTGCCACCCGTGGATTCACCTATTTGCAGATTTCGTTACATTTTTTTCCAATTTTTGTTCATGTTTTTTCCAATTTATTTTCATTTTGTATTTTCTTTTTTTCGGAAACAACGGCGCAGACAAGTCTGTCAAATTGGCAAACACACGCAACGCAGCCTTGCGCTTGCACAAAAATCTGAATCCACTGGAATTTCCGCCCCGCCGCTGATGTATTGTCTATGAAGATAGAGCCCGAACAGTCAAACATACAAATACGAAGAGATGCTAACACTGAAGTAAGCATGTGGTAATGCCGGGCAGATACTGCAGGCTCCTCATGTCACTCACTAGGCCAATGGCGTCCGGAATGGATGCGCTAAACGCTCGCGTTTTCAACTTTAGTCCAACACACGATGTTCTATTTCCCTTTTCATATGCCTATTTTCCTTCTTTTTACCATTATTTGTGCTATTTTCTTCCTTTAGTTAGACCCCTTTGTGTGTTTCCCTCTAGATCCCTTGGAGATGTCATTAAATATACCAAAAACTTCTATTTCATAAAATGTAGCAAGCGTTACATATGAGACTGATAAAAAGGTTTCTCGTCACTCTCCCTAAATTTTATACATATAACGTGGTGCCCTTTACAAGACAAATTAGTTTGATTTTAACGTAAAAGCGTAACTCGAACTAACCCGGAAGTGAACACAGGCGTTTAACTTCCTTCGTATCTTTTTCCAAATGAATTACATTTTAATTTCAACCAATATACGCTGCACAGTTTTACGTTTTATGTGTATTTTACAACTAAGTGCTATTTTTATTCATGCGTGATTATGCGTGCAAGTCAACGTCACACTGTATAACAGGAAAGTCAGTGGCGTGATTTTTGTTTGTTCGGTTTGGTTGTTGGGTCAACAAATGCAAAAGTTTGATGCTTTGGAATCCTTGCTGTAGTTCCACACTTGCCACACAGGAGTGAGTGTAATTTGAAATGTGGAGTCGTAGACAAACTCAATTCTGCTGAGGGCTCACCTTCACAACCTCGATCAGAGTGTCAGTGTTTTGCCCTGTGGCTAATGTAAAACATTCCCCAGAACTAAGAATATACTAAGTGACTTCACAGTGCCAGAGGGCGAGATTAACTTTGGTGTGGAGTAAAAGTGGGTGTGTTGATATGAGTGTGTGTATGTGTGTGTCTGTGTGGTTGTGCATGTTGACCATGTGAGGATGAGTTTAGCTCAAAGCCATGCAGTTGACTCCCATGTAGCAGCGCTCCAACTTGCCCTCCCCTCCTCAGGTCTCATTTCCCACTTTAATAAATAAGCAAATTGCTCCCATGAAGGGAACCTTGCTTCTTTTCCTCTTCTTCCCCCGCGCTTCACCTCTCCTCACATTCTGCTCACCCACTGCTTTATTTCTACTCTCCTGTGGTCAATCTTTTACCGGTACTACAATTAATATTATGTAACCGTTCTTTGCATTTGCCAATTACAGTTCCGTGAAAAAGCATTGGTCCACAAATTCTCGTATTTTTGCATAGTTTCCCCACTTTAATGCTTAAGATCATCAAATAAATGTAAATATCAAACAAATATGACCCAAGTGAACATAAAATGCTGTTTTTATATGGTTATTTCACTTATTAAGGGGAAAAAAACTATTCAAAGTTACCTGAGAAAACGTATTTCCCCCCTCTCTTGTGAAATCATGAATTAATTGTGGCTAATGACAACTTTTGGTGAATTTTCACTGATCACACCCAAGCCCGATTACCTCAATACCTGTTCAATCGAGAAATCATTTAAACAGAACCTGTCTGACAAAATCAATTTGTACAAAAGATCTAAAAACAGCTGCAATAAAAAGGACGTGATCTAAAGAAATTCAAGAACAGTCTATCAGTCTGGAAAGGGTTACAAATCCATTCCGAAAGCTTTAGGATTCTAGTCAACCATAGGGAGAGCCATTACTCCTCAGTGGTGAACCTTCCCAGGAGTGTCCGGCCTACAAAGATAACCCTAATGGAACAGCAATTACTCATCCAGGAGGCCACAAAGGAACTCGGGACAAATTCTAAAGAACTGCAGGCCTCCCGCGCCTCAGTTCAGGTCAGTGTTCATGATACAACAATAAGGAAGAGACTGGGCAAAAATGGCATCCGTAGCAGAGTTCAAAGGCGAAAACCACTGGTGACCAAAAAGGCTCATCTTACTTTTTGCAAAAACAACATCTGAATGATTTCCAAGACTTTTGGGAGAATACTGAGAAATGAAGTTGAGTTGTGTGTCTCGTTACATCTGGCATAAATGTAGCAGGATAACGATCCAAAAAACACGAACAAGTCAACTTTGGAATGGCTTCAAAAACAAAATGAATGTCTTGGAGTGGCCTAGTCAAAGTCCAGACTTGAATCCAATTGAAATGCAGTGGCATGACCTTAAAAAGGCCGTTCATGCTTGAAAACTCTTCATTTTTGCTGAATTAAAACAATTGGGCAAGGAAGAATGGGCCAAAATATGTCCACAGAGATGTGAAAGACTCATTGCCAGTTCTAGAAAACGCTTGATTTCAGTTGTAGCTGCTGAGGATGGCCCAACCAGTTCGGAGGTTTAGGGGGCCATTACTTTTTCACAAAGGCCCAGGTGACTTGGAGTAGTTTTTTTCCCCCCTTAATAAATGCAATCACCATTTCAAAACAGCATTTTAAGTTGACTTGGGTTATATTTGTCTGATATTTACATTTATTTGATGATCTTAAGCATTAAAGTGTGGAAACTATGCCAAAATATAAGAATTTGAGAAGCGGGCCAATACTTTTTCACAGCTCTGTAGGTTGTCATTGACTATTTGTTTAATCATCGTGTGTAAATTTTGATTTTCAGTTTTTAGTTACCCAGCTGAGAATTATTATTATTTTTTAAAATATATATTACTTTTTTTCCCAAGATGTTCCCAGTAGCCCTTTGTAGAATAAGGAACCATATTTGGTAACTTAACGTCATTATAACGGAGTAGAACTGTATGATTTAAAAAAAAATTTGTAAAGCGTCCTTGGATCTTTTTAAGATAAAATATTATTATTATTATTATTATTATTCATACTACAAGAGCATATATGAATGGATGATTTACCTTTTTTGTTTTTTTTGGTATTATATTAATGTCTATATTGATGTTACTTAATTTATTAATAATATTATAACCTACAGTTTGATAATAACGGGTTTCAAAACCTAAATGTGAACCGAAACGTTTGTAAACAAGGGGATAAGATGTCTGTTGCACTTTTATGAAGCAGCAAGGCAAAGGGCATCATCATCATCATCCAGCCAGAGAAAAAGTTAAAAAAGATAAAGATCACTTGAGCGCAAGTGGGAAAAGAACAAGTGCAAAGGGGGGAGCAGTGAAAGAACTGCGAATCCCCCCAGTCAGAGGAGATTGTTGTGTGTGTCATTGTGTAGCGGTGCGCCACTATCTGATGCAGACTCAGCTCTGACATCTGTCACCGCTCCTAATGAAACAGCTCCCACGATCCTCTGCTGCCAGCTTTTTTGTTGTTGTTGTTGTTTTTTTTTTTTTTTTTTTTCATGTATAAAAGTGTTTGTGCGTGTGTGCACATCGACCGTGCAGCATTTCTGTGTCGTAATTGGAACAGATGCTTGAACATGCTCCTTCAACATTAACAATAGCTGCTACTTCAGACGAGATGCTTCACCGTCGAGCTCATGTATTTGGTCGCACACACACATCCTTTTTTTCATTCTATTAGAGCCTTGAGGCATAGCGGCAGTCCATCACTGTTCCATCACCACCTGTGAATACTTCAGACTTGAACAGTCGGCCATTCTTGTTGACAATCTGCTTCACTCCAGCAACCACATCGATTTGTTCTCTGCTTTTTCTTTTTTTTCGCTCTTCCTCTACTCTCCATCAAATACGAGCTATCGACTGGGACAAACCTCTCATAAAAGTTACAAGCAATTACGAAATGTGTCTATGTATTTTGAAGACCGTTATTATTTACCAGAGAACAATTGAGGATTCTTTTGATGATTGCGTGGACATTTGATGGCAGACTCAATCAAACACCAATTAAGACAATTTGCCTCCACATTATCACCGCGTTACTATCAGACCAAGCCAATGTGCTAACAAACATTTGAACAATATGTCATATATTTTATCTTTATTTTGAGATAAACATATGGAATGTCACGACCATGACTTTTATTTTTTTTTTTTTTTTTTTTTTGATAACCATTTGGCAATGTGTGCATACTGCAGCTCTGTATCATCCATTCTACACAGCTGACAAAGAACATTTGACTCAAACTATATCTCTTTAGTTTTATTATTTAGAATATGTTCACATCTTGCCTGTTTATAATAGTACAGTACATTATACACTAACAGATTTCAAATATTCTCCCTCCTGCAATTACAGTATGTGTATGACATGGTTTGAGATCTGTAATTGACTAACCTTGCCACTAATTTTAGCACTCTAATTGACCTTTTACCGACTTATGTGTTGGAATGCATGGGACAAATATAAAAGCTGACAAGTGGTACATGTTGATTGTTTGATATGTTGGCCTATTCTGTGAGTATAAATGCAATTACAGAGGATATTATGGAGCTATAGAATGTTTTTGTTCAAGTACGCTTCTTTACAAATATGGGTGGTGTTTGATTACAAAATGTTATGTTCTCATTTTGTCAAATTGCCTCCCTGACTGTGGAGCATATTAGTAAATGTAATAATAGCATTAATAATACACAATATAGTCTAATCTTATTCAGTGTAATCTGCCTGAGAGGAAATTTCATTTAAGCGCTTTCATTTGGATCTTTTTGAACTGTGGGCCTGTGAAGCCCTTTGAGATTATTTTGTAATGAAGGGCTCTGTAAATAAACTTGACGTAACCCGACTTTCAAAAAAGGTATATTTGGCTGGATGAACAGTTTCATAGAAAACAGGAATGATTGTTAACGACTTCCCATTATAACTTATGTGTAAAAGTCCTTTTAAAGTACATTTGTGTCTATCCGCTCTGAATTTGAATGTATTACCATTACTAAGCATCCTGTCCAGAACACTTTGTCCGTCCAGATCTGTATCTACACTGAGAGAACCCTCTTACTTTTCCAGTCACATCTCAACCTCTTTTTTCTTAATTTTCTTATATCCAGGAGTGTCCTCAAATCCTGCCCTCGACTCAGATCTATATCCCTGCTGGAGTTATGAGGCCAATCACGCTGCTGGCACAGAACCTGCCCCAGCCACAGTCCGGACAGAGGAACTACGAGTGTATTTTTCACATTCAAGGCGACACGCTCAGCGTCCCGGCCCTGAGGTTCAACAGCACAAGCATCCAGTGTCAGAAGAGCACAGTAAGGCACCGCGCACCGACTATTCATGTGGACAAGCCCAAATCCACAAAGCTATGCAGTTTAATGGAGACAGCTTCCAAAGTATGTTGCCCTGATTAATGTGAGCTTCTATATAGGCTGTGGAGTTTGGGGTGAACAGTGTTGTTCAGGAGATAGAGCGATAGTTTTGTCAATTGAAGGTCACACATTGGACAGTTGGTTTCCTCTTTATTAAGTGCCCTTGACAAAGTTACTAAAACCACAGTTGCCCTTGATTGTTCGGATGATTCATTCCCAAAATCACCTCAATTTCATATGTAAATGAATCCCATCTGCCGTTTTTTGTTTTTTTTTGCCAATAGCCGTGATAGTTAGCTGTTTTGCAGGTTTGTATTTTGGGAGTTTTTTTTATGTGAATGCTTTATCTTAAGCATGGATACATCCAATCTCTACCAATCCAATCAAGGTTCAACATATTTGTGTTCCTTCAGATCTGGACATCTGAAGCTGGTCAAGCGTAGCGCTTCATCATTTGTCCGTAGAAACTTATTTAACAGCTTTGCAGTGCTACGTCTGTGAGGTTTGTGTGTGTGTGTGTGTGTGTGTGTGTGTGTGTCTCGCTACAGGGGTTTCATGTTAAAATGCCAATCGTTCCCACTTCTCCATCTTCGCTTTCAGTCAAACTGCCGAGGTTAACAAGTAACAGGAGCAGACCCTTTAAGTTTCAAGTCTCTAACTGTGGTGCGATGCAGAAACAACACCAATTATTACATTCAGTATTAATGCCATTTAAGGCACTGGATAGCGGATAGCTAGTCCTTGCATTCATCGTTGAATGTGGCAGCTGTCTTTTCTTGTGCTTGTCAGATTGTTTTCCCAGCTAACGGTACTCCCACTTGGATCTGTAACGTGTGCCTGATTTACAGCCACCTCGGGCTGGTACACACATGAAGACACGGGCTGTTTTTGTCCCGATTTCAAGCCCTCCCGACCAAGTACATCGAACGCCAGACTGTCTTACAGTATCCAATAAGATTAGCCTTAGGTCTGATGTGTGTTAAGAGTGGATTCATCCCGATTATAGGGTCGGAAACTGGTCGGGGCCGACACTCTTAAATATTCAATATCAATATTTACGACCCAAAAACTTTGTGTGTGGGGAAAGCCGAGTCATCACGGCGTGAATTGTGACATGGAACACAATGTAGTCAATCAAGAAGTGCCCTGACTTACGGTAACGACTGTAAATAAAAACAAACTGATCTTACCCAATATGTTTGATTTTTTCCATTTAAGTGGGTTCCCCAGACGGCAAGAAATATTTTCCAAAGTAAGTCTTTTTGACCATACTTGAACTCCTCCACTTGGGGCAGGATCTCATCCCCAACCCGGAGAGGGCATGCCACCCTTTTTCGACTGAGGACCATGGTCTCAGATTTGGAGGCGCTGATTCTCATCCCAGCCGGTTCACACTCGGCTGCGAACCGCTCCAGTGAGAGTTGGAGATCACGGCTTGATGAAGCCAACAGAACCACATCATCTGCAAAAAGCAGAGATGAAATTCTGAGGCCAAGGACAAGAACAAGATCCCGGATACCAGCGGCCAAAATAAGTTTCCTCCGCAGGGTTTCCGGGCTCTCACTTAGAGACAGGGTGAGAAGCTCGGTCATCCGGGAGGAGCTCAGAGTAGAGCCGCTGCTCTTCCGCATCGAGAGAAGCCAGATGAGGTGGCTGGGGCATCTGATTCGGATGCCTCCCGGACGCCTCCCCGGGGAGGTGTTCCGGGCACATCCCACCGGGAGGAGACCCCGGGGACGACCCAGGACACGCTGGGGAGACTAGGTCTCTCGGCTGGCCTAGGAACGCCTCGGGATCCCCCCGGAAGAGCTGGATGAAGTGGCTGGGGAGAGGGAAGTCTGGGCGCTCCTGCTAAAGCTAATGCCCCCGCGACCCGACCTCGGATAAGCGGTAGAAGATGGATGGATGGAGTCTTTTTGATAAGTCATTGCCATTTAAAAATGCACCGCTTCCGACATCCTTTGGAAACAGCCGGGGAACATCAGTGCATACACAAAGTGTTTCTTCTGTAGTCACGTGATATTTCGAGATCAGCGGCGGCGCAAAATCTTTGTGTGTGGTGTTCCTTGTTTTGCACACCGCACACAATGCTGCAGTGTTAAATGGCTTTTTTTTTTTTTGGGGTCTTGTTGTGGGTCTGTAGCAGATAAAAAGTCTTTCAAGATTTGAAAAATGTTTGTGTGGACCAGACCTTAGCTCACCCACGACCCTAGTAGGGATCAAAAATGGATGGATGGCCTACGATAAAGCACACCTGTCATGTGCTGTCATCTGCGTTCATCTAAAATCTTGACGTTTTACAAGAACCCCACTTTGAAATTAAGGAAGATACAAGACTGTCGGCAATCCGCTTTGCTGCCTGTGGAATAAAACCAGCCGATCATCCACAGCACATGAATGCAAATTGCGATTTGTTTGACCTACTCAGACCCTTTGGACTTCTCTGTTCCTCGCTGTAGAAACTGTTGTATACATTCAAAAGGAGCAGGGAGATAATTAATAATTGCACAACAGCGCTGAAGATAAAGTTGGCAGAAATCAAATTGTTTTTGAGCAATGCAACAGATGTCAGCATTGCTGAATTGTTTTAACAATTAATTCAAATTTTCTTCTTATTGTCATAGATCTGTTTTTTTTTATTCTACAGCAGCCGGTTTAGGCAGCAAAAGAGTAATTGGAGCCCTTTGCTGGTTGCTGCCAAGCTGTGATGTACTTAATGCCTTCAACATGTGTTGCAGTCTTGAGAATCAACAAATTTATTCATAAGCGTAATATAGTTTTCTAAAAATGCTCATAAAAAAATTAAAATAGAAAATCTAAGGGGTTCAAATAGTGTTGGTGTGTGTGCATGTGCATGCGGGCGTGTGCACACACCATGTGAGTACACCCATGTGGTTTTATGAGCCTCCTCGTCAGGTGGGACTGTGATAGGATCCAATGAAGGGAGCTGTAGATGAAATGATGATAAATTGCAGCGTTGTTGTCGATTGACGGAAACACACACACGTATATACACACAGGACAGCGAGGCAAAGAGACGAATGATGACAAAGCAACGAGGGGTGTGATGGAGGAGGTTGAACGAGTAAAAGATAGACTGAATTAAAAAAAATAAACGAATGGATTGATGAACAAAAAAGCAGAAGCAGATTGCGTGGTTGCGGGGTAGTGTATAAAAGACGCACATGTTTGAGAAAGTAATTCTGAAGGAACAGGAAATCATAATCTGTGCATAAAATGTGCAGATATCAGCTATATGTATTGGGGGATTGTAAATTGTCCAAAGCATTAAATGTTGTTTTTCAGAGATAGTGCAATATACTAAACTATGTTGTGCGAAATACATTTTTTTACCCTGTTTTTCAGCAGTTATATATACAAAATACAGCATAGTAATTTCTCAGCCTAATAGAATACAATTAGCACATACACACGTACATACTACTTCTACTACCACAGCTACTACTACTCAGTACGGTATGCATACACAAACATCAGATATCATTACTGCAATCATCGGATGTGCAACTATTTTCAGAAATTACACAGTGGGTACGGAAAGCATTCAGACCCCCTAAAATGTTTCACTCTTTGTTGTATTGCAGCCATTTGCTAAAATCATTCAAGTAAATGTTTTCCCCTCATTAATGTACACACAGCACCCTATATAGAGATGGTTCTAAACCTTGATTGGAGTCCATCTGTGTTTAATTATACTGATTGGTTGGCCATTTTCAGGTCTCTCCAGAGATGCTCAATTGGGTTTAAGTCAGGGCTCTGGTTGGGCCATTCAAAAACAGTCACGGATTTGTTCGCAAGCACCTCCATCATTATTTTAGCTGTGTGCTTAGGGTCATTTTGTCTTGTTGGAAAGTGAACATTGGGCCCAGTCTGAGGTCCTGAGCACTCTGGAGAAGGTTTTCGTCCAGGATCTCCCTGTACTTGGCCGCATTCATCTTTCCTTCGATTGCAACCAGTCGTCCTGTCCCTGCAGCTGGAAAACACCCCCACAGCATGATGCTGCCACCACCGTGCTTCACTGTTGGGACTGTATTGGACAGGTGATGAGCAGTGCCTGGTTTTCTCCACACATGCCGCTTAGAATTGAGGCCAAAAAGTTCCATATTGGTCTCATCAGCCCAGAGAATCTTATTTCTCAACATCTTGGAGTCCTTCAGGTGTTTTTTAGCAAACTCCATGCGAGCTGTCATGTGTCTTGCACTGAGGAGTGGTCGCCGGTCACTCTGCCATAAAGCGCCGACTGGTGGAGGGCTGCAGTGATGGTTGAGTTTCTAGAACTTTCTCCCATCTCCCGACTGCATCTCTGGAGTTCAGCCACAGTGATCTTTAGGTTCTTCTTTATCTCTCACCAAGGCTCTTCTCCCCCGATTGCTCAGTTTGGCCGAATGGTCAGCCCTAGGAAAGATTCTGGTCGTCCCAAACGTCTTCCATTTAAGGATTATGGAGGCCAAGTGCAGCTGAATATTCTTGTGTAACCTTGGCCAGATCTGTGCCTTGCCACAATTCTGTCTCCGAGCTCTTCAGGCAGTTCCCATGACCTCCTGATTGTCATTGGCTCTGACATGCACTGTGAGCTGTATGGTCTTATATAGACAGGTGTGTGGCTTTCCTAATCAAGTCCAAAAGCCTGCGATATAACAGAGAGTGACAAATTTAAAGGGGTCTGATTACTTTCTGTACCCACTGTATATATATATTATTACAACCATTTGCTGTACAAATTACGGTACTACTTATGGCTTCGTGAAAATACAACTATTAATTGCCAGCTTTAATCATTTCGTAATTAATATTGAACTCATGCAGATAGAACTAATGTGCGTGCTCTGAGAGTTGGAGTAGCTTGTACTTTGTAATTCCAGTAGTGTGTCTGTGTGTGTGTGTGTGTGTGTGTGGGCGTATTAAAAGGCAAAATGAAAGTGAAAGATTTGTTATATACAGCGCACCAAACAGACTGTTTACAATATCCACTATGATTGATAACCTCCTCACTGTTACCATTGTGTTGAGTATTCTCAGGAGGAAAGTGTATGTGTATGTACCACAGCAGACTGTGTCTGGGGGAGTCAACGTGCAATAAATCACTGCAAAAATTAGCCAGCAGTGGATGTTCTCCTGTCCATTCAATCTTTCTGTCTCATTGTGCATTATTTAACTTCACCAACAATCAAATATCCAACCTGCACGTCCCAAAGAGATCCAGAGTATGCATCGATGCACATGATGTTGAGCGGGAAAATCGTGCACACTGAGTGATAGGGCGCATGCTCATTTTTTAGATATTTCACAGCCCGACATAACACATAAAAAGATTATTTATCCAATCATGCAGAGTTGATGGAGACTGTGGTATCACTAACAACCAGTGACCTGCTTTACATGATTTATTACACTGACGCTATCAAGTTCATGTGTGTGTGTGTGTGTGTGTGTGTGTGTGAGAGAAAGAGAAAGAAAGGGGGAGAGAGAGAGAGAGAGATGAAAATGTGGCAGAATGATGAAACTCTGAGGTCTTATTCGAAGTGGCCAAACATTTGTACACAAAAAAAAGTATAATAGGTCTCATAAAAAGTGTTTCCTTCATTTTAGGCATTTTTTCATGGGATGTACATGATTTTGGCAAGTCGCACACACTGCTAAGGTAACTACAGTGTGTGTAATAAGTGGTAAATGATACTAAATCAAAGTTTAACATGGTTGTATCGTCCATAACATGTCATTTGATAAAATGAGTCATTTTGATCATGTATATTTTATTTTCATAATCATATTAAACATTTTGAAATCCTGAGATCACCCTACGTTGTGTAATTTCCATCCTATTTTGTGTGTAGTTTTATGTAGTCAAGCATAACATGTCCACACTGTCATAGTGAAATATCAACGATACAGAAACCTTTTAGAAATACTAAATCTATTTGTTAAATAGCATACAGTCAGCTTGCTAACTGAATCATGTAGCCAAGTGAAGGTCCACCATGTGCACATAAAATGTGAACATTTGTCAAAAAATGTCCGCCCTGTCACTGTCCACCAAGCTCACATATTTTGCATGAAGGCTACATTGTTTGCTTGCCGTTAATTTATAAGACAGCATGGGAGCTTGACCAATATGCATTTCTAGCACCATAACATCTACTTCATACAAGGAATAGAAAATTCAATGGAAAAACCCTTTTTGGGGGTGAAATGAGGACATCTCAAAGGCACCATATGGTGATATTACTCTAATATACAATATGCTGTACATAGTGAGTATACTAGTTAACTGTACAGTAGAGGTAATGTTTTAAGTAATAGAACATCCTCAACCACCATACAAGTGAAAAATAAGTTACATACTTTTATTTTCAAAACCTATGGCATAATAAAGAACTCCGTCTTAACTTGAATGACACTAGAGTCTTCTTTTGTAATAATTGGTGCACATAAGCCACAAAAAGGCCCCACCCTCCAAAATAAAAAAGGCCTAACTCACCCAGAATTATTTATTCGAACTTCACTTAACTGAGGTGTCGCGTAATATGCATGAAGGCATTTTCGACTTTAGAGGGGGCATGGTAACTCCATAAATCTGCAAATTACAGCATTTAAAAAAATTAAATTCTACAAAATTATGTTACAGGTTTATTTTTTTTAGACAAATGCATATTAATTACATCAGGAAATCCACGAATTTTACAATATAATATTAATAATATATTTTTAATAACTCTTGTCATTGTACGAAAAGCATAGATGAAGTTACACTTGAGACTATGGGAGTACCAGGATGTACACGTCTGGAAACAATGAGTTCCAGCCTTAGAACAATGAGTCCCTGCAATTTATCATCACAATTTGTAAAATATTTTTGTGTTATCCATTGCTCTTGCACTCTCTCAATATATTATGTTTCAGCCTGCCACGATAGCAAATTTTTGAGGACGATATGTTTTTCCCAAAGCTATCACGATAAACGTATCGATAAAGTATCATTGATGTTTTTTTTTTTTTTTTTTATGCCACTGATATAATGATATTATAGAGCATACAATTAACTTATAATTCTAAAGGACATTGAACATTGGCATTGTAATGTAGAACGATAAATTCAATATCTTAGATAAATAAAAAATATCAATAAATCGCACTTAGGCTCTGTTCGTAAAAATTGCACCTAAACAAATATTAAGTGTTTGGAACATAGGTATATTGTAGAATCATTAACCCACTAAAGAGGCCCAAAAAATGTGTTAAAGCTTGCCAAATTTAAATAAATAAAAAAACACCAGGTACAGTACGTACTCGAAAGCATTTGGGCTTTGTCACTGTTTTAAAATCAGATGCCATACATTGTAATATCATTTTATAGTCTTTATTTTTTATTTATTGTATGAATGTTGTCGTGCTATGTACGGTATAATTTCTGCTGCCTCTCGAAAAAGAGATTTTGTCTCTCAATATGCTTTTACCTGGTTAAATAAAAGATAAACAAAGTGTCAAATAAGGCCCGCCCTCAAGCTGCCGGACTGTGATGTGAGACCTTTCCCTGCCTGAATATTGGTAATGTGTGCCGTTATGGTTTGTCAACAGTTAAGTTTTGTGTGTGTGTGTGTGTGTGTGTGTGTGTTTCATGTGAGAAACACACACACACACTCCCCTGTCCATTTCATGGAACAATAACCCACCTTAGTCTGCGTCTGATTCGCTAGCAGGACAGGATTTGTACTTTTGAATCGCTGTGTGTTGAAGCTCTTCACGAACACACACACACACACACACACACACGTACACGTAGGGCGGGTCTTAAACCATGCATCGACAGACGCAGAATGAATATGTTTCATGCGTCCCTGCATGATTTTGCCCGTCTCAGATGCAGGATGCACATCAAATGAGATCCCTGGAAAAGACCTACTTGGATTCGTATGCAAAGCTAAATGAAATGTAATCATTAAAAAAACATTCACATTAACTTGATCTGTCGTGCTGGCAGGAGTGCCAGTCTAAAATACCATGTGTATAGCAAAATCATAGTTCACTTGAAAAAGTCAAATTAAAGAGGAAGAATCGTCCCTCTGAATTAAACAGAAACATAGAGTACTTGAAGTCTATTTCTAACATATTCTCTAAGCTTCTGCCAACATGACTAATTACATGAGGGCAACCCGTGTATGCACATGCTCGGCTTTTCTTTCTTTTTTTACCCCCCTCATCACACAGCTGCTTTGCTTTGGTGAAAATCGGCTGTTCTCCATACAAGATAGGACACGCACACACACACACACACACACACACACACACACACCATATCTATCCCCACATTCCGCAGGGACATGCAATCTATAGAGACGATTCATGTAGCGGGAGAGTAAACGAGTGCAGGAGCAGATAACGAATGAACCCGAGCCAACTTGCTGTGTTCCTGTAATGAGGCCGGCGACTGCTTTCTGCTCACCTTGTACTTTGTGTGTTCCACCCTCGCCTGCCCCTTTCCGTGGCCCTCCGGTCGTCACCTCTCAATGACTGCCCTACTATCCGTTGTTTGCTTCCTTGGCCTTTAAACACCTGTGGACAACCCCAGTGGTCGTTGTTTGCTGTCCTTCGTTGCAATTCATCTCATTTTTCAGTCCTTTGTTGTTGTCCTCATCGTTTTCATGTCCTCTCTGGCTAATTCATATTTCCCACTAATTTGCTCTATAGCTGTCCCTGAGCTTGCCTCACCTGATTACTTTCCTACCAACCTGCTCTCCTCTAGTCTTTTTCCCTTGGGGGCCTCACAACTGTATGTGTTGGCTCAGGTAGATTAATTATATGCAGTGGCATGCAGACACTGGCCAGAGGCTTCAGTAATGAGTTTGATTACTCATCTCGAGCAGCTTTTGGTGCTCAGGGGAGGGGAGGAAGGACACCAAGCCGGGCAAAGGGGTCTCTCATTTGGGAGGGACAGGGTTGAGAATTGCAAATTTTTCCTCGCGGGGTTCGTCCACTAGAAAACTTTCAAGAGCATCGATGCCACTAATCGAGAGCAAAGGTCAACCACAAGTCAAGTCACTGACCTGCTGATAGCTAGTGAAGTCTGAGGCTAAAATTGATAACACGAAAAAGGTGCCCATGGGACATAAATGTTTCATAAGGAGGAATCTTGATCTGACTACCAATATTTTACGTGGTAGGAATGGGTCAAATAACCAAAACATATCATGGTGATTGTTTCAGATGCGATGGTTCAAATAGCAAAAACTGGAACAAAAATATTGTGGCGACACTTTATTATTATTCTTATTCTTATTGATTGGTCCCACAGTGAAGCCCAGAAATAGTTGGACAGTGACACAATCTTCATGAGTTGGGCTCTGCATGATACCACCCAACGGAATTGAAGTGCAGCATAAAAGGTTGAATTCAAGGGGTTGAACAAAAATCTATGATTAAACATGTAGGAATTGTACCTATTTTTATACAAACGCTCCTCATTTCGGGGGCTCAAAAGTAATTGGCCATTGCAGCATATTCCACTTATTTGCTTTAAGAAAACTCCTGGGTTGCTTTTGCAGTATGTTTTGGATCATTGTCCATCTGTACTGTGCGGCGCCGTCCAATCAACTTTGCTGCATTTGGCTGAATCTGAGCAGACAGTATATACCTATACACTTCAGAATGCATCGGGCTGCTTCTGTCTTTTGTCACATCATCCATAAACACAAGTGACCCAGTGCCATTGGAAGCCATACACGCCCATGCCATCACACTGCCTTCCCCATGTTTTACAGAAGATGTGGTATGCTTTGAATCATGAGCTGTTCCAATTCTTCTCCAAACTTTCTTGTTCCCATCATTCTGGTGCAGGATGATCTCAGCATTCTTTGGCGAGGTGAGCCAAAGAATGCTGTTCCAGAACTGGGCTGGCTTCTTCAGGTGTTTTGGGCAAAGTCAATTCTGGCCTTTCTATTTTGGAGATTGATTAATGGTTTGCACCTTGAGATGAATCCTTTGTATTTACTCTCATAAAGTCTTCTCTTCGTGGTAGACTTACATACTGATACACCGACTTCCTGGAGAGTGTTCTTCACTTGTGTGGATGTTGTGAAAGGGTTTTTCTTCACCATAGAAAGGATTCTGCGTTCATCCACTACTGTTGTCTTCCGTGGACATCCAGGCCTTTTTGAGTTCCCAAGCTCACCAATGCATTCTTTTTCTCTCAGAATGTACCAAACTGTTGATTTGGTCACTCCTAACATTTCTGCTATCTCTCTGATCGATTTCTTATTTTTTTCAGCCTCAGCATGGTCTGCTTCACCTCCATTGAGAGCTCCTTTGACCGCATGTTGTGTGTTCACAGCAAATGCAAACGCCACACCTGGAATCAACTCCAGACCTTTTAACTGCTTAATTGATGATAGGTTAACGAAGCAAGAGCCCATGCAGCCTTGTTATTATTATTTTTATTTTTTTTGCAGCCTTCTGAGTCAATTCTCCAATTACTTCTGGTCCCTTGAGAAAGAGGCGGCTATGTATTAAAGCGCTGTAATTCCTAAACCCTTGCTCCAATTTGGATGTGGATACTCTCAAATTACAGCTGAGAGTCTGCACTTTAAGCCCATATTGATTATATAATTGTATCCTGAATATGTTTTCGTAAACAGCTAAAATAAAACTTGTCACTGTCCAAATATTTTTGGCCCTAACTGTACTTTTTGAGTCTATAGTAAAATGTTTTCAAGTCAATCATTTTGCAGGTTTAGATCCTAACTTTGTTCTTTTAAGCTACTACCAGCAAATTGTATGATTTCCCCCCCCCCCCCCCCCCAAAGCATTAAAACGAAGACACTCATCCATCCATCCATCCATCCGTTTTCTGAGCCGCTTCCCCTCACTAGGGTCGCGGGCGTGCTGGAGCCTATCCCAGCTATCATCGGACAGGAGGCGGGGTACACCCTGAACTGGTTGCCAGCCAATCGCAGGGCACATACAAACAACCAACCATTCGTGCACACATTCACACCTAAGGGCAATTTAGAGTCTCCAATCAACCTACCATGCATGTTATTTGGGGTGTGGGAGGAAACCGGAGTGCCCGGAGAAAACCCAAGCAGTTCTAGAAAGTCAACCATCACTGCAGCCCTCCACCAATCGGGGCCTCTCCTCAGTGCAAGACAAATGAAAGCCCACATAGAGTTTGCTAAAATAACACCCGAAGAACTCCAAGATGGTGAGAATAAGATTCTCTGGTCTGATGAGACCAAGATATAAATTGTTGCCCTTAATTCTAAGCGGCATGTGTGGAGAAAACCAGGCACTGCTCGTCACCTGTCCAATCCAGTCCCAACGGTGAAGCACGGTGGTGGAAGCATCATGCTGTGGGTGTGTTTTTCAGCTGCAGGGATAGGGAGACTGGTTGCAATTGAAGAAAAGATGAATGCGGCCAAGTACAGGGATATCCTGGACGAAAACCTTCTCCAGAGCGCTCAGGTCCTCAGGCTGGGCCGAAGGTTCACCTTAAAAAAGACAATGGCCCTAAGCACACAGCTAAAATAATGAAGAAGTGGCTTCAGGACAACTCCGTGACTGTTCTTGAATGGCCCAGCCAGAGCCCTGATTTAAACCCAATTGAGCATCTCTGGAAAGACCTGAAAATGGCTGCCCACCAACGTTCACCTTCCAACCTGACAGAACTGAAGAGGATCTGCAAGGAGGAATGGCAGATGATCCCCAAATCCAGGTGTGAAAAACTTGTTGCGTCATTCCCATAAAGACTCACGGCTGTATTAGCTCAAAAGGGTGCTTCTACTAAATATTGAGCAAAGAGTCTGAATACATATGCCTGTGTGATATTTCAGTTTTTCTTTTTTTAATAAATCTGCAAAAAATTAAACAATTCCATTTTTTTTCTGTCAATATGGGGTGCTGTGTGTACATTGAGGGAAAAATGAACTTAAATGATTTTACCAAATGGCTGCAATATAAAAAAGAGTGAAAATTTTAAGAGCGTCTGAATACTTTCCATACCCACTGTATTGTATGTAAAAACTGGAGTTTGAGAACTCAGGAGTTTTTTTTTTTTTTTTTTTTTTTTTTAAGTTTAATTATTTACGTTAAGACTCTTTTGTGCTTAAGTGCTGTACAAATGAACTTGACTTGACTTGACAACAGTTTACTTATTTCTGCACTTACATGCTAATTTCCTACACAGTATTTAAATGTTTTAGGATGGTTAGAGGTTCCACTCCGAGATGAATTAATTACTATTTAGAATATTAATTTAAAAGTTGAATAAAGGTCAAACACCCGCGTGGAACAGATTGTGGTTAAGTTCAGGCAGTCCATTTAACTTCCACATTGATTATCATCACCTTTGGTGGAAACCTGCATGTCAGAGACTTGGTTATACCGCGTCGTCTGCCTTTTTGTTTTTTGCCCCCTCTCCCAGAAAGCCGATTAGACTGTGGGTGGTTGCAGTGTGACAGGGTGTCACGGTGTGGTCTGTGTTGGCATTTTAAAGCATGTGACCGTATGAATAAAGCATGATGTGGCGGGCAGCCGGGGTGGGCAGGAGCCGACCGGAGAACAAGTCCACCCAGTGTTTTGGTGACAGCGGACAAGTGAAAACCCTTAAAGTTTAATGGGGGCTTCGCCTGAGAGGGTCCTATTGATTCACTGCTGGTTGCCAGTGTTTAAGCAAGTATTTAACCAGTGGGACATGGTGGCAAAGCTAACAAAAGCATCCCGCCTCATGTGAGTGTCATGGATGAGGGTCCCCACTGGATAGGGTAAAGGGGATAACAACACCAAGGCAGATAAGTCTGCAGCACAAGTCCGTGTGTGTGCGCTCCGAGCCCCGTCGCACGTTTGGGGTGGTCAAGTTCGGTCTCGCAAATCAAGTGTGTCAGTGAGCAAATGGAAAATGCCAATTTCACTCTACAATTTCCCTCCCTATCGCATCTCGCTCCCCTCTCATGCGGCTGCTATATCATGTGTGAGTGACTATCTTCTCACTTGATTCTTGTCTTCACCCTTTTCTCTCTTCTTTCATTTTGCATGTGTGAGTGACTATCTTCTCACTTGATTCTTGTCTTCACCCTTTTCTCTCTTCTTTCATTTTGCTGTTGTCTTTCCCCTTTTTCCTCCCATTCCCATGCCATTCTCACTATGCCCAACCAGCTAAAACCTTTGTGTTATTTCCCTGTCTGTGTCTGTGTCTGTGTCTGTGTGTGGGTATATGAAATGTGGCTTTTTTGGTCTGCCTGCACGGCCATGCTGGCTAACTTGCTCTGTGCCACCAACATGCCAGGATGAATCACACAGCTATTTTTTTTTTTTTTTATGAATTCATCAGTTCATAAGATTCTCTCCGTCTATCTTTTGTGTTTATCAGTATGACTACGAGGGCAGTGATATCAGTGACCTCCCAGTTGACCTTTCCGTGCTGTGGAATGGAAACTTCGTCATCGACAATCCCTTCAACATCCAAGGTACGGCACCTCCTTTTTTTCTCCTAATCTGTGTGTACGTGTGTGTGTGTGTGTGTGTGATTTGGTGTAAAATAATGGCAGGAAAGTGACTTTGTTGTCTCTGGTTATACGGCAAAGATGGTTTAATTGTTTCTGTGGAACTTTCTAAGTCGTATTATAAATTGACCCTGAATTTTCATTTGATTGAATCATGTTTAGGTAACCCACAGATATTCCCATTATATTTTGGTGAAAAGCCACATCAGGACATCATACGATCGTTGCCTTTTTAATTGAATCCACTCATGCTAACGGTGGTGGAGGCAGAAAAAAAATGTAACTATCCATCCTCCATTTTCAAGTGCTAATACTGACTAACTGAGCTGAAGTCTATCCCAGGTGACCCTGGATTAGTTGCCAATCCAAGGCCACATATTGACAAACAGCTATTCACACTCACATTCACTCCAACTGTATGGACAAGTTAGATTTTTTTATTTAACCTAACATGCATGTGTTTGGAATGTGGGAAAGAAGAAAACCTACGCAAGCACAGGAAGAAAATGCAAACTGCACACAGAAAGGCTGGAGCCCAGATTTGAACCCCCAACTGCAGAACTGTACGGCGAGGTGCTCACTACTTATTCAGAATCAGAATCCTTTTCATTTGCCAAGTACTTCAAAAGCACACAAGGAATTTGTCTCTGGTAGTTGGAGCTTCCCTAGTACGACAATGCACAGCTATTTTGACAGAAAATACTTTTGAGACATAAAAACGTAAAAACAGTTCAGGCAGCGTGCAAGTCCTCAAGTGTGGGTAGGGGGTACCGACGATTTTCCCGGCAGTCCTGATTGTCCGTTGCAGTTGGTCCTTTTTTGTGGCAGCACCAAACCAGACTGTGATGGATGAATACAGAACTGATTCGATGACTGCTGTGTCGCATTATTATATTATTATTACTTATTCACCGTGCTGCCAGCAGAACATCCATTGATTTTCTGAGCCGCTTCTCCTCACTAGGGTCGCGGGCGTGCTGGAGACTATCCCAGCTGTCATCGGTCAGGGTCTTTCCATTTAACTAGAATTGGCACGCTAGAGTGCAAACCTCCGCTAAATCTAAACTACCAGAATTGCAAATTCAGTTCATGATGAAGCTAAAAAGCTCGTTCTTGAGTTATACCGTGGTGACAGGCCTAATTCCATTGAAACCCATTCACAACTTTTTAAATGTTGTTGATAAGAAACACTAATAACAGACTATGCAAAATAATAACCGTCGATTGGTAGGGGGTGACAAAGAAAACCCAACTGAATGTCATTGTGTACTTACGTCATTTTCTTAAGTGATTACAGAAGTTGCTGCAATGTCGATGCAGATTCAGGTTACGGTAGGGGTTAGTGGGTTCGGGTCAAAGGTTAATGTTGGGGTTAAGTTCTAGTGTACAGTTAGGCATTAAAGGTTTGGTGGTTAGGTGTTAGGGTTGGGTTTAGGAGTTTCAATTGAGGTTTAGGTTAGGTATTCAAAGTTATGGTTTAAAGGTTGGGCTTATTTATTGATGATCTGAATCTTATCCAGAATCACACATTTTTAATTTAAAATCCACAAAATTTTAGATGGCTACTTTTACTACTATATTTTGCATCCTTGGATCCAAAAAGAATCTTTCACATCTACTCCCTTTTAGGTTTGATACAGTGTTGTACTGTCACTTGAAAGGGAAAGGGGGTGGGAAATCATGAGATTAACGGCCCGGGATTGGTAAAGAGCAAACATCAATCCCAACAAAATGAACCAGATAGATGTGAGATATCCAAATGGAGAAAACTTGCCAGCAGAAGAATAAACGTTGGGTGAGAATGATGGGTGGATGACAGTTTGATAAATGCGTTGTGCAATGGCACACGGGGAAGATGAGAATGAAGGAGTTGATAAAGAAAAGCAAAAGTGACACCGAAGGATGACATTTATTATTTTAACGACTCTTTGCGCATGAAGTGGAAAACAATGACGCGTTCAAAATTCTTTCACAAAGTGTAATATATTGAGCCGAGGGAGGCGAATGAAATCCGACGTCCCATTACACAAGATACCATAAGTCGAGCTCTCAACTGTGTCACACAGATATTTCTAGACGCATATACAAATGTAGATTTACCAACATTTTTGTTGCTTTTTTCCATCTGTTTCTCCTTTCGGTCAGTATTCATGTTCCATCTTTTGATGACAAAGTGCCCGTTTTAACACTGCGTCCTATGCGTTCTGTCTGACCTACTTCTGATAGAAGTCAGACATGCGGTTCATCTTGCAGATAGCTTGCAAATTAGTTGCTTATAGGTCATAACCCAATTTTTCTGCTTGCACTATTTCTTTGAAAACCTGCTCCTCTGAAGTTTGCTTTCTTTCTTCGCTTCTGTTGTCTTAATAGGGTTAAGGTCTTGAATTGGACATCAATAATTATAATAGGCCTTGAAAATAAAGAAATCACATTACCTTGCTCCATCACGTCAATAGTTCAGTTCTGGACGAGGTACTGACAATTTGTTCAGTACCGGCAACATCTTCAACTTCACAAACCTTTACTGCCAAGAATTTAGTAGGATTGTAATGCACTATAGTGCTTATTTTTTAAGTAAAATAGAAGTAAGTAAACTAGATTGCAGCCTGCTATGTTTGTGGAGTGTGTTGTGGGGGTCTGTGCATTAATGTTGCTCGGGTATTAGGATAACAAATAATGCATAGTGCATGACTCTACATTGACTTTTATCAAATGCATAAAATGTACTTTTTTTGAACACATAATTATTTAGTACCACCTTTGATTTGACACATTTACACGTAAACTGTATGTATCGTATATGCCCTCCTGTGTTTTTTCTCCTTTCTCACACACTCCAAAATCATGTGTGGCGTGTTAATTGAAGACTCTAAACTGTTCATAGGTTTAAATGTTAGCATGAATGTTGTGTTGTTTGTTTTTGTTGTTGTTTTTTTTGTGCCCTGTGATTGGCTGTGAGCAGTCCAGGGTGTACTCTGCCTCTCACTCAAAGTCAAGACTCTACTGATGATAAGCAATACACAGTAGAAAATGGAAGAATGGATGTATTTATATTTACAATTTTCGATTTCTCTCTCATGCCTCTTAGCTATAATAATGATGATAATTTTGTGCGGACTCCGTCAAGCAGATATTGCACTTTTTATTCGCGAAGTGATGTCCGAGGTCGAAAACGTCTTTTAAAAAAGAAAAAGAGGCTCGAATTATGAAATTGTCCTTGATCACACAAACTGCATGAAGACCTTCTCCTCCTTTTTTCCTCCCCATCCTCTTCCATTAATCCCTCGCCACTCCATCCCTTGTCTTTCTCTTTCAACATCCCGCCTTGCTGTATTATCGGTCTGAGGAGGAGCATTTTGGCGCTTGCCCAGCTTTACCCCAGTGTGAAGTGGAGATGTTAATTAAATCATTCATTTGCTTCAGATTAATTAGTGCTATGCTACTTTTAAGCTTAACCATTACTAATCAGATTAGGGCGCGCCAAGGCCGAGGCTGACGCAGATGGATTCGAAAGGAGCTCACTTTGAAGTCTTGCGCTGTGTGCGGCTACTGAAGAAGATTTGACTTTATATGCTCAGGTCCACATTCTCCTTTTAAATGTCTTTGTTATGTTAAACACCCCAAAATGTTCAATTTAATAGTGGATGCTGCTGTCATGCGTGGATGCGACTTTCTTTCCATATTTTGTTTTTGTATTCAATATGACACACGCGCACACACTCACACACTCACACGTTCCTTTCATCAGCCACCTCTTCTCAGGTGTTAAAGGTTATTTGTGTTCATTTTTACTTCTAATGACTTTTTACCACTCAGAGGATTTAACAGAATACATTTTTACACAACAAATTGTCAGTTTCCCTTTGGAATTAAAAGACAGTACGGTACCTGTTTAAATAATTTATTTATAGCTATTTAGCATTTTTTTTTTTTCTTTCATCAGCACAAGTGCTTTAGGTGTAATTAACATTAGATATATTTAGTTACGCCATTTCATATCCCACCGTGTTGTGCATATTTAAATGTTGCAACTGGATCATTCAGAAATGTTGTTACCACCAAAAAGTTTGAAACTAAACTCAAACGATCTACGATGAACCCTCCATCCAGCAGCAACCGACTGTATTATTAAAACAATCTATGAAAATGTCTCATGATGACATGTTAACAGAGTACAAACTAAATTACTGGTGGGTATGACAAATCGATTCCATTAAGAATCCAATTACATCGCATTTGATTATCCATCTCCACTTGTATCAATGAAGTTAAACTACATCTTGACACAATTTGAGGCACTTTGAATGACTACTAATGACTACTTAGCATCAACTAGCAGTGTGCAATCATTTCAGGTTCACGGACTGCCATTCAGTAACAATCGGAATGTAAAAAAAAAAAAAAAACATTAAGGAAGAGAGCAAAATTTGGGACATGATCATTTTGAAATAGAATATGGATATTGTCTTAGATCATATTTTCTGTCATTTAAACTTGGAAGCATTTTGTTATTACAAGTTCATACATGCACTTGATAGAATACAAAATAAGAATAATGAATATCTGAGTGTTAGTTTCCTGACGATCACTTGAATATTTGATTCATACCTAAAAGTCACAAAAAGTGTATTTGAAAAAGAATAGTGTTGTATGAAAACAAGCGCTTGAGCCATCTCTGCAAACGTGTTAGCCTTCAGAGAAATGGTGAGATTCATTTTAGACTATTATCGCTGGTGTCAAAAGTCTACTCTATATTTGCTGTTGTTTTTTTTTTTTTTTTACTTTTTTATTTATTTAGTGTTGTAAATATTTACCATACACATCATTGCAGCTTAGCATTACTGTTCAACAATCAAAAACAGAACAATTGTCTATTGACTTAGATGATTCTTTTTTTTTTAAGAGCATGTTGTACAGTACATGACTATAAAAATTGAATTGATCTGTTGTTAACAGCATTGTCGATTAATGTTTGTCATTCGCTCTGTTTTCCTGGCCAGCCCACTTGTATAAGTGCAGAGCGCTGCGGGACAGCTGCGGCATGTGTCTGAAGGCAGAGCCCCGGTTCGAGTGTGGCTGGTGTGTCCAGGACAAGAAGTGCTCCCTCAGGCAGGAATGCACTATCGGCGCCAATTCCCACCTCCCGCTGCAGCTGGCTGATGGGGGAGGCTGGATGCATGCTGCATCTGGAAACAGCAGATGCACCCACCCCAAAATCACTAAGGTAAAATAAAAATAAAGGATATGACGACAAACCTCAAACCTTAAGACAGTGATTAACTCTTACTCACTAAACCCTCTTTAGCTCAGTCCCTCAAAACACATGAGCACATGATCTAGAATTGCCTAAATTTATTTGGCTTTTCATCTATAACAGTAACTGGAACAGTAAGTAAAACTTGCATAAATGCAAACTCATGCCATTTTCTAGTAACAACAGTAGTACTGTTTTTGTTTTTTGCTTTTTTAGCTGCTGTTTTATTCCTGTTTTTCTGTAGCTATTTTTATTATGTCATTAATTGTGTCACAGCAATCTTTTTATTACTGGAAACTAAATAATATTGATGACTGTTTGTGTTACTGCATTGCACTCCGACAACAGCTCAAATTAGGCTTTGCAAATAAAAGCATTAAATATAGGACCAGTAGCCGTATAAATATGCATAACCTGGCACAATAGGCCATGTTCCACATAAAATGCTGAAATAAAAATGTAAAATATACTGCAGGAGTGCCATTTATCAACTTTGTTATTTTTTTCTGAAGCTAGCTGCTGTAATGGACTATTATAGAAAATAAAACGGTGTGAGAACTGCCAAGATCAACCACAAATATGCCAAGCTGTGTTCATGGTATTTATTTGAATTGAAATTGTATTTTATTGAAAACAACAGCATACTGCGACTAGAGGGACTAATACAAATATTCCCAAACACAAGTCAATATTTACATTTTTATCGTCAGAATTGTAGTTGCGTGTATCAGCTGTCAATTATGTGTACAAAAGCAGCATAAATAAGTCCAACATAAATATTGTAGTTAGACATGTAAATGTGCTATAGTCTGTCATTATTGTTATAAATAAACTAGGAAAACACAGTGGGGGGGGGGGGGAAAGTGTTCATAATACATAGAGTGATGTGGCGTCATTCAGCACCACATCTTAATCCCTTGATCATGATTGTTTGAAGGGCACATCGTTACCTGCAGAGATCCGAGACCGGGCAACTTTGATACGCCATTGCGTCATCTCTCTTTCGTGAAGCCCCCGAGGTCACAAAAAAATCCTCTTAGTGTCCTTCACAGAGAATGAAAGCTGCTCTATTTTAATGTGTTGCTATTAAGACAAGTACATGTTGGGTCCTTGGGTTTGCCCTTGGCACAGAAGCGGTACCATTACACCGTGTTACATCAAACTGGCACTGCGAAGGGAAAGACTGATTGATGTTTATTTGATTGTTATGTTCTTTTTTTTTTACATTCCTCTTTCTTTTTTGGAACACAATGCACTTTTCTCAGTTTTCTGTGAGTTCTCAGTTTACCAGTTGCAGTTGAACGGTAAGGCGGAGCTAAAAAAATGCTCCTGTCTGTTGATTGATTTAATAATCTGTGTTTTAATGGAATTAAAGAGAGGTATGGGAAGAAAAGTCAAATTAAATTGCGACAGAGAGAGCAATTCAAACTGTTTGTGTTTTTGGCCAATTGTCGAATGAAATCAGGTATACTTTCCGAATGATTATATATTAAGCTATATAAAACTGAAATGTGTAAATTAAACAGTACATTGTGTATTTTTATGAAAAATGCTTTTTTTTTTCTCTTGTTTTCGCTCCTGCAGAAATGTCAAGATGACCTTGGCCGTAAAATGGTATTGCCGATCCGCGTATAGCAGTTGTATCATAATGTGATGATTTCATTTCTTTCCTCGAGATAATTATGTGAACCGATGCATAAAGCACTGTACTCGACCTTCAAAGTCAAATAGTAATGTTGGATGCGCGACTTCTTAAATAGCACAATTTTAAAAAGTGTCTTTTTAATCAAGTCCAAAATCCAGTATTTCTGATTTGCTCGTAAATTCAGTGCATTACTTTACAGAATCTTTAAAAAGAGGATAATTGTCATTCTGTCTCATAAAAAAAGAGTAACTAACAGAGCCTTTCGATTGTTGAAGTAGCATCGACATGAGTTTCAATCTGTCTTCTGATTTGATTTTGTGCTGCATATGTACTGTATATTCACTCTTGACGATGAACCATAATGCCACCTTAACTTTATATCACGGTATCAATCTAAACAATTTTTGCTTAGGTCACGTCATAAACCTCAATCATTTTCTTCATCTGTTGAAATGTGAAATGTCAAGGAGTTCCTTAAAGGATTAAAGGTATACTCCCGTTCATCTGTGCTAAAATTAGCATACCCACACTTTGCAGTCTGCTCTGCCAAGCAGTGGTGGCGTACAGGGCAATGGACAGATTAGACATCATTACCTTGTGATGCTTGTTAGGAATGAGGCACGTGTAATAAGCATGTTCCTGTTTATTTGCGTGCGTGTGTGCTGGTGGCAACCACCGTGCATCCGTCACTGTATTTGTTTTGTCACACCACACCTGTGCCCGTTACGCATCCTAATCTGGTGTGATAAATCACATTATGGTTTCCGGAAGCAACCACTGAATGTTATCCCACCACAGCCCGGCAAGTAGAGCAAGCCTCCGTAATAGCTTTCATTTAAGCCCTGAGATCGCACTTTGGTTTTGGTTTTGGTTTGCTATGTCATCGACCTGTTTCTTCTGCCTCTATTTTACTTTGCGAGTGTTTTATTTTACAAATAGCTATATCTGTCTTCATTAAATCGTGAATTACCGGGTAGTGCCAATTATTTACGGTGTGCGTGCTTCTTGTGGATCGATGGGTCTGTCGGGAGTGTGTTTAATATGTGTGGCCATGGGTGTATTAAAGTGACGCCTCCTTGAAAGGTCAGGTCATGGGCATCATTGGAAATCAAATTGGACCATTTTTAACACTAAACTAAGCGATGAGAGTGAAATATGTACACAGTGTAGCCATAGATTGAACGAATCGAACTCTCTCTGTTGCAGTTGTTTCCTGACACTGGACCCCGCCAAGGGGGAACCAGGGTGACCATCCTAGGAGAAAATTTGGGTCTCCACTTCAGCGACATCCAGATGGGCGTCAGGTTAGGCAAGGTGCCCTGCGTCCCCATCGAGACAGAGTACCTGAGTGCTGAGAGGTAAATTGGAGGACATTGTATGTATTCAGGTACAATCACAAAGGTGTATTTGGCCTGTCTTCATTTTGGACGGGTCATAAGTCATTGCATTTTCATAATGAGCTAAAACAGGAGTGTCAAACTCAATTTTGTCTCGAGCCAAATAGAGTTATAGTTTCCCTCTGAGGGCCGTTATGACTGCGAAACCATATAAATGCCTCATATTATTATTACATATGAAAAAACTATTTGATGAAGAATTAGTTTTGAAATCAATAGTCAACTAAAATAGTTTGTTCAGCTGCTGTTTTTTTAAAATGGGTTTGGTAACAAACAAACAAAAATGTTAGCAATACTGTAGCTCACCGTTATTCAAAGTGAAGATATGTGCATTTATAGTACAGATTTTAGCAAGGAAGATGAAGTACATGTACATGATTTGCTGTAGCGGGGCACATAAAATGGTGTGGCGGGCCGAATCTGGCCCCTGGGCCTCGAGTTTTACACTTATATAATATAAGATTAATAAGATTATTATATGATATAAGAGCCAACAGATTCATCAGTGGTCGAAGGCAGGGCTGGGGGTCGGTCCCCGACTACTGTAAGTGCTCTTGTTGGAGCTCATCTGCATGCTGTAAAGTCATATTCCTTGGCAACTTGTTGAAATATACTGTACGTAGTGCCTGCAATAAGCCTATATTTTTTTGCAATCATAGAACTATCCATTTTCTAGAGCACGTCTCCTCATCATGGTCGAGAGGCGGAGCACACCCTGTTCGCCAAACAATCACAGGGCACTTCGTGAAAAAAAACAAAAAAACATTTACACTCACATCTGCACCTACGAGCAATTTAGTCTTCAGTTACCCATCCATCCATCCATCCATTTTCTGAGCCGCTTCTCCTCACTAGTGTCGCGGGCGCGCTGGAGCCTATCCCAGCTATCATCGGGCAGGAGGCGGGGCACACCCTAAACTGGTTGCCAGCCAATCGCAGGGCACATACAAACAAACAACCATTCGCACTCACCTTCACATCTACGGGCAATTTAGAGTTGTCAATTGTTAACCAAGCGTGCATGTTTTTGGGATGTGGGAGGAAACCGGAGTGCCCGGAGAAAACCCACGCAGGCACGGGGAGAACATGCAAACTCCACACAGGTGGGGCCGGGGATCGAACCCCGGTCCTCAGAACTGTGAGGCAGACGCGCTAACCAGTCATTCAGTTACCCTGACATGCATTTTTCTGGAATGTCGGAGGGCCTCGAACCCAGACGTTTTACCCACTATGGAACTGTGCTTCCCTGATCATTTATTCAGAATTAATGTCTTTTTTTTTTTTAAAGATACATCATGTAAAATTTACCAAAATAAATACTATATTTTTCCATTCAACTCATAAGAATTGATTAGTCAAGACCAAGACATAATGTATAGTACAGAAAATACGATACATTTTCGTGTGTGACGATAATCGGATTCCATCTGTTGTTCCCCTCCATTACTCGCTACATACAGTATGTGCTTCCCCTTACTTTCCCATCCCTTTATCCTGACATTTACTCCTCTGCGGGGTCCTGCACGGCTGAGGAATCGAGTTCAGGCAAATCAAACCATCTCTCGCTGGTACAGTTAGTTGGGAAAGGATGCATGAGGAGATAGCAGAGCGTGTCTCAATTCCAATAGAACACACTTCAGTTAATCTGCATATCAATCTTGACATTCCGCCTCCTCTTCGCACATACGTTTTTGTACAGTATTTTTCCCCCTTTTGTCACACAGTATGATTATTTTTTTGCACACACGCTCATACATTGAGACAAAATGTATTATAGCTAGTGTTTTGGTGCAGCGACAGTGTAGATGGTTGAGGTGACTGAGCGTTTATTCTGGATTGTGGAGACGTTCAAATCAGACATGATGGGGGGGAAAATGCTGTTTTGTAGACTCCTACATGTGGAAGACAGTTTTTTAACCTCCACCAAGGAGTTTATGATTTTATTGTCATGGATTAGTTTTTTGGCTTGTTTGTCTGTTGTATTTTTATGACTACACTGACAGTGTAAAACGAATACATTATATTTTTATGACAAAGTAAATAATGAAACTAACTACATAGAATACTTGTCACATCTCATTGAGTTTGAACAAATTTGTATGCAGAAGCTTTAATGTCAAACCAAACCAATGGAGTCTCATTGAACATATTCAGGTGTGTACCGGTTTATCACTGTCAATTCTTGATTGTAATTTTGTTTTCGTATGATTCTATTACAGTTTTTGAAATGCTACTCCCTCCCAAGTAGCACCTTGACTTTGTCACTTGGTGGAAGTCTGCCATCTGGCTTGTTTAAAATACTTTTCGAGTTAGACATTTTATTTAAGACCATTTTTGTTTGATAACCTTTGCGATTGGTTGGAGCAATGGAAAAGGACTTGGCCGTCATTGATCTAATTTGAGCTACTCTTTATTGTGGAAACAAATGAGTGCACTTTCTCTCTTTGTCCCTCTTGTTATCATCCCTCCATCAACAGGATAGTGTGTCAGCTGAAGGACGCGACAGGATACAGAGTACAAGAGGCTCAGGTGGAGGTGTGTGTAAGAGACTGCGTTAATGACTACAGGGCCCTGTCCCCCAGGCCATTCACTTTTGTGGTAAGGACCACACAATAGTCACACTGAGATTGTATTGTTGTTTTTTTTTGGACCATATGGATGGCATTTAAATTAAACTGTGGAGTTATTTCAATGGTATAGCCTATACCTAAAAGCTTTTGAACCATGTCAAAAAAACAACAACTAATATATATATTTTTTTATATTTGGGACAATTGTGTGGTTTTAACTTTATTAGGAGAAGGTCATTTTCTGACCCCGGGCCATTACTCTAGGTTCTGTGATGGTGGGTCCAAATACTTTTGTCCATTAAAGTGAACGTATTACATTTATAGCTATTGTAGATACAATTCAAAGTGATACAGTACCTGTTTGTTTTGTCTCTTCTCCAGACGCCATACTTCACCGGCATCCAACCATCTCAGGGTCCCATTTCTGGGGGCACCCGTGTCACTATAGAGGGGAGCTACCTCAATGCAGGCAGCTCTGTTTCTGTCAGCATTGGACCACAAACCTGCCATTTTAAAAAGTAACAATATATTTGTCGCTCAGAACTACAAATATGTTTCCTTCTTTGCCTGTTTGATACTCAATAAAATTGCTTTTGACATTTGCTGAACCGGTAAAAAACTGACCAGGGACCGAGGATTTGGAAAATTTGGGAAGAGAACAGAAACAATGACAAAGCAAAAAAAATAAAAATAATAATAAATATATATAGATTCCATTTTCTCTACCGCTTTATCCTCACTAGGGTCGCCGGTGTGCTGGAGCCTATCCCAGCTATCTTTGGGCGAGAGGCAGGGCACACCCTGAACTGGTCGCCAGCCAATCGCAGGGCACATAGAAACAAACAACCATTCGCGCACACCTTCAACACCGAAGGGCAATTTAGAGTCTTCAATCAACCTACCGTGCATGTTTTGGGGATGTGGGAGGAAACCGTAGTGATATATATATATATATATATATATATATGCTTTAATAGTTGTTCATGTGTGAGGAGCCATATTGTCGTCGTCAAGTACTGTATTATTCACAGGCAAACAGCGACGCTTTGCCTGCACTCGCGCAGGTTTTTCCTTAATCTCAGGCAAGAAAAACATTCCCAGCTATCCCAACAGTGGCATGCATGTCATACGTAGGGATTAGCCCCCGGCTGCTAATCTGTGTTGAAGCAACTACTGTGTGCCAGCTTTGATGTTGCTGCAGTCATTTGTGTCGCAGCCCCCTCACAGTAGAGCTAGTTGATTCCACTTCACCGCAACTCTGTCTTTATCTGTCAGACCTGAGCTCTGCCGCTGTGTTTGTAGCATTTTATCAAGGTGCTGGCGTATGCTTCTAAAATGAGTTGCTATGGTGACAAACCGACGAGGACATTGGAGATTATTTCGCCGAAAGGACAACATCACAATGGAATACATATTCTGCAAAAGTCGAATCGCCTTCAACAACCAAGGGGTGTCCATTCGCCGCAATACAACATTACCTTGACCGGGGTGTCTGAGAATCAATTCAAGCAAATTGAATGGCTACATGCACAAACGCATGTCTATGCTGCATTACTGTTGTGTCGTCATGTCCCAGAAAAGCAGCCAACGCATAGCTGTGCTCCATGTATATTTGATTACGTAGCTTGATGGAACTGCACTCATGAATGTAATAGAGATGGTTATTCAGCAGACAGAGTACACACAAACATGCACACACACACGTACACGCGTACACTCACAAAAAAAAAAAGTTGTCGGCATAATTTATGCGTAGTTAGAGGAATTCAATATTCACCAATAATAGAACATACTGTACTGTATATACCCTACTCTGGGCTTATTGCTACATTTTAGGTAATTTTGTTATCATATTTTCAAGACTTTTTGAAGGTAGCCATTGATTGTCTGTTCTCAACCCAAATGAGCAGTGATTCTCAAAGTGTGTACAGTAAGAGTATCACTACTGATACGTGGGCAAAATCGCTGCCCAAGTACAGTTCAGTTGTATTTAACTTTTAATTTCAATATATTTGCATTTAATCTTTATGAACTGTTTGTTTTAAAACATTTATTTGGGTACAGTTTTAATTTTCCTATATTTAAGCGTAGTGCTAATGTTCAAATTGCATAACGCTTCAATGGCTTGCAATAATATTAAATGTACAATTTAGGAACAAATGATGATTATAGCGTATGTACAATTATGTGAGTTGTTCAAATGGGTATTCTGCTGAAGTCCTAAAAGTTAAGTCGCTGTTGTTGTTGTTGTTTGTGAAACCTGTTACTGTCCAACAACTTCTGGACATACAGTCACTGTATCTCTGGGTCCAAACAACCAACGTTGTCTGTCCATCCAGGAGGAATGCCCATGAGATAGTGTGCATAACACCGGCTGGCCTGGCTCCAGGAAGTGCACCTGTCTTGGTGGACATAGATGACGCTGACCTCAGAAACCCGGAGGTCAAGTTTAACTATACCGAAGACCCCACTGTGCTGAGGATTGAACCGGACTGGAGCATTGCCAGGTAAACTTTTATCTCATGGAACAACTGACGACATTTCATTCAGATATATTTGTACTATAGTGTATATATTGCTACAGCTGTGTACTGTGTGTAGCCCAGCAAAGACTCCTGGGTAAATGTATATTACTCACTCGATCGTTTGTCATGTCACAGAATTTCAAAGCAAAACGCATTGTTGGTTTTCTGCTTTTCTGTTTTGCTCTGTTGCTTAGACAAGAATGAACACAAGCATAATTGAGGAGTTGTTGCCCAGAACACTATCATATGCACTGAAATCCAAACTCCCAATCTGGTCACCAGCCAATCACAGGGCTGACCCTTTTAACCCTTTCCTACCGAGAGGCTAGTGATGATGCTACTCTGAGCACTGGAACCAATTTAGTAGCAAAAGGTGCTCTAGAGACAGACAACTATTCAGACTCGTGTTCATACCTAGAAGCAGTACGCAGGCTCAAAATAGATTGATGAATTTAATTCAATCGTCCCACTGTATATCTGGACAGGGGCAGATGTAAATTCCAGATGAGACTTGAGATAAATTCATTTTGTCGCAAGACATTTTTCATCAGGCTAAAGGCAGTTTTTCCACCGCAAGAGATCAATGCTAGAGTTGTGAGGTTGTCACAGCCAATTGGACATTCATACTTTGACACCGAGTGTTAATTAACGTGTCGGCTAAGGAAAATCAAGCTTTTAAGTTTCTGCATGAACTAATTCTTCTTAGCGTTATTTAGCTTTGTATAATGGGGTACTGCAGTGCATGTACACTGATAAATTAATAAAAGATATCTTCAAACTCAGCATTGACTACATGAGTAAAGCATTACCAGAAGGGCACAGATAAGCCAAGGGACGGGGTTAGCAGATGCAAGCACATATGATGATAGGGTATTATTATATTATCATGTTTACAAAATTTATAACCCTTTTATCTTTTTTTAATTTCTCATTGGAGCATATGTTTGGATTTTCATTCTACAAAGGCGTATTAGAGCCATGCAGGAAAGAATATACAAGAAATGAAAAATTGTTGACTTGCTAATGGTTTAATAATAATAAATGCTGAGAATAAAGTTGTACTTTTAATGAGCCAATGTCTCTCTTTCTAGAGAAATATTATTCATGTAATAGCATTGAATATGTTATTGATTATAACAGTTTTGGTTGATGATCACTTAAAAACATGCAACGGGAGAGTTGATTCCAGCTCATGTAATTATTTTAGACGCGACAATCATACAATTACATCAAACTGCTCATGGTATTGGAAGGAAAACCATTTGAAAAATATTTTGTTTTTGAAACTTAAACTTAAGACAAGATCCTCTACAGTAAAAAAAAAAAAAAAAAAAAACAGCAGCACATTTACAGGAAAGACTAAAATTACAGAACACTTTCATTTAGCTGGCATGTTTCTGACAGTGTCACCGTCACACCTCTGCTCAGACAGAAAGTATGACGAGACGATTAAACGTGAAATCGCATTTGATCATCTCTGCCTCATTGTCTGCCTTTGCGTGCCAGCAGAGAATTGGCACTTTTTCTCAAGCGGTGATAAGTGATGAAAGGCATTTAAAGGGAGTGTTAGGGCATTGTCATTATGCAAGTCCGATGATGATCCATTTGGATGAAAATGGAGCACTTAAAAATGAGTGAATGACAATTGCTCACCTGGGGTCCAAAAGAGAGACGGGGGTAATAGTGGAGGTTAGGAAAGGTTTTTTTTTTTTAATTATAGCTTTAACTATTGGTGCTGCTGTTGCGGAGGAGGGATAAAATATTGTCTCATTATCTGAGAAATTCAAGCAACATCTGCGTTGCATCAGAAAGTTTTCACTTGCTTTGTACACTTGAATTAAACGCAACCTCAGCTTCGCTCACATTACTCTAACTTGTGTTTGATCGAGTCATGCGTAGTGGCAGTGCCAACGGGCCAGCTGAATGCTTTATCAATTATAATAGAGTGCAGAGACATAAGTGATGGATATAAGTGAGTGTATAGTTTGTTAAGCGGATAAATTACAGCCGTAGCAACCGCCATTGGAGGAGTGGATCATTTAGCAAACTCAATCAATAATGAGACTCAGTCCATGATTTATTTATTTTTTTAACTCCAAAGCAATGTTAGTGGAAACATTATAGATTATGTGGAAGTACATCACAGCTAAAACGCAACAATATAAACAACAATACTCTCTATTCTATTTTCATACTCAGTGCACTTTCTTCACATTACAGATAGCGTAGCACGTGTAGATATCAAATAGAATCCATTGAAACAAGAATGTCAGCCAGTATAGCAACAGAATAATGAAAAAAAAATATTGATTCAATATTGATCATGACCAAATTGTACACCTTCACTTCTATGTACATGCTTGACTTTTATCAATTATATTCATGCACTATACATTAGAAAAATAAGGATAAAGTGAAGAGCTTTTTGTCCCCTCAAAATGTGACAAAGGAAAAAAAAATATCTTCCTCTTCTGTTGTGGAGGTACTCCATTATTTTGTTGAACTTGTTCAGACTGAGCCATTGAACTGTTTTAACAATCAACTATAGTAGAAGTATAGTAGAAGGTCACGTGACCAACACGGAAAACGGGATAGCTGACTTCTTGTGTCTGCTACGTTAGCGAGCATAACAAGAATTGATGATGTGGTTGTTTGAAGCCGAACTTGTTAAGATTTTGATTTCTTCAGGACTGGTGTCTTCAGACAAACGTTAAATACAGTAGATTTTTATCATTTTCATGTATCTAGACAAATATATGATATATGTAAACACAAATGAAGCCTAAACATGAAGTATTGTCAACTTTGGTGGGTCTGTGGTCCATCCATCCATCCATCCATCCATTTTCTACCGCTTATCCGAGGTCGGGTCGTGGGGGCAGTCGCTTTAACAGGGACACCCAGACTTCCCTCTCCCCGGCTACTTCATCCAGCTCTTCCGGGGGGATCCCGAGGCGTTCCCAGGCCAGCCGAAAGACGTAGTCTCTCCAGCGTGTCCTGGGTCGTCCCCGGGGTCTCCTCCCGGTGGGACGTGCCCGGAACACCTCACCAGGGAGGCGTCTGGGAGGCCTCCGAATCAGATGCCCCAGCCACCTCATCTGGCTCATCTCAACGTGGAGGAGCGGCGGCTCTAATCTGAGATCCTCCCGGATGACCGAGCTTCTCACCCTATCTCTAAGGGAGAGCCCGAACACCCTGCGGAGGAAACTCATTTTGGTCGCTTATGTCCGGTATCTTGTTCTTTGGGTCACGACCCACAGCTTGTGACCATAGGAGAGGGTCGGAACGTAGATCGACCAGTAAATTGAGAGCTTCGCCTTTCGGCTTAGCTCCTTCTGTACCACAACGGACCGATACAAAGTCTGCATCACTGCAGACGCTGCACCGATCCGCCTGTCGATCTCCCATTCCATTCTTCCCTCACTCGTGAACAAGACCCCAAGATACTCCAAGTCCAAAAAACACATGTAGACTGGTTGGGCGAACTCCCACACACCCCCGAGGACCCTGCCGAGGGTGTAGAGCTAGTCCACTGTTCCACTGCCAGGACGTAAACCACACTACTCCTCCTGAATCTGAGATTCGACTTCCCGACGGACCCTCCTCTCCAGCACCCCTGAATAGACCTTACCAGGGACGCTGAGGAGTGTGATCCCCCTGTGGTTGGAACACAGCCTCCGGTTCCCCTTCTTAAAAAGGGGGACCACCACCCCAGTCTGCCAATCCAGAGGCACTGTCCCCAATATCCACGTGATGTTGCAGAGGCGTGTCAACCAGGACAGCCCCACAACATCTAGATCCTGTAGGAACTCTGGGCGAATCTCAACCACCCCCGGGGCCCTACCACAGAGGAGCTTCTTAAACAACTTGGTGACATCAACCCCAGAGATAGGAGAGCCCGTCTCAGAGAACCAGGCTCTGCTTCCTCATGGGAAGGCATGTCGGTGGAATTGAAGAGGTCTTCGAAGTATTCTCCCCACCAGCTCACAACGTCCCGAGTCGAGGTCAGCAGCGCCCCATCCCCACTATACACAGTGTTGATGGTGCACTGCTTCCCCCTCCTGAGACGCCGGATGGCGGACCAGAATTTCCTCGAAGCCGTCCGGAAGTCTTTCGCCATGGCCTTACCGAACTCCTCCCATACCCGAGTTTTTGCTTCAGCGACCACCAAAGCTGCATTCCGCTTGGCCAGCCGGTACCCATCAGCTGCCTCAGGAGTCCCACAGGCCAAAAAGGCCCGATAGGACTCCTTCTTCAGCTTTAACCACTCACCGTTGGTGCCCACCAACGGGTTCGACAGGCACCGACCACCTTACGGCCACAGCTCCAGTCGGCCGCCTCAGCAATGGAGGCACGGAACATTTTCCACTCGGACTCAATGTCCCCCGCCTTCCCCGGAACATGAGCAAAGTTCTGTCGGAGGGGGGAGTTGAAACTTCTGACAGGGGATTCTGCCAGACGTTCCCAGCAGACCCTCACAATACATTTGGGCCTGCAAGTCAGACCGGCATCTTACCCCACCAGGTGGTGATCAGTTGACAGCTCCGCCCCTGGTACCAGAGCCCAAGCTGTGTGTGGAGGCGAGTCCGACTATATCTCGTCGGAACTTCTCGACCTTACACACCGGCTCGGGCTCCTTCCCTGCCAGAGAGGTGACATTCCACGTCCTTGAGAGTGTTCTTGCTGGAAAAGTATAAATCTCTTCTTCTGTCTTCTGTGCAGTGGTGGAACTCTTCTGACAGTGAGCGGGACCAACCTAGCAACCATCCGGGAACCAAAGATCAGGGCCAAGTATGGGCAGGCAGAGTCTTTCCATGTGAGTATTATTCTTTCCGCATTTAAATGTTTTATTTAGTTGTTTATTGAAAAGATTAGCAGTTATGGGATGGTGACTGTTTCACTGCATTACAAGAGAAACTACTTTAAATGCACTGTAAATCTTGAATATGAACAAGTCTATGTGGGTTGAATTATTGACTTTATCCCACATAATAAGAAAAGTTTGAATTATGAATTAAAACGACAGCTTAGCGCAGCTGCTCTCGCAGGCTTTTGCGAGTTCAGATATCTAGACACGTACATTATTTACTTTCAAACAAGCATAATCTGTCAGATTCACACAGCACAAACATCATGCTCCAGCGTCTTCTGCTTAAGGTGACAGAAAATGTGTCGATCACTCAACTTCTTCGGTCTCGAACGTCACGTCACATTTCAGATATCAATGTGCCACATGACTTTGTGTCACAAAATGAAAGATACAACAAAAGAAATACTTTTTGTGTCACGTTGACATTATATAAATTAATTGGTTAAAACTGAGAAATTAGCTCAACTTGACTGTCTTTAAATGGAAAACTTAATGGGAAAAACAGAACGAAGGAACTCTTATTTATGTATGTATTTTTTTCTTATATTTTCTTTTTTTATATTCATTCATTCATTCATCCATCTATTATATATTTATTGGCAGTGGAACTTATACTTTTAAGCCAAATACTAAAAGGACAGTGGTAATTGTGCCATTATTACGTGACAAAGAAATGGTCAGAAGTACACTCATGTTAGAATTGTTCAACTAACTCCTTGTTCAACTAACTCCTCGCTTTCACTCTCATTTTCAGAACTGTACCGTATACAACAACTCAGTCATGGTCTGCCTCGCTCCATCTGTGGCAGACTCCGAGCTGAGTTTTCCCGAAACCGGCACCGGTCCTGATGAGATTGGGTTTTACATGGACAATGTGAACTCCTTAGTGGTGGTCAACGAGACTTTCAGCTACTATCCCGACCCCGTGTTTGAACCGCTGAGCTCATCTGGGATAATGGAGCTCAAACCAACTTCTCCGCTGATACTTAAGGTCAGAAATGATCACTGTTTTCACTTAGGGAATGAAGGTTTTTCTAATTAATAAATAACTAGAATTGTAAATGGAGATAACACAAAATACTCAGAGTAGCAATATAACAGAAGTAGAAATAGAGGATCTTATTATAACGTGTGTGCATGTGTGTGCGCATTGTTAAGATGGAATGGAGGATGTTTACCAGGTTGTGGAGTGGGTTATGGGCTCAGTCAGAGACAATGGAATTAGGAAGGGGAGTGTGTCGCTGTGTCCCACTGCTAAAGCAACAGGAGACTCAGAAGCCATCGCCTCTCACTCACTTCTCTTAAGTCCCACGTATTATTTTTTCATAGGCTCTTTTTTCAACCAACTCATTTACTTTCCTGAAGTTTTTTTGCCAAGTTTCATGCTGTTTTGCATTTATTTTCCTCCAGGTTATCTGGTTGTTTCACAGACGCACGTGCAAATTTAGATAAGTACGATGCAGAAGTGAAGTGCCGGTGCCGCTTCTCAGCCCTGAAATGTTGTGTTATTTCAATTTAAGTGTAAAAAAATAAAGGACTGATGGTTGATTTGTATTTGTTGTGACGGGAACATGGAAATACAGTGTAAGTTAGGTTCCCTGAATAGTCTAAATTGTGCATACAGTATGTGAGTGTTGATGGTTGTTTGTTTATATGTGCCCTGCGATGGGCCAAATGGTCTGACTGATGTTCATTGACTGCAATTGGCAACCAGACCAGGCTGAACTCTGTCTCTCACCCAAAGTCAGCTGGGATAGGCTCCAGGTCACCCATGACAGTAATGAGGACAAGTGCTAAACAGAACGGATGGGTGGACATTGTTCATAAACAAGGTTAACAAAAAATAATTCCTCATTGTATTTTTTCATTTCCTTCATTTAGGGTCGTAACCTGATCCCGGCAGCCCCAGGTAACAGTCGACTGAATTACACGGTGTTCATTGGAGAGACTCCGTGCGTCCTCACCCTGTCTGAGAGCCAATTGCTGTGCGAATGGCCCAACCTTACCGGACAACATAAAGTCACGGTCAGTGCGACTTTCTGGGACACACTCTGTCGATGTTTCAAGTATAATTGTATGTACTATGGTGTGTCTTGTGGATGACTTGTGGAGTGTGTCACCGTTGGACTTTTGCTGCATGTGACGATCATGTGCTGGAACAGATGAGCTTGAATGTAATACAGTGCGCAAATTTGCCAAACCATCATGTTGGTTGTTACAAGCAGAATGTAAACAGAACGTTGAGTACCAGTAAGGGCTTCCTTTATCTTTATCTTTCTTTTTTCCCCCTTTTTTAAAATGATACTCTTATTATTATTATTATTATTATTATTATTATTATTATAAGCCTATCCTGGCAAGTCTTATTCAGCTCATACATAGGAAGTACCGAATCAGTTTAGAATCCATTATCCTACATATATTTTGTCGTGTACTTGAGTAATCAAGGACCCGACCCCCCAGCCCCTAAGAAAAAGAAATGTTTTTTATTGATTTTTTTAAAACTATTAACATGCATTTTATTCTCAATTGTGAGGGCTGGACTTCTGTCCTTGAACTGCATATTTTGGTACTGAGTGTGTAGTATAAACTGTACAGAATTTGAGACAAAATCAGCCTTTACTAAACAGTTAGCATTCGCGTTTAGCATTAGCGCGCTAGCAATGACCAATTTAGGTTTAAAAAAAAAAAACAAACAACTACCATTTAGCTCACCACTACATCACGTTATATGTACATTACACATGTAATAGTTTCTTAAAAATCACGTACAGACGCTCCTCTGTTGTTTTGACAATGCTTTTCACTGGCCCAAAGCTGCGTCCGTCTGCAACAAATGTCTGTGCGGTAAACGTGGACTGTGGCCAAATGGTTCCGGGCGGCGCAAATGAGTTACGGGTGTCAATTTGTTTTCACGGCCCTGATAGTAAGCCCACTTTTTTGGGGGGAGTGAGTTGTAAATAAGTCGTAGAGTACTACTTTCTGTTATTTGACCATTTCATGAGGTCTTAGTGGTGACATTTATTGTCTCTAATCTGATTAACAATTCATTTTAATGTGTTTGAGACCTAATGATTTACTTCCGATGGGGTTCATATTACAGACTTCAAGTTTAATATCTTTCCTGCAGAAATCTCTGTACACTACATTTGATCCTTTATATCCATTACTTCATCACTGGTCCTTTTTGTAATGCCTGCTGGGTTAAGGTATGTTCAAACTGACCTCATTCATGTTTATGCATTTGGAAATATTCCCATCTGACAATCTCAGCACATAATGTCACTCTAACCTTGCTGTTGAATTATGGGAATAAACCCTTGTGGCTTTCCACAACAGTTTCCTCTGACAGATCCAGGTTACGCTTCACTAAGCTTGCACACCAAGGTGGCTGTTAAATATGTAATGCTTAATTAACATTCTTAACTTTACAGGTTCTCCCCTTGCCTGTTGCTGAGCATCGGGTAGTGGAGGTCTTGTTTTTTTTCAAATAACTTTTCACTTGATCTAGAAAGATGAAAAGTGCTACAGAGCCACGGTACGCTTTTAATGTTGAGTTTAATCTGTTAGGGCTGAAGTGTGTGACACGTCCAATTGAATGAACCTTGGCACGTTTGCACGTGGAAAAAAACCAAAAACATTTCTTTCCATCCAGTGAAGCATACTCACATCAGCAACTGTGCATGCATCAGCAGTTCTTTGCTGCAGGTGCTGCTGGGTGTTAAGTCCCTCGGTGCACTCTGTTTTTCCAATATTTGTATTAGTTTTAGTCAGTGTTAAATAGTATGGCAGAGAGAATAAAATGAACATAACCCTCAAGATGTTTTTTTCAAATTGCTCTGACACATAGCTTTGCTTTGTACCCAAACTCATATTTGGGCATGTTTACAACCTTTCACCCCCTGTCGTACAGTGCAGCAAGACCTAGATTAGAATTTGGGTTAAAAGTCAAACTTCATGTTCACACAGTTTCCACAACAATCTTGAATTCCTCAATCTATTCTATTCCAGTCAACCTCGGATTTGTTCTTCAATTTAAAAAAAATATATTCATGGCAATTTCAATTAATCTTTTCCAGGATGAAATTGTCAACATGATAAAACATTTTTGTAAAATGTTTTAAATTCCCAAAGGTTGAGCACCATTAACAACTGTTAATAGTAAAATAGAAAAACTATAAAAACTCAAGTTACCTAATGACAAATGACATGCATAATGCAGTGAGTTTTATCGCTGATCTCTCTTTTCTTAACATTCTTGACATGCAAGCGTAAAAAATAAATTAACCACTGAAAGCGGCGCCTTGCATGGCAGCAGCCATCCATCGGTGTTTGAATTTGTGTGAAAATGGGTGAATGTGAGCCTTTGGAAATGGCCTTGGGCACTGTGATGGTGTAGATAAAGCGCTATAAAAGTGCACTCTATTTACCATTTAAAACAGTGGTTCTCAACTGTTGTTACCCTGGGACCCACATCTTCCTATTGTTGCCAAGTCGTGACCCACTTTTACAGAAGTGAAGAACAATAAAGTTATACTTGTTAAATTCCATCCATCCATCCATCCATTTTCTGAGCCGCTTCTCCTCACTAGGGTCGCGGGCGTGCTGGAGCCTATCCCAGCTGTCATCGGGCAGGAGGCGGGGTACACCCTGAACTGGTTGCCAGCCAATTGCAGGGCACATACAAACAAACAACCAGTCGCACTCACAGTCACACCTACGGGCAATTTAGAGTCTCCAATTAATGCATGTTTTGGGGATGTGGGAGGAAACCGGAGTGCCCGGAGAAAACCCACGCAGGCACGGGGAGAACATGCAAACTCCACACAGGCGGGACCGGGGAATGAACCCGGGTCCTCAGAACTGTGAGGCTGACGCTCTAACCAGTCGTCCACCGTGCCGCACTTGTTAAATTGTATATTCTATTTATATGTATGTATATATCTATGTCCTAACGCCTAACCGACTAGAAACATGTAAACTGGAGCTGTGGGTAATCGCTGGTGATAATGATTAACATAATGTATAGAATAATTAATATATGCCCTGCGATTGGCTGGCAACCAGTTCAGGGTGTAGCCCGCCTCATGCCCGAAGATAGCTGGGATTGGCTCCAGCACTCCCGCGACCCTAGTGAGGATAAGTGGTTCAGAAAATGGATGGATGAATAATTTATATAAGGACTGGGAAGTACCCAAGACTGGGTGACGGATCTGTCCAATTAGGTTGCTGTCAGTAATGACTGACTTGTAGTCCAGCCAATAGCTGTATGAACAGTTAGTTAGATGCCAATCAAAGATGGTTTATAGTTTTTTTAATTCAAAGACTGCAAGAAGCCTTGATCTAAAGAGAAATGTGAGTCATAGCAAAACATATGAAATAAAAAAAATAAAAAAAATAAAAAAATTATATTTGGGGAGTTGGGGTCCTAAATAGCCAAGGAATCACAGCAAAGCCATTTTCACACCTTTAAGAAAGGCTGAGGAGGCTGTGTCAAAAAGCAATGTAACATTTTTTTCCCCCAAGCATCCGTGGTGTGAATCATGTCAATGTCATTTTCGTCACTTTAGAATCAGAAAGGCAATACAAACAAACTTAGTAAGTGCAGCCCACAGCGAGCGTTGAGCGGTGCTTGTTTCGAACTGCCACCAGACTGAAGAAGCACATTTCTGATTCACTTTGACTGCAACAGACTTTTAAAATCACCACATCTTGCACTGAAGAAGGTCAAACCTCAGGCAGACGACACAGCTCCCGCTCGGAATATATTTGGATGTATGTTTGAATATTTGTGCCAGTACACCCACTCACTATCCCCCATGCCCCTTTTTAAACTTATCGCCGATGTCGTCTCAAATGGCCTTGCTATATCTTTTTGACATTTGTTCCCTGCTAGCGACAGCCAATATGCCTCCAAATTGAATGACAGCATATCCATTTAATTCAGCATGATAGCTCTCAACGGCATCAACCAGCCAGCTCCAAGGTGGAACTCTGCACAACTTATTTAAAACCCTTACATAACACACACTTGCATTAAACCAGAAAATGTCATGCTGGATATCGAAGTGATGCAATATGATGAGGTATTGGTTGAGTTTGACCATTTTTTGACAGAAACCGAACAAAAAAAGCCATCCCTTTACTTCTTTGTACTGTCTATAAGCATCAACTTTATATGTGCTTATCTGCAGCGGTGAATACTTATGTATATTTATTAGGCTTTACACGATCAGAATTTTTTCAGTCAGGTCAAACCAACATTACAACGTGACAGAAATAATGGGTGCTAACTTGCTGTAATTAAATTACTTTATTTTTAATTCAACGACTTCACCCACACCGAAACTTTAGAGCATGATTCGACAGAATCGTGGCATGTTTATGTCCAACCGTTCGTGCTACCGCTAGCTTGCTAGGCTACATAGCATTGTATTGCCTGCATTCGAGTTGCCTGCATTGTATTGCCTGCATTCGAGTTGACAAGATAAAGCCCAATGATCGTAAAAAACGGGATGCGGTGGTATTGAAATACAAGATTTTATTTTAGTAGTCTGACTGCAATCGTGAAAGAGCAAATTTGTCTTGTAGTCTGATCCGGGCATTACGTGTTGTCTGTCTCAGACGTGTTGTCTGTTCCACGCCGCCGACATGTTATTATTATTTTTTTTTAAATAACTTTATTGGCCGTCAGATATTTCCAATACTACGTCTAATGAATAAACTAGCTTTTGGATTCAAATATACTGTGCACACGGCCCGGCGGAGTAAATGTCTTTTGCGGAGCCGATCAATGACGTCATTGATCGGATTGGCAAATTATGACATTAAAGCCGATCAGCCGATCAGCATAAAATGCTAAATACCGGCCGATACCGATCAGCCCGATAAAATCGGTGTAAAGTCTAATATTGATATACTATGTTTAAGTGCACATGTATGCATGTGTTGCGAGTGATAGTGCGGAGAGGGACGCAGCTGTTGCACAAAGATTTTCCCCATGTAGAATGACCTACTTACAGGGGACCCCAATGGTTGTCCAGACACACACAGCTTGTGTGGCTGTAAAGCGAGGGCCCTACAATGTGTGTGTGTCAGCCAGCCTTTGCCTGTCCCTTCTGACGCTCAGCTGCGTGTTGGCAGCTGCACGCCTCCCTCGAGTTTTTCAAAGAAACTCGTTTGTTGTTTTGGCCTACAGCTTTTTAGTTCCTCCATCAGTCCTTCGGTCTGTCACAAGAGTAAAAATAGACGCTGACATCTTTGAGTCATGCTTGCGCTCACACGGCACTCCTATCATCTTAGGATATATTGTTGTCAAGCACTGTTAATAGTACAACAATAACCTAGCGTGACTTTGATAAGTGACGATGTTTCTGGTAATGTCGGAGTCTTACTGCTTTGTTTGGTGAGAGGATGATTACTTCACTTACTGCAACCTGTGTCGTATAGTCTTCTTTCCCCACTCTAGCTCTGTTCACAGCAACACAGACACAGACCGTTCTTTGGAACGGGCGTTTATTGCTTGGGCATCTTCATCCTTGCACATCTTGCTCATGCCATAGGAACTACATTTATTAAGCAATAAATAAGATGCACGGTGTTGACATAAAATAAATAAAATCACAACAAAGCAATACCTGAAAGGCTTCTTGCCATGAAATGAGGTTGAAAGTCCGGTAATATCCTCAAAGTTTCTTTAAAGCTTGTTTCTCGTCCCTTTGGCTTCAGACGTAGCATTAGCATTAGACATAGAGTCAGACAATGCCAAAACAATTACAAAACGAGTGGCTGTCATCCTTTTAACCTTCGTAGCAACACAACCAAAAAATTGTTCTAGACATTGAACACATACAACATTGTCAACCATAATAAACGTCGGACATTCCTTGTCTATCACATTTCATTAACATAGTAACTATATTGACATCAAGACATTTATAGATTTACAATGTCATAAATGATAACCCAAGTTATGAATTATGTATCATAAATGAGGAAAAGAAATGCCGAGCAACACTTACACCCACCTTCTTCTTGTCTTAACACCCCCTTGTTGAGTCTGCTCCTTCATTTGGCATAGGAGTTGCAAGAAAAATACAAAATGAAAATAAAAAAACCTTAAATGCTCCCTGAACTTTTGTCTCATGAGATTTGTTGACCGTAGTCAAAACCTGAAGTCATTTAAGAGCTGTGGTTTTCCCTGAAAAAAATTATGGAACTTTGATACAGTCACAACATTCTGTTTTGCCAAAAGCCAGTGCACGACCATGTACAGTACATTGCAGTACTGGAAAGATACTAGAGTTTCTCTAAAATTGTCAGGGACGGCTGTGCCGTGAAATGCGGATCCCAAGAATTTACTCGAGACAAAAAGTCCCAAAACAAATTTTAATTAAACAAAAGGAGCACGCAAGGGCTCGAAATACAAAACCAATAGACAAGCGGCACTCGAGAGGATCCGAAAACGAATAAGACCAGGACATGTGACAAAAAGGTCAGTGTAATGAATAAACAAAGTCCGAGTTGAGTACACTAAGATGCTGGGTGGATGGTGTCACAGCAAAAGAACGAGATTCCCAGAATAAAATGTAAACAGTGTGTAACTCTGAAGGACTCATTGATGTGCTTACTGTTAGACAGAAAAAATAGTAAGAACACAGGACGAAAGCTCACGAGCCAGTATACAGACAGAGCAAAAAACATGGATGTAAACCACGGAATATTCCGTCACCCACACACTGTCACGCCGGCACCTAAAAAGGCTGGGGTTTGAAAATATCTTGGTAATGCAAATCATTATTTTGGAGTTGTCATTATTTATTATATTATTATTGAATTTGTTGTGCTTATCTCAGCTCTCGTACGTGTTCTTTCCTTGGAATAAAAACATTGAATCCCTTAAATGCAAAGCTTCCAAGGTTCATCTTGCGCCCAAGAATAGTTTGGGGTTCAGTTCTCTCCAGCAATCAGCCCAAATTTTTGTCTGTGATAGGACTTGAACCCCAAACCCTCTGGTCCAAAGCTCACATCCTTAAGGCCTTTTTACACTGCACTTGGTTTTCTTGGGGTACGTTGGGAAATTCAATCTGACGCTCTGAGAGTGCAGCGTTCAGAGAGGCAGAGCGTGCTCCATTTTCGAGGAATTTACGAACGAGCGTGTTGGCCATTGGCAGGGATACATCAGGGCGTCCGCCATATTGAACGTGTCAGTTCGGCCTGTAGACATCTCGTCCTGCCCGACGCTCCGGCCGCTCAGTCTCCTCAGTCGGAGCGGCGGGAGTGCACTTCCAGACCGTGGCGCTCTGAATAACCAAACGTAACTCCCCAACAACGCTCTGAGTTTCCGAACGGAGTTTCCGGAGTGTCGCATGTGCTCTTGGAGTGCATTTCCTAACGTAATCTTGGTGTTCAAAGCAAGGACGGCAGTGCCCCGGTGCGAGTTTGGTCATATTTGGAAGTGCTTTGCATAGCAGCCTTAGTAGGAAGTAACAGGGAACCTTTCACGCTGGTTGTTCTGTTGCTGTTAGCAATCAGAAATCACTCCGCCTTTCCTTTTGGATGCTCTTGAATGAAACATGTTTTAGTATGTGTATTGCCCACTTCTATTACCCAATGCACTTACCTTTGATTATCTACTGTAGATGTAGAATTGCAGTTGTTCCTAAGATGACTTAAAGCCTCACAATTTCTGATGAAATCTACGCTTGTGTTTTTTCATGACAAAAAAACAAAAAGAAATCACCTCTTGACATCTGTCAAATATGTAGCATGTATTTATGGTTTAAAGGAGCTCAGTACAATAACAAAAATCAGTTAAAACTGCATCACACATGAATTTTTAACCCGTCAGTTTGAGCAGCTAAGTAGACTGAAACGTTAATAGATTCCTGCTAATGCTAATGTCCTGTTTATATTAATGTCATTTCAACTCATTGATTACTGTCCGCTTATTCGTATAGTGTATGTTCAAGGTGTTGCAATTGTCTCTCCTAGTGCTAGTTTCGTTTGTACACATACACTACATATAGTACGTAGCTATTGACGCTACAATTTTTTTGCTTTGATTTTGTTCTCCTAATTAGACACGGAAGTTCACTTAGAAGAACTTCAAAGTGTATCATCATTATTCATTTGAGTCTGGTATCAACCCCCCTAGTGGATCGCTTGATTTGATGGATTCCCGCGCTGTGTGTTTCTTTTTTTATTTACTGAGATAAACTGTTCTTATGCAAATGTACTTACTGAACGCTAAAAAAACAAATACGTTGTTTCACTTTTCCTAATTGCCATAGCTGCTTGGGGAGATATTTAAATATAGCTAATTACTCTGTTTGATTACTTTTAATGCGGGTGAATATGCTTTATGCTTCTTGTGTTGTTTTACATTTCCTCTCTTGAATAAATCCATGTCACCCTTGCATATTATTTCTTGCTGACCACATAGTTAAGGGTTTAGGCTTTATATGTGCTGTAGCATTATCCAAGGAATACATGGCTGCAATATTTCTTATTGTAGCCATATGTAAAGAACAAAATAATTGCGTAATGTATGTATTAATTGTTTCTGCAGCACCAAATATCAAACTGCATTTCTTAAACCCTTCTCACCAACGTTTTATATCCTCCTTATTTGTGTGAGCAGTGGTATGTTCCATCGTCAACATTTTTCAACGGTTCATAATGAGTTCTTTTATTTTTAATCCCATGTATCTCCAGACCAGAGCTCGTGAACGAAGCTGAGAAAGCCATCTTGTGAGATCTTCATCGTCCACTGCCCTAAGCGTCTGCCCTGCAGGCAAAAAAAAAAAAAATCAAAGCATTCCTGACAAAAAGTGTTCACAGTAATTAAGGTGATGTAAGTCTCCCCAAGCAAACGCCTGTCAACAATGGTCCTCCATATTGACTACAGAGGAGATCAAAATTTCATGTTTCTTGAGGTAGAAATTGGGTCAAACAACTTCTCTTTCATCAGACCACCAAGTTTCCATTTCCTTAGACCACCAACTATTCGCCTCCAACCATCTGCTGCTGTGAGATGAACTCATACGTCGTATTTATTTTCGTCTCGATGAAGTTGAATCCCAAGAGAAACAGAAAATGAATTCTGGGAAAAGTAAATCATTTGCAATATGCTTTTCCCTAATGATCCTTTGAGCAATACCCTGAACATTCAGCTCTGATAAGGCAGCTTCCATGTCATGGAACTTCTGTGTACATTTCGATCATTAAAAATATTTGTGTGTTTTCAGATCCGAGCCGGCGGGTTCGAGTACTCCCCGGGTACACTTCAAATCTACTCGGATAGTTTGCTGACACTGCCTGCCATCATCGGGATCGGAGGTGGCGGCGGGATGCTGTTGTTGGTCATCATCGCTGTGCTGATAGCTTATAAGAGAAAATCAAGAGACGCTGACCGCACCCTGAAACGTCTTCAGCTGCAGATGGACAACTTGGAGTCCAGAGTGGCCCTGGAATGTAAAGAAGGTATGGTCAGCACACATGCAGCTTCGCCTACGAAGGAAATTATCCTAATTTGCAGTTTCAAACAGTTCATTAGATCTTATCGTGGAAGGTCTCATGGAATCCATTCTGGGAAGTTTGCTTCAGATATGAGAAAAAAAAAATTCCCCATTCGAAAATAATGGACAAAGCAAAAATATCTCCCGGGGTCAAACGGTCAGCACATTTTAGAACTTTTCAGGCAAATCTATAAAGTAACGCGTTAACATTCTTAGCTATCATACTTGTGGATAAAGACATTAACCACTGTTAGTAATACTGCAAAACATAATGAAACAAATGATTGAGTCGCAATCCAAATTTGCCTCACGTCATTTGTTCTGCATCTTCACAGAGTGTAAAAAGACGTTTACTGATACATTATTAGAACAATGTAATACTTGAATACTTGAAGTAATTGATTACAAGTAACAATGTGTATGGTCTTGCTGGAGTCTTATTGCTTTGAATGTAGGTCTGCTTAATTCTTTTCTTCTCACATTGCTCTTCTCTTAAAAACCCTTGTTGAAGCTGATCCTTCTTCTGAAATAAGTGTTTCAAAAAAAATACAAAAACATTTAGGTCAATGTGAAAAACCCATTCTGTGCACTTATTCCCACATCCTAAAGAGCCCATGCTGCCTTCTGCTCTCCCAGATGTCCTTTAGAATTGTAAAAGTGTGTGTGGGCAGAGAAGCAGATAAAAGAGGCGGACTTGGGGGGGCGAGACGGGGGGACGTGTAGTTCAATCATCCGCTAGCCATTATTAGAGGCAGACATCACAACATTGACCGTGTAAAAGTAGCATATGAGCAGACATGAATAAATAGTTACACAATAGAAATGACAAAGGCAAGCCACAAATTACCATAGTAAAGTACTGTAAAGGTAATGCAGATGGCTGTAAATTCTTTTGTCATCCAGCAGACGCAGCAAAGTAGGTAGATGACAGAAAATTACTGCAGAAACATGATTACGAGGCTCGTGAGACAATTGTATTCGTATACTGCTTTAGTACAATTGAATTATTAATTCGATGTGAAATGTATGGAATTGAAAATGCATATAGCCCGCTGCAACAGTTTACTATCAGTCAATCTGTTGCTTGTTTTTGTTTTTGTTTTGTTTTTTCCTGAAGCTTTTGCCGAACTCCAGACAGACATCCATGAGCTAACACAAGAACTGGACGGCGCCGGAATTCCCTTCTTGGACTATCGGACGTATGCCATGAGGGTGTTGTTCCCGGGCATCGAGGATCACCCTGTGCTCAAGGAGATGGAGGTACGGGTCAGTACACCACCATCTCATCTTCAAACTCAACCATACTAACATGGAAATAGAACCAAACATACGGGTGGCTGCATTGATTAACTAACATTAGTTTGCACCATTTAGCAATACGCTAGCTATATGCATGTAGGACTCCTATGATAAGTATATATCAGATGTGAGGTGTGATGCCAGATAAAAAGCCACACTTTGTTCATCTTAATCACATATCCTCTACTTCATCTTAATGTGTTCAGTACCCTCTGTGACTGCAAATGAGTCGTCCCATCATTAGCGGAATCTCGCGGGACAGACACGCCATATACTCATCTTAGTGCAGGAAGGAAGGGTTGCCAGCATCTGACGGAAAAGAAGCATCAGTGAACCTGTTGAAAAAAGAGCGTACAGTTACAGGGTGAGAGGAATAGGGTAACGTTTGTGCATTATCTAAATCACACGGTAATTATTCACTGCCATTCCTCCATGTTAACTTGGATATTTGAATTCAACGGCCGTCAGTGGCGGGGAATGAGTTTTAATATGGCAACTATCTTACTAGCTCACTCAATATAGAACGTTGCATCCCAACATGTTGTATTGCTTCATTTAAGGAATAGATTGTGGATAGAGATTATAGTTTGTAATTAGCGGCATGATGAAGATTTTGAATCTTGTGCTGCATCATGAACACTGACTTTTGTAGATTATTGTGCTAATATTAGGGAACTGTAGTCCCTTTTTTTTTTTGCATCTTTGCCATTGGCTGCAAAGAACAGCAAGGATTATTTAAACAAAAACAAATCTGTTTACTTAATCTCACAGGCAATTTACAACCCTTTGGTAATTTTGCAATTTTCCAATCAACTGTGACTGAAACTATTCTGTTTGGTTCCAACAGCGACAGCAACTAATAGTTTGCAAAACTATTGACAATGGAACGTAACTATATAAACATTAGAAATCCACTGATAATGTACACAAGTACTGAGACCTTGTGCCGAAGCTTGACGAGACTTCATGTATTTATACATACCATGTAAAGCACAAGTGGCTCTTGGTAGTTTTAATTTTGTCAAAGAATGTCCGAGAATGTACAACTCTAGTTTAGCGCATGTATTCATTGAGTTGACTTCTTCATCGTCTTACCATGCCGTCCCTCCCTTTGCTCTCGTTGAATAATCAACAGACGTGGGGGCTTCTTAATTATTAAATAAAACATGAATATGCAGTCACAATCATTGTGCCCCATCTAACACATTGCATTGTTCTCGCTTTGGCGAGTGCCTTGCTGTGGCCAGGAAATAATTCAATAGCTCGCAAAGCATCTTTTTCTTGAGCTGTAACGCAGCAATAACAGTATCTATCCATTATCTAAACATAATAAGCGCATAACCCTTTGGAAATGGTGGCTGGACAAAGCCATAAATAGTGGATGTTTCGCGACTCTTGTAAAAGTGTGTTTTTCAAGAGAAATGGACTATTTGGCAACTTGTTTTGCTGTTTAAAAATGCAGAGTCCCGGTTGAAAAATGTAATCGTAGTTAGCTGCAGATTATAGTGTTGTTTTCCAGTGCTGTAGGTGGCCATCTCTTGGATATATGGAGTTTATACATTGCTTAGTTGAAAAAAACAAACAGGGGTAATGGTTAGCGTTGAGGCTGATGAGTAAATTCCAATTCACAACTGTTGGGAAAGCTCTGTAGCAAATAAAATGTTTCTCTTCAAATTTGTAGTTGCTTTACCAAAAACACATTTCAAATAAAAAAAAAAAAAAAAAAAAAAAAAAAAAAGCTGAAACAGCATAAAAAAAAAAAAAGATACACACTTTACATCATAACTGACAATACAATGTTGTTACTTGTGTTGTGCTGGTGTGACTTGTCAATAAAGTATATAAAACAATTTACTCGTCTTATGAGACTATAGTAGAATTTTTCATTAATTATAGTGACAATCAAGTTGTTGTAAAATAGTTTGGACTGTTTTGACATTGTGCTTATTTTCTGGTGAGATTTCCTCCAAAATTCATGTAAGACCACCTCGCTTGTACCATTGTCAGCCCACATGTGACAATACCAATTTGAACTAACGTCAAATGCGAGCGATGTGGTTGAGATGACGGCTGCTGGAAGTGAAGGCTAGAATTTCTGAATTAATAAGAAATATGGCAAAACATTTTGCACAAGCAGAGCCTGGAACGTTGTCGAGTGAACAACTGTCAGCACTTTTGTACACAGCTTGACAGTTGCTAAATCCCTCGATCCAAACGTGAAAGTAGACATGTACCGATTAAGCTGAGGTATAAAGGAATGCTACGTACTTTATAGTCATGTCTAGACTTCCTTTTCTCTGTATTTCCCAATGGGCCACGTGTGTAATCCAGTGGCCTGTGGAAACTCATGGCACCAGGTTTATTGTTCCGTGTTATGTCCTGTAGCTCTCCCCAAAGACACACGGTTAAATTACCTATAGACGTACTGTACACTAAATAAGCACAAACATTTTCTCGCTCTTAAGTTTTTGCTGTTGTCGTTCAGAGTCGATACTTACAATGCTTACATTCGAGGGCCAGGAATCTCATTTCGCGCTCTAGAGACAGGCCTCGACACTTCATTATAGCGTGTCGCGGGAGAGAATGTGGTGCCAAAAGGATGGCAATAGAGGTGGGAATAGAATGTTGGCGCGTGAAAGAGAAAAACACAAGAAGAGCGAGAAATTAAAATAGTACACCAGCAAAGAGACCAGCAGTGAGGGAGGCGGAGCCAGTGGCTGACTGACAGGTGTCTTCGGGGTGTTTAGTGTGTTGTGCATGAGTGGTGACAGGTGCAGGCCAGTGGGACGAGTGAGCGTGTCACCATCTCTGACACAAACACGTACAATCACGTTACGCCTCAATGCCTTTTCACTTCTTTCGCTTTCCTTCACAGGAAACTGTTGTGGCTGTTGATGTGTTATGGAAATTTGACTTTTTCTTTTCTTTTCTTTTTTTTTTTTTTTTTTAAGTAATGCCACCATTTCGGAAAAAGTGGTGGATTGTTAATTCCTTGTTTTCATGCATTTTAGAACAGTATACCTGTCTAACAGATTTTGGGTTAACCCTATTCAGGGGTCATCACAGCAAATCGTCCTCGTCAATCTCTCCCTGTCTTCTGCATCTTCTGCTCTATTTCCAGTTATCTGCAAGTCTTTCCTCACCACATCCATAAATCATCTCTTTGGTCTTCCTCTTTGAGTCCAAACTGACAGCTCCATTTCCAGCATCTTTTACTGAGAAATCCAGTGTCCCTCCTCTGTACATGTCCAAACCATCTCACCATCTCAAGCATCTTCAATTCTACCACCATCTCAGTCTCCTGTCTTCTGCCCATTGCTACCACACTCTCCATTGTTTTGAATAGGTGATCCCAAGCATACAGTATATATTATTCTGTATTTTAGCCCAACAGTGTTGAAGAATAAAACTTGTCCACAGAAATAGGCACAGTACATTGTTTCCTTTGCAAGCTTAGTTTTTTTTTTTTTTTTTTTTTTTTGGGGTTTTTTTGTTCGAAGGGGGAAAAAAATGTTGACGTTCCAAAGCTGAGTTGTCCACATTGCACGATATTGACATTTTCTTAGTCTTGCTTCTATTATGTCATTGTGCGCTCTATTACCTTTGAGCAGAGAATTAAAAAAATATATATTGTTGTTTTGTTAAGCTTTATTAAAGTGTGGTATGAGTAAGTCTACTTTATTAACAGTTCACATAAAAACAATCTGATTTGTCTTGATTTTCCCTTGTTGCAATCAATACGTTTTCAGAAGTGATTGTCTTCAGGCTTCTGATTTGATTGATTGGTATGGTTTCCTTTGTTTGCAGCCTGTGAATGCATTTCTATGCATTTTGAATTGCTATTTGTGTGGAGAGATCTGTTTTACCATGGAGAGTAGTTAAAATTGTTTTGCAGTACAATTCACACATCCTGAAATAAACACACATGACCAATGAGCACATGACCTTAAAGCAGTGTTTCCCAACCTGTTTTACATCAACAAAATCACACCAAAAAAAAAAAATTCATTGCTGGCATAAATAGGTGAACAAAAAAAACCCCATTATTTGTAATAAATAAATACAGATTTTGGGACCAATTAACAGAAATGTGATAGCAAAGTGGTTTGAAACCACTGCCCTATAGAAAGTTCATTAAGCAAAGTTATATTGTGGTTGTGTTGCTCAAGGGTGTTCTGGCAAGTAAGCAGGCATTTCTCCAGCAACCAGTCTTTATTTGAGTCTCGCTGTCAAAGTGTGTCTAGGTTTCTCGACACTGGTCACGGCAATTCTTTTCTTGTCGATTTTCTAACAGGAGACATCCACCCTGCGATGCCAGAAAGACAATTATGTCAAATTGTCTGCTAAAATCATTTCTCGGGTGGACAGAAAAAAAACAAAAAGAAACAGCAGCAGAGCAAGAGATTTACCATCACTCTGTGCTTTTGGGGATGGGGGGGGGGGGGGGGGGGGGGTGATGGTTCTTCTGAGTTCATTCACTGTCTTTTTCCAATTGCTTTTCTTTGTATGTGGTTGTCCATATGTCATTCATTGATTTTGACTGACCTGAAGCATTTACATTTGATCAAATGATGAATTAGCAGTTGAAAATTAGATTTGTTTTGTCTGTTGTTGTCGCAAATTCTTCAAGACAGGAGAGAAATGACAGGAATGTTTGTGAGTTCCAGTTGCTCTTGTCTGCTCTTCTTCCTGCAGTGAATCAGCTTGTCTCTCGCTGTGTGTCTTTTTTTCTTCAGGTCCAGGCAAATGTTGAAAAGGCTCTGACTTTGTTTGGCCAGCTGCTCACAAAGAAGCACTTCCTGTTGACATTCATTAGAACGCTGGAGGCACAGAGGTCTGTTTACTTTTAGATGTTTATTTTATTATTTTATTTGAAGGAGTACTGTGTTGCGTTGAGATGAACACTGTTGAGGATGTAGTCCAGTTCGACTTTAATATAGTCGATGAATGAGTCAATGTTTTGGCATGTCAACAATAGACTTTACACCGATTTTATCGGCCTTATCGGTATCGGCCGATAATTAGCATTTCATGCTGATCGGCTGATCGGCTTTAATGTCATAATTCGCCGATTCGATCAATGACGATGACAATGCGTGAAGTCATTTAATTAGAAATAAAGTAATTTAATTACAGTAAGTTTGCACCCATTATTTCCGTCATGTAATGTTGGTTTGACCTGACTGATTAGAAAACACGATCTGACTAGAGCAGTGATTTGCAAACTTTATGGTGCCAAGGAACATATTTACAATTGAAAAATCTCACAGCACATCAAAAAACAAAAATGTCACAAAAAGCGGATACATTAATGACTGTATTTACTTCCTGGCATCTAATAGAAGACCATTCATTTGTTCTGTCTGTCACTATGCCTCACTGGTATAAATAGAGGAACAAAGACACATTATTTATTGTAAATATAATTTTTGGAGCAATTAAGTACGCAAGTATATTCAGTAAATGAACAGGTCATTTGAATAGACACATTCGTCCATCTTGTGATCAGTTATGTTTTTTTTAAACTCGCTGATCGGCCCCAAAAATTCTGATCGTGTAAACACCATCATCAACAGTTTAATGTCACATTTGTGTCTATACTTAAGGAATAAACTGCACAGACTTTTGTTAAGTTTGTGAAGCTTATAAGTTGTTGTATTACAACTTTTTTCATGTCAGAAAAAGTGTCATTCTCTATAACTTGGCACTGGATATAGCATAACTCCTTTTATAAAGTTGCAAATCGTAACGTTAATGAGTGCTGAAAAAACGTACCTGCCATGACAGGCAAAACATAGAATACATATATTAATATTTTCCGTCAAAATGTATTTCCAGATCTTTTTCAATGCGGGACCGAGGGAACGTGGCGTCCCTGATCATGACGGCCCTGCAGGGGGAGATGGAGTACGCCACGGGAGTCCTGAAGCAGCTTTTGTCTGATCTGATTGACAGAAACCTAGAGAGTAAAAATCATCCCAAGCTGCTTCTCAGGAGGTGAGGAAGACAACTCCTCCAAAGTTCAGCCAGGGCCTTTGCAAAAAAAATAAAACATTCTCCAGATTCGCAAATCTCTTGTGTCCGCTCTCTCTAGGAAATTGCCTACCAATCGCTTCTGTAGTTTTTTTCATAACCCTGACAACTAACAGATATCAAACCACAGCGTCATCATCATAATTGTTGTACCACAGGGGAGACACTGTGTCACCCGTCCGCAGTTGCAGAGTTTTTCTGTGCAGAGAACACAGGTGGTATACATTGTGGCCGTCATTGTGGTACACTTAATTTCACATTCCTTAATTTCACAACCCTCCAAGAAAAAGAAAGTGAGGCAGAAATGCGCTTGCTGTTTCTTGCTCATGCCAAGTGGGGTGTTTAATTGTATCATGTTTTTTTTTGTATTTCCTGTGCCAGAACGGAGTCTGTTGCTGAGAAAATGCTGACCAACTGGTTTACGTTCCTTTTATATAAGTTCCTCAAGGTAAGGCCAGCAACTTTAGTCATGTTTGCAGTGTGACTGATTGAAATTGTTGGATTTCAAATTTATTTTCAATCTAATTTTACTCAGCATAGCTGAAAGGCCACCATCTGTTGCCGACACATTTCGTTCCTTAAAACATTCTTACGTAAGTTTTGTTATGTGCCTAGCTTCAAAAGATTCTCAGTGTTCCTACAGAGCCAATGAGTAAATACTGTATGCATCTTCACTGAGATTTTCACTCTCCAGTTAGAATGAGAGTGCAATGTGTCCTCATATGCCACTGTAATCCTAATCACATTACTATGCAATAATTCCCATGGATGCATAGTGATCAAAAACAAGTTTGCCCCTTTAGCGTGTCAAACTTTGCATGAAATTGCGTACGTAAACTGCATCCAGGAAAGTGTGAACATCTCATATTGCTGCAACTGGTTGTTTTTTTTCCCACTCTCGCACTTGATATAGCAGCACCCATCATTACAGCCCTATATTGTAAATGGCGGCATACAACTTAATGAGGGCAGCAAAGGCAAATCATGCGGGGAGGCATGCAGTCTAGGAAGGCAAAAGCTGAAGGGAAAACGTAACAGTGATATGTGCATGTGTCTTCTCGTTGGCAGCTGCACTCATAATTGGCCCAAATACTCACAAGGTTCTTAAAGCAGGAGGTAGGTAGGAAATTGATGATGTTGATTAGATAAAGAGCAATAAAAGAAGCGACCAAGGTGTTTACAGGTGGATCACATTGAGAAGTTCCGAGTCAAGTTCTTCCACACCGAACCCTTCCAAGCGTGCCTTTGTGGACCTTGCTTTGTGCACTAGAGCACAGTCACAAATTTGGACCCATTAAAATGTTCAAAAGTTCTTGACAAGATGAAGAATTAAGAATTGATTCAATCGATCAAATGTTCATACTTTCCTACTCCATACAGACACGACTACTACGATGATATAGTCCTACATACTGGAAGTTCTTTCTTGCATTCGACTGTTGGTGCTTCTCATCATTTTTTAGCAACGGGTTAGCACTTTTAATTTTCACCCAACACACCCAGCATCCAACACTTTCAAAATAAATACTTCCAACGAACGGGCGAGGGGAGTGTACATATGGAAATTACATTTATTTCATCCAAAGTCCCATCGGGGTGACTTTTGAAGCAAACGCACACCAGTCGGAGTCTTGACCAGATCACTGACCTTATAGCAACCTGTGCCACCTTTTAGATATCCACCCACGGTTGACGTAAAGGAGCATGTGTGGTCAAAATAAATTGTGAGATTCATTTGAGTTAATTCATGATGACTGCAATACTTTTTTTGTGATTAATCATATATGCATTAACACTTTCATTTTGACATGTATATAGATATCTATATATAAATATATATAAGAAAGTATGAACTACAGCTACACATTGTGGACAGAACATTAATAACAACGATGTGCATGGTTTTCAAAAGACAGTGATGACATAGTCGTTTTTAAGCAAACCATACTCATCCCTTCTGAAGTGGACCAAAATATCAACCAACAGGATAGAGACACAATTCTATTTGCTTTCTCCTGGGGGTTACTTTTAGTACCGAGTTTGATTCAATTAGTACGGTAGAAAGACAGCAAAGTGGAGTGCTTTCTGTTTGTTTGCACGTTATATGCGTAAAATGCTAACTAATTGCTCTAAGTTTGTTTGGATGTAACAGACATTTTTTTTTCTCCAAATATTATCTCATGACCCATACATAACTGCACACTTATAAAACGTAAATCAAATTCTGATGTGCCCTCACAGAATGGTCACACATTTAGACCCGCATTAGAATTACAAATCTAACTGTGACGTTATTCACAGCCATTAGCATTGTATTTTTACCAATGTCATGGTAATAGAGCTTCAACGGGCAGCGTGAAATAGAAAAAAGGTTTGATGGAACTTGAAAGCTAGGGATGTTGGTGCTCATTGAGGTCATGTGATGCGTCCACATGAAGGTTTTGTTATACACGTAGAAAATACATTCTGAGCTCCTCTGACCAGAACCTTCTTTTCATGGTAATTGAAAGCTGACTTAAAGATTGAATAGTAATCAATGCACTTTTACTTGCTGAAGGTTGCTTCCCTTAACTAACTGTTTTGAACTGACTCTTGCTTTCACAAGTTGAATTATGCTGTATATGAGGTAGTCTCTTTTTCTGTGTCCTTTCCTTGACCAGGAGTGTGCAGGCGAGCCTCTTTTCATGCTTCACTGTGCCATCAAGCAACAGATGGAGAAAGGACCGATAGACGCCATCACAGGAGAGGCTCGCTATTCTCTCAGCGAGGACAAGCTCATCAGGCAACAGATTGACTACAAAACGCTGGTCAGTAAACTTAATGTGCCGCTCTACTTTTGGCTTGAAACACCAACAATGCTGCTTCATTGGTGTAAAAGTTAACAAATATACAGTGGCAACAGGGGAACAATCATATCTTTATTCGACCATTCGCTTACAGCGGAGATGTTTGTGTAATCTTGAGGCTTCAAGGAAATGTTGTCAATATTCATTTCACATTCCTTTTGCAATAAAAACACCTTTATTTAAGTGCTATACACAAACAGTCAAATGTAATGGGTTAATTTACCGGTGATAATTAAAATTCCAAACGTGAGATGGCCTGGCTGGTCCACCAATTTTGTCGAATGCGAAATTAGATTATCCATAGTTGCCTTAGCAACCACAGCAAAGTCAGCACCCACCCCCCCCTGAAATCAAGCTTACAACCACATGATTCTGAAGCTGTTATTTTCTGGTTGTCGTGACCGTTTCCACCCTCCTTTGGTTTCATCTTCCAGACGTTGCACTGTGTGAACCCAGAGAACGAGAATGCCTCTGAGGTGACTGTTAAGTGTCTAAATTGTGACACCATCACTCAGGTCAAAGAGAAGCTGCTCGATGCCGTCTATAAGGGCAGCCCTTACTCTCTCAGACCCAAGGCTTCGGATATGGACTTGGGTAAGACACAAGAGCAAATGATGCACCTATTAAACATCCGAGATGTGCACAGCTCATTGTTTTTCTCTAAAAGTTCCCAGAGGTGAGGCTACTGATTTGTAATTATCTGAAATCTAAGGTAAAAAACAAAAGCAAAAAAAGTTTCCTCTTTAATCGAGTATCATAGGTTGGCCCAAGTCTGCTCATGCTTAGTTACAGGGACACACTTTTCCCTTCACATATAATGAAAGAAGAATTTAAAATTGCTAATATAAACAGTTTTTCTTTCCATTGCACACCTTTTATATATTTATTGTCTATATACCTGAAATGTTCAATTACTGTATCTCTTAATGTACCTTCCCAGTTTTAATGTCAAATAAAAAAATAAAAAAAATCATTGATTACATTTTTAAGGAGGCTTCAAATTGCTACAGCCTCCATGCGGCGTTATGACATAATTGGCCTTGAAATGCATCCTAACTGTAATTTTACTGCCAGATGTCCTCACACTTGTCCACATAATGTAGGGAGACATTTAGCTTTGACAATTTCATGAAACTGATAAAAACTTTTTCTCCATATTTTCTTCCATTTCCGTTGCAAAAACCTTTATCCCCTCCATCTGAAGAATGGCGCCAGGGTCGAATGGCTCGAATTATTCTGCAGGATGAAGACGTCACAACAAAAATAGACAATGACTGGAAAAGACTCAACACGCTGGCTCACTATCAGGTGCACAAGCACAAATATGGGCACAAAAATGCATAAATACAAGTTTGCACTGAGGGGCAATAACATTTTGTTGGTTTCATTTTAATGTGTAGGTGACAGATGGCTCAGTGATTGCACTGGTGCCAAAGCAGAACTCGGCCTATAACATCTCCAACTCATCCACCTTCACCAAGAGCCTCAGCAGATACGGTACTCGCCTTCTTATTGACTTGATCCCCATCTCTCGTTGGCCGTCTCTGTTTATGATGGCTGCAATCATAGCCTCCATTCTTCTTTTTCGCTCTCAGTCAATGGCAATCCTTTTTTCGTCCAGCGCCATCACCTCAGGCCAAGGCTGTTTAATGGCTATTTCCAAGCCGTCTGTAAATGAGAGGCATAAAAGAAGACACCTCAATACCTAGCTGACAGAGAAGTGAAAGGCGGGTGAGAATGAGTGGCAGGCTGTGATGGACAGAATATGATGTAGAAAAAAGAAACTTTAGAAGACAGATAAAGATTATCTGGTAAAAACTGAACATACTTGTAGTTAAACTTATGTTCAAATCTGTTGCTGTGCCCCCCCCCCCCCCCCCCCCCCCCCAACTAAATAGAAAACAACATTGTGCAGTCATATTTTTATCAGGAGTAAAAAATAAATCCACTGACTGCAGATTCTGTGAACAGTTGTGATTACTGGATTGAGAGCTCCACTTTCTGCTGCAATCATTTTAACAGACAAGAACTTTGTGAGAAAAATAGGTCATTGTCTATTTTCATCGTTTCATATTTTATCTTATTAGAGGTGAGGTCAATGATGATGTGTGAATAAGGGCAAGACTCTTTTCCCCTGTCTACAAACCAACTTATCAGATTGACCTCATTGTAGAAGTATGAACCGTTCATGCAAATAATCAAGATCAATATGTCCCACTGGTCGAACAGTTTAAATAAGAGGCCAAAAAAAAAAAAAGATGACAAAATATCCTCGCTCCCCTAATGTCTTTTGTATTTTCTATTTCATGGTGATTATGTGGTGGTGGGGGGGGGGGGGGGGGGGGGTGGTTATGTTCTGGGCGTGAGTGAGGGGAGATAAATGCGGCCCGTGATGGGTTTGGAATTAAAGCTACTCCGCGCCCTGCCGACAGAGAGAACAACAGACACCACTCCAGCAAGCATCTCTTTTTGAGTCTGTGCCCTTCCATTACTCTAAATTTCACTCCCCAACCCCTCTAACACACATTTCTCTCTCATCTCCAGCATTCCCATTCATCCATCCCCATCCTTTTTCTCAGATACGGGACCAGCAGCATCCTCTGCAGATCGTCATCTCCCCTCTGTTCACCTCACCTCTCCGTTTCCGTCTCCCTCGCTAGCTTTCTAAACAGAACAGTCGCAGATATGCATCTCCTTGCTTAGCGCTAATCAACTTTGACACCCTCGCCATGAATAATAAAACACACACGAGGACAGACAACGAGCGAGGGAGAGTGCCATGCTATAAAAAGAAGATGAAAAGAAACCACCATGCTTTTTGGGTGGAGTTCAAGTTACCCATCAGGGAATAGTCATCTATCCTCGATAAAAGATTTATGCATAACAGGGGAGGTAGAAGAATGAATGACGGGTCCATAATGTATCTTGTACTTCCATATGTGGTTATAGAGAGCATGCTGAGAACAGCCAGTAGTCCAGACAGCCTTCGATCCCGGACACCCATGATAACCCCTGACCTGGAGAGTGGAACTAAATTGTGGCATCTGGTGAAGAACCACGACCATTCCGACCAGAGGGAGGGCGACCGGGGCAGCAAGATGGTATCCGAGATCTACCTGACCAGGCTCTTGGCTACAAAAGTAAGAGTCAGCGGAGCAATCAGTATTAGAATCAGAATCCAAATCATTAGTATCAGAATCATCTTTATTTGCCAAGTATGTCCATAAAAACACACAAGGAATTTGTCTCCGGTAGTTGGAGCCGTTCTACTACGACAACAGACAGTCAATTGACAGAGAACACTTTGGAGACAGAAAGACATTGACAAAAACAGTCACTGAGCAATAAAGGGTTGCTAGTTATCTGGTAATGCCGGTAAAAAAATATTTTGACAATTGTGCAAAAAGATGCAGAGTGAATGACTAATAGGGCAATAGTCCTATACAATGACCATTCTGCAAAGGGCGCCAAGACTTCAAGCGAGTAGTACGATAGTCTGGGACAATGTTGATTGTGCAAATGTTGCAGATACTCCTCAGTCAGTGTGCAAATGGAGCAGATGCTACTCTGGCATGAGTGGCCAGTATTGGTCAACAACAGATATGCAAATAGTGCAGCGTGGCGAGACTACTACAGTGAGTGCACGAGTAATGTATAATTGGCCCCACAGAAATGTGACAACAAACTCAAGACAAATAGACAAAAAATTGCCAGCATGTTGCAATGGAATTGTAGGTTAAGTTTTTAAGAAGTTGATTGCAAGAGGGAAGAAGTTGTTGGAATGTCTGCTAGTTCTAGTTTGCATTGATCGGTAGCGCCTACCTGAGGGAAGGAGCCGGAAGAGCCGGTGACCGGGGTGCGGAGGGTCAGAGAGGATTTTGCATGCTCTTGTCTTAGTTCTGGCAGCGTGCAGGTCCTCAAGGGTGGGTAGGGGGGTACCGACAATCCTTTCAGCAGTTTTGATTGTCCGTTGCAGTCGGAGTTTGTCCTTTTTTGTAGCAGCACCAAGCCAGACTGTGATGGAAGAAGACAGGACTAATTCGATGACCGCTGTGTAGAACTGCCTTAGCAGCTCCTGTGGCAGGCCGTGCTTTCTCAGAAGCCGCAAGAAGTACTTCCTCTGCTGGGCCTTTTTGAGGACGGAGCACTTCAGGTCCTGAGAGACTGTAATTCCCAGGAACTTGAAGGTCTCGACGGTTGACACGAGGCAGTTGGACAGCGTGAGGGGCAGCTGTGGCGAAGGATGCCTCCTGCAGTCCACGATCATCTCTACAGTCTTGAGCGTGTTCAGCTCCAGGTTGCTTCGGCCGCATCGCAGCTACAGCCGCTCCGCTTCCTGTCGATATGCAGACTCGTCACTGTCCTTGATGAGGCCGATGACAGTGTTGTCATCTGCAAACTTCAGGAGTTTGACAGCTGGGTGCGTTGAGGTGCAGTCATTCGTGTAGAGAGAGAAGAGCAGTGGAGAGAGGACACAACCTTGGGTTTTTGCAAAGTTCATTTTGGTCAAAACTAACTCTGGTGCAATTCATTTGCCCAAGTCACTTGAACTGTGTTGTGTACATGCAGCCCAAGATCCCAGCAGTTAAAGACTTTCTGATGGAATGACTTCAATTTTTGAAAAGTAGCATGGGCCGCCTCAGCTAGTTAATGGCTGAGGAAACATGTCTCAGAAGTCTGCAGGGATTATCAACCATCTTTTATATCACATGCTCAAAAGTCACATATTCATGTAGAATCATTTACCAGTGTCCTTTTGTGTGACCAGTGGCGGTGCACTCAAATTTCCTAAACACACCAACAAACGTTAGATTTCTGACACTTTACAAGATAAATGCGAAATAAGATGAATAAATACAATAAAATACAATGAAACTGGAAGACATGGGCTCATCTCATCTTCATACATTTTTGGTTTTCATAGCTTATCAGAGGATTGACTCTTCTTCCTCTTCAGGGCACATTGCAGAAGTTTGTGGATGACCTTTTCGAGACCATCTTCAGCACGGCCCACAGAGGCAGCGTCTTGCCGCTGGCCATTAAGTACATGTTTGATTTCCTGGATGAGCAGGCAGACAAACACGCCATCACAGACTACGATGTGCGACACACCTGGAAGAGCAACTGGTAAACGTGAACTTCTTGCAGTGTTGTGTTTTATTGTTTGTTTTTTTTGCTCACCCTATTCCTAAGCCAGCAGCCATTTTGTATGTCAAGTGACAACGGACAATATTTGCAATATTATCTCGTTCAACTCTAACCAGAGGTGGGTAGGAACGTGCTACATTTACTCAAGTCACATTTTGGATAAATTGTACTTGTCAGAGTAGTTTTAATGAAACATACTTTTTACATTTACTCAAGTATTTATGTTAAGAAAAAAACAGTACTTTTACTCCACTACAATAATCTACGAGCCGCTCGCTACTTTTATTTGTCAACAATTGTGTGCGCGATCTATTTTTAGACTTTCATTTTCGACTTCTGCATCGGGCGCCGTTGCTCCTATCCACCGTGATTACCACAGTGATGTTTGACTTAAGTTCACCAATCAAACGTCGCAAGGAAGTCACATGTTTGCGCAGAAAGTCTTCTATTGGGCTTTGTGGGACAATCAAATTGAGTCGTTAGAGATGCGCGCGGCTCGTGTTTACATTGCAGACTACGAAGCTTTAACAACCAGCGTATGTGGAATTAATAGTTAATTAATGAATGGAAGTGATAAAAAAATAGGGCACTAATTTTGAAACCAAGTACCACCTAAAAGATATTTAGCTCATAAAGTGCCACCATCATCATGACCAACATTAAAATAGAGTAGCAGTAGTGGGTTTAAGTGATTATTTCAACAACAACAAAAAAGACTGAGGTTTTAGATCTGAAAAGTATATTTAATATTATTGTAACATTATGCACAGTGTAGACATTAATACTGTGTGCACAGTACAAAAAAAATACATTTACATAAGGATTCAGCTAAAATGAATTGTACATAAAAGGCACATACAAATTGTACCTAAATACAGGGAAATGTTTGTTGTTGGTGTAAAAAAAACCAAATAAGCTAAGCTAACAGTTGTTAAAAATTAAATGCAAATCTATTGAATTTAAAAGTTCAAAACAAGTGAACTGGTCTTAGGCAGTGATTATTTTGTGTACCACTCGAGGGAACTTGCGTGACATTAGTCGCACGCGTATTACGCTTTGACACTCAAGGGGTGAGCTGTTCCAGTTCGTATTGAAATGAATTATGAATTAGTTAAAATGCATTTCAATGTTCTTGAAATCAATGCTACCTGAGAATATATTCTGTATGCACAATAAGATAATAAAACCACATTAGACATCATTCTCTCCATGTTAACTGAAGGGTTTTTTCTCTTGCTTTTTGCAGCCTCCCTCTGAGGTTCTGGGTGAATGTGATCAAGAACCCCCAATTTGTGTTTGACATCCAAAAGAACAGCATCACGGATGCCTGTCTGTCTGTGGTGGCCCAGACCTTCATGGACTCCTGTTCCACATCTGAACACAAACTGGGAAAAGATTCACCGTCCAACAAGCTCCTCTACGCTAAAGACATCCCCAACTACAAGAATTGGGTGGAGAGGTAAATCTTTGGTTGCTTTCAGTCAAGCTGAGTATAAAAGCTGCAATATAAAAATCATATGCCATCAAGTGATCGAATGCAGTTTGAAATATTGACCGGAAGGTTGTATGTGAGCTGCTAGAAATGAGAAAAAAAACTATTCCTCAAAGAGCTGTACTTGTTTGTTTGTGAAAGTGCAAACAGGTAGCTTGAAGTCAGAGCACAACGTCGGCTAAAATAAATGCAAAACAATTTTCTGCTTTCTTGCATCTTTTCAAATCAGCATCTTCCATCCTGGCTCATTAATATACAATATGCAAAGGGCCAATTCCCCCAATGTCTTTTCTCTCTTGATCCTCCTCATCAAGCCGAGATGGAAATGACACAGGTGATAGGAGGATTTGTTGCAACTGTGACATTATTTACTGCTCACTGAAAACAGCCCCTGGTTCACCCTTCATCTTTTATTCAGCACCGAAATGTTACTCAGCTCCAGATAAGTTATGCACCACTGATGCTTGCTGTAGTTGCCTTTCATGGGTGAGTCTATTAATCTCTAAGTAGCTTTTCAAGGCTGCTGCCTCCTTAACTCCGGGTGTGACAGTGTGAAGTATTGTGCTCCTGGTTAAATTCTTTTAGCACAACCACGCCAATCGATTGATGCCCAGCTAGCATGTTCACAGTGTCTATGGTAATAGTTATTCAGTGAATTACAGAATTAAAACACCATAAAACCAGAAACACACTGCTAAGTCATGCCGAGAGAAGATGTTATTGGCGAGGGTTAATTGGCTGTAGTTGAACTGTGTTTCTGTTCCTGCAGTTCATCTTATACGTAACGTAGTTGAGACATTGATTGTGCAAACAGCTTTTCTGTCCTAACACAATATTTGGATGCATTTTTAATAATGTCATGGGATCGGCTCTCGCTCCCCGCGACGCTGAACAAGATAAGTGGTACAGAAGATGAATGGATGGATGGTCAGCTTGTGTTTAATGTGACAAACTCACAGGCAGTGCTGAGTCAAGCAACTGTATTTAATACATTTACCGTAAAAAAAACAAAAAAACAGCTTTAAAATCATTTGTATGGCACACTGCCTTGTAGCAAGGATACTAGAATACTGTATGTGTGGATACACGCTAGTAGCTTCGTAGGGAGCTAAGTTTGAGTATCATGATTTTAGACACACATGCCTACTATTAATTTGTAGCTTTAGTTTTTGTATACACACAAATTAGGCTTTTGTACTATACATGCAACACATAAAACTAATTATAATATGCCCCTTAGAATAAAACCAAAGTTGTGATCCACTAGAGTCCCGGAATCCAAATTTGAAAACAAATTATTTGCCTCATCAGATATTTTAATTTCAAATTTGGCCAGGTTGTGAATAGCTTTGGGCTTAAGTGTATGTAAATGCTTTATATATGGGAATTTCTTTTTTTTTTTTTTTTTTGCCATTGATATGACCACATTTGGCTTATGGTTTAAAAACATTCTCCGCTAGTTTATATTATAGCCTTATACAATCACAATTACTTTTTATTTCCTTACTTACTTCTTATCTCTTGAGCCAAATGAATGCAGATGACAACAACGAGTGTCCTGAGTGTGCTGATCCCGTCCTCCAGGTATTACTCCGATATCTCCCGTATGCCAGCCATCAGCGATCAGGACATGAGTGCCTACCTAGCAGAGCAGTCCCGCCTGCACCTCAGCCAGTTCAACAGCATGTCTGCATTGCACGAGATCTACTCTTACATCATCAAATACAAAGACGAGGTGAGGTTGCGCTCTGTCCTGTATTTCAATTCAAGACATATTCGTTATACTACAAAGGGCAAACCGTCTTTATGGCGACAGCCTTGACGGTCCTCGCACAATTACTGCAGAATGCATGTTAAAACGACACTTCATTAAACCTGCAGAGCTTCAAATAGCACATTTATCAGCTGAAAGGAGTCATATTGAGACCACCGAGGCTACATTTTACGATAGTGTTTCGCCATAGATGGTCAACAACATTTTTTTTTTTTTTTTTATTGCATGTTGCGATAAACTCTCGTGTCCTCTTCTGATGATCGCTCAGTGTGGTTATTTCCTCTCCCGTGAGTCACTGCACTTTAGGCACTCGACTTTCACTCGCCTCCTGTGACTTGTGACGGACAGCTATATATATTCTCATCCACCTTTGATTTTCCCCTTTTTATCACAGTTTTATGATGAAAGATGAGAAGTTGCAGCCTCCTTTTTATCGCCTTCCTTCCGCTCCATCCCTCTATTAAAGCTATATTACAGTAGTTGTGTTGGCTGCTTGCAGCTGGCTCCATTCAAGCCCTTTGCTACACTTCATTATGCTCTTTTATTAGGATGAAGGTAGCTGCAAAATTCTCAGTTCAGATCTGTATAAGTGCATGTCCACACAATAACATGAATTTAGATGCAGAATGACGCGTATGCATCCCAAATTACTCTTATTCAACACACAAGTTGTTAGCATCAGTCTCAAATGTAATCATCAGCTAGAAGCCTCAAATTAGCATTAATTTACGGCTGTGCTCTTGTCTGGGTTAAGAGCGTTCAATATGTTTTCTATATTTTCTGGGCAAGTAGTGCTTTTACATGGAGAAAAAGTAGTGGGGCAACAATATAGACAAAATGTGTGAGTAAACTTTTCTCTCGACCGCCTCATCTTCTGAATCTAGTAGGGTAATAGTACATTTTTATGGATAAGAATGCAACAAACTGATGAAGGTCAGATGATGACGATAGTATTGTTTGTCTTTCTTCATCATTTGAGTGCAGATCCTGTCAGCGTTACAGAAAGATGAGCAGTCACGAAGACAGCGGCTACGCGGCAAATTGGAGCAGGTCATTGACACCATGGCATTAGCGAGCTGAGGGTTAAACCGGTCCGGTCACTCGGCTCGGAACGCCGGGCAAGAAGCCTTCTTCTAGACAGCTTTGCGCTCCCGGACATTTGAAATCTGAGCTTGTCGCTGTTCTCAAAACAAATGACAGGCAAAGAACACTTCAAGGTTAATGACGAGACAGCAAAGGATGGAATTATTTGATTACCTTTTTTTTTTTTTTTTTTTTTTTTTTTTATTAACTGAGCTGCAAACCAAGCCTGGAACAACCAAATTGATCGGATACTCGCCCATTTTGACTCCAGTCCAGCAGAGGGCAGCGGTTAGGTTCTGTGGACGCAATCAGGACCACGACCAAGGTGCAAATTCAACAGGCTTAATCTGTGATCAGACAAAAGAAAGCAAGATACTTGATCCCAATGTGGGATTTTCCTTTCCTGTTGCCATTTTCCAGGGGGAGCTCATGCACATCCAGTGTGACTCCTCATCAGGGTGGACACTGAGGAGGAAGAACTTTTGCTGTGGGGAAAACTCTTCCTCTGACACTGATAAAAACTGCATACCAACTGACATGGAGTCATTACATGTCAAAGTGTTTTATTTGGAAGTTTTAAAACCCTGCTTTTGGTTCATTGCCATATTCGATTCCATCCCCACCAAACTGCCTCCTCTCCTTCGTGCTGTGCCACTCGTGTTTCTGCTGAATTTGCACAACAAAGCTAAATCAAAAGAGAGCAAAGGATATATGAACACATTTATAGCTATATAAATACGGACCTTCTTGTTTGAGTTGACAGAGATGTTTTGCATTTAATGTACAAATGATAGGTTTGACAGGATTTGATATTTCAAAGTAGAAAAATGTGGAGGAAAAAAAAAACAAGGAAAAGTTGTTATGTGCCATGTTTTGCTTTGAATGTTGTTTAGTGCAAAGAGATTTCTTTTCTTTAGATAAAATGTGGTATAAAATGTCATGATAGTGAGACTTAAAAAATAGGTACATGGCAAAAATAGACATGAATTGCAGATACTTTCTATATTTCATGACGTTTTCTACAATATCCAAACATGTTTGGTCATTTTTGAGCACAGCGACCCAGAAAAATCAAAATCTTTGACACAAGGACCCTGCAAAATAGCCAATTTAGAGGCAGGATATTACACAGTGAGCCAACATCACCGCTTTGCACCATTAGATGCATCTGGTGTGATGTATAGAATAGATCGGATATTGACAATTACTTTCACCACAACAGCAACGGGAGAAGTTGGAAACTTCACACATCTGTTATCATCCCACCGTTCACCGTTTACACGAGCGTCTGTTACTTCCTCCAATATTCTCTCATTTGTTGTCCATGCCATTTATACAGAATATTGTCCCAGAAAGTGGTAGATCAATCTCAGCTTGAGCAGGCGTTCAAGAGTTCAAGAGAACTGCTGATTTTGGTGAGATTGTCTTTATAACACAAACGACTGGATTAGCGTCACATCCACCTTCTTGAAGTTTCTGTGGTACATTTTTCTGTTCACTTCCTAATAGTATGCCTTTGTTTCCATTGTAAAGGGTCCATCCAACTCAAACCACCCCAAATTTCAGAAGACCTGGGGGGGAGGGGGGTGATGCTATACACACCGCTGCCTGTTGTTTGGTATGAAGAAAACTATTTGGCTTGCAACAGACGCTGGAGTCAAAGTCATGTTTGAAGGTCTTGCACACTGTACTGTAAAGAGTATTTATTTGTCACGTGTACAATGTACAGTGGCATTCGTTCACTTGATTTCACCCCTTCCGGGAATCCAGATTTTGTATCGACGCCTAGCATACAGGAAGTTACTGTAAATTAACCTTACATGTTTTAAGTGTTGAATTGATTTTATCTGTCCGATACTATGGCGAAATGAACTGAACTGCGCCGCTTAGTAGAAACGTGGCTTACAGACTTCTTCTCATTTGTAACATTTGACAAGGTTTCATCGGAAAACAAACCTGTTTTGATGGGCTGTCAAGTTGGATAAATATATAATTGATTTACTTATATTCCAATCTGCAGTCAAAACTGTAATGCTTTGATTCCATTCTTAAAATGTGAATGTTCTTTCTAAATTGTGTATGGTTCTATTTCTTTTGCGTTGTTTTTCTACGCACTGAAGGCCTTTCTCTCGTTTCATTTAGTGGTGTTATGAGGGTTGAAAAGAAATCGGTTTTCCATGTCCCAATGAATTATCTGCTTGAGGACTCTCCTTTGTAGAATTTAGTCAAATTTCATCGGAAAAATAAGTAAACACTGAAATTACTAGAAAACAGTTATTTAAAATGTTTTAAAAGCCCTTATCACCTAAAATACAGATTTTTCATATCAAAATCGAGTGTTTCCAGTGCAGCATGATTTTGGTATAGTGACACTCAATTTGCTGAAAATTTTGTCCCACTGAATTTTTCAGAGAAGATTGGCCGAGTTATGGTGGGGAAAATGTTTGCAAAAAAGATAAAAGACTAATTATTTATGTAAAGCGGGCTAATGTAAATCCTGTGATTGTTTTGCAAAATAGAGCACAAGACCTGACTGCACCAACAACCATGTCCGATGAGTTTTTGAATTATTGGAGAAATCCTCAGAATGTTTAACTTTATCAAAGGCACAGTTCTTAAAATGACTTTGAAGAAAATGAGAAATGCTGCAATGGATTTGTGCATTCTTATTTAACAGTGCTTCTCTACATATCCCCCCCCCCCACTCCCCATCGTTGTGGCAGAGGCTCCATGCAAAACAACTTTTGCAGATGCATCAGGAACCTTGAACAAAGGACTAGTCATTAAAATGTGGCAGGTTTTGTTCAAACAGTATTTTTTTTTTGTAAGTATCAGTTATCTTTTCTCCTCTTCAACACTCAAGACTGTCATAGATTGAGGTAGGAGCTAAAATTGGTACTTTTCTACCTTTGCAATGGTTCATTATTGGGAGATATCTGCCTTTTAATTAAATGGTGTACATCAGCGCACTTCAAATTTTTCAAAGACACATTAGGGTTACAGTAAACAAAAAATAGACTCATTTTGCGGGTTTTCTGATCATCCCTTACTCTAAAATTGGATGGTCGGAAATTTTAGCCCTCGATACAACTGGGATTTTTAATATGAAATTCATTTGGATGTTTTTCAAGTTCTACATACGATTGTCCTCGAATTTGATTTAAAAAAAAAAAAAAAGCTCAATTTATCAAGAGAACACTTAAATCGGTGTGTTTTTTGCCTCTTCCATTAAACATACAAAAGTAACGTAATCCACAAAAGTTGAATCGAGGCTGAACTTTTCTTGGTTGTTGAAAATGTTTACGCTTTATTTTCGAGTTCTCCTATTTGTGTCTCTGACGGGTGTGTCCACCGGGCTCTTGTTGTTGCCAGGTCTGACTAGTGAATAACGATAAGACATCAGGGACATTGTGGTCCACACAGGAATATCCCTTCTTTTTGATATGCAAATTAATTGTATAGTTCAGAAGAAGTGACACTCCCTTGAGGACAATAATGTCCAAATTCTGGACAGAGAGGACAGTGGTTTGGGAAAAGTGGGAAAGAAGCTCCCTATGTCAAACTAGAAAGGCGCTCTGAACAGACAAGGAGGTCTGCGCCATCACATATTGTCATCTTACAACAATGCCCTACGATCTCTTCCTCAAAGATTGTCTCACTCCGCGGGTAAAGCGGCCACTAACAAAGCGTCTGGCAACAGCAACAACCCCCATGTGACCATCCCCAGTGGACAAAAAGCACCAGAGACATGCATAGGGAAATGCTCGATAAGTAAGATGAAGAACTGAATCCAACGTTTGGAGGTGAAAAGTCTTCAACGCCAAATAGCAGTCCAGTTGCCGCAATTCAATTTTTGCGGATTACCATGACCTGGGTTACTGAGAATTTACGCAAACATAAAGTGATTTATTATTTCTTCCACCATGATGAAATGACAATATATTGGCTGTTTGAGATTATCGCTTCTGCCTAATTCTTCTTGCCTTAGAAGGATGATTTTGGTGTTAAAGAAGTAATAATACTTATATGTTAGAAACGTATTAGCACCAAGTAGTTTACATTAGCTCACAATGGTATGGTTTGGAATTGTAAACCCTGATTTGGTTTGTGTTTCAAGCACAGAGTGTATTAGTTGGGATGGTGATAGCTATGTCAGCTACAGAAATATTGTGACCCACCAGGTAATTCAACAAAGAAGACGCAGCCATGCAGTAAATAAATGACAACAATGAAGGGTGTCCAACATTTGTTGTTGTTTCTTTTCTTCTGGGGTGGCACGGTGTCCAAGTGGTTAGCACAGCCACCTCACACGTTCGAATCTGGGCTCCGGCCTTCTGTGGAATTTGCGTGTTCTTCCCGTGCTTGTGTGGGTTTTGAAGCCTCTTAATTGTCCTTAGGTGTGAATTTGAGTGTGAATGGTCGTTTGTCTATATGTGCCCTGCGATTGGCTGGCAACAAGTCCAGGGTGGAGCCCACAGCTCACTCAAGGTCAGCTGGGAATCTTTCCATGCTATTCCTGTTGTTTGTAGTACAGAACTACTGATTCTACATTGACCAGACAAAAGTGTGCGTAGCCCACTCTTTTGGTAAGTACCACCCACGACTTAGCGGTACAGTACAGATTAGTCATCATGGTATACAGTGGTGCCTTGAGATACAAGTGCCTTGTTTTTTTGTTCCAGATATAAACTGTCACTTGACCAATTTTTTTTCCCTTAAGGTGTGGGCAAAATTTGAGATAAGATTGCACTTCAGACCCCCACCACTAGGTGGCGACATCACACTTCACAACAACCAGCCACCGTCAATTCACATTGGTTTCCTTGCAGAGGAAGGACACAATCAGTTGGTTTACCAATAGCCCAAAAAGAGGAAGAAAAAAAACAAAGGAAAATCAAAACATTACAGGTACAGTTCTCTTTTTTTGCACACATTTTCTGTGTTTGCAGGTTATGCAAATGTCTTTACTGTGTGTTTTCACATAGTACAATACTATTGAGTGCAGTATTCCAAATTTAAATAAAAAACGTTAAAAATTGAAGGTATTTGTGGCTGGGGCTGGAAAGGATTAATTGAATTTCTTTTCATTTAAAGGGGAACCAATGATTTAAGATACGAGTGTTTTGTGATATGAGCGTGGTCGAATTAAACTCATATCTCAAGGCACCACTGTACTTCGCAACTCTTGTCAAAGGAAACATGAACATGTAATACAAAGTTTAGCCAAACTGAACTAATTGGTAGGAATGGGCTTTTGTTTTTTTTGCATACTGGATGTTGAATAGCTTCAGTGTTGAGTTATGAGGCAAACACAGAGGAACTACTTTGAAGGCCACAGTGACTCTTTTCTATTCAGTTGCATCTGTGACGTAAGCTTGCTCACTCGGACAAGGTTGGAGGTGTATAGTCAATCGCTCTAACCTACAGCACGTACGAACAACCACGCATGCTACCTTTGAGCCTTTTTTTATATTGACCATATCAAAGCTAGCTCTGGAAGAAATCTTTTATCAAATTGAATAATAATTAATTTTATTTATTGGTGCCTTTCAAGCCACTCATGGTCACCGTACAAACATAGTTAAAAGAAATACAATAAAAGTAACAAAACATAAAACGGCAAATAAAATGGCAAATTAGATGGGAAATGTTAACGTGAATGAGCAAAGTTTAAGGTTTATCTCAAGTACGAATTTATTATGATCGGATTCTTAAGAAGGAAAGACCAATATATTGTCTAGTAACATCGTGCTTTCTGCTGGCCAAGTTGAAGTTTTCGTGTTTAAATAACCTTTAACACATCCAGTGCAGCACACTTACAGTGGAACCTTGTTATGGGTACACCACCCCTCCCCCATGTGCAATCCTTTTGCCTACTTTAAGGTAACACATACAAGTGTAACTATAAGCTGTTAATGGAAATGTAAACACAATAACCATCATCTAACTTTTTAAAGTTAACTTTATAACTTTATAACAGGCTCTTTTTTTTTTTGGCCCCCAGTAAACTTTAGTCAAATTGTTCGACCTTAAGGACGTTGGACCAGTTGTTACTTCAAATGCTTAGCTATGACAAAAACATGTTGATTTTTATAAGCAAAATGCCAATATGACAAATAATAATTTGGAAAAAAAAAACACTGAATCAGTCCAACACCTCTAGACAATTACAGTACACAGTACAATTTTCCCTTAATTGCTGGTGTCAAGTCTGAAAAAGAAAGGCTAGCTAGGCTAAGTTAATCATAGCTCAAGGTTAGCCAGGCTAAGCTAATCGTTTCCTAGCTCAAGCTTCAGCTCTCACATATGTAAAACCTCACAAAGCTAGAGTGCATTGTTGGTGTCAAGTCTGAAAAAGAAGGGCATCCTAAGTTATGCTATTCATGGCTCAAGGCTAGCTAGGCTAAGCAAATCATTTCCTAGCCCAAGCTTCATCTATTACATGCGTAAAAGCTAACAAAGCAATGGGCAAACTCCAATGTTTTTTCTAAAAGTGGAACGTCCACTCTGAGGTAGCGCCCTCAGTTATGTTGCCCCCTAATGGAGAGACCTTTACATGTTTACTTATCATCTTGTCTTTTCTTCTACAGACTTGTCTTTTTCGAAATGGGCTTTATTGAGAAGGAACAAAGGATTTCACTCCTGTCATTTGTTAAGACTAAAAAAGAAATGCGGCGAAAAATAAAGGGCTTTAATATTTTATTACCGTAAACATGGTAGTTTCAGCCTCCTCTTAAGCTGCTCTTTCACTCCTTTGCAAACACTCAAGTCCTGTCCTATTTCGCAGATTTATTCAGTGTACATAGACGTTCATCAAGGAGAGATTAAACGTGTTTTGCTAAATCTTTCCTCGTCTGGGTGTTTTTATCCCCACCCTCTACCACCCTTCCGTCCCTGCTGTGCACTTCCCTCAGAAGTTAGGCTTTTTTTTTTTGGAGAGGGGGAGCTGTGCAAAAGTTGAAGGTTTATCTCAAGTGCATTTCATTTCAAAATAAGCGCACAATGTGAGACTTTGCTCAAATGTATTCTGGCATAGGAAGGTAACTGCTTGTGTTTGGTTTCTCGCCTGTTTTGCCCACAGTGATGCTAACGTGGTCACTGAAGAAGATTACACCGAAGACGATAACACTTTGATGTGCGCGCTTTTCTGTCAAAAATCCTTCCCTGCAGTGTATTTAGCTCAGTTTTAAGAGTAAAGTCCATCAATTGTTGTCAGTCTACTTTACATTACCGTCTGTATGCAAATAGCCTTGTGACTTGTCCAACTGACAAAAGACTGACCTGCGGTCGACTGCAGAGGGAAAAGCTAAATAAATAAAATACTAATAAACGTCTTAGCCCTAATAGACATCTGACACACCATAAAGTTAATTCGTTGAACAGATCTCATGTGCATCTTTTCCAATTACAATCTTAGTCATCTGTAAAAACGAATGATCTGTTTGTTTTTTTTACACTATTCTGAAATGGTTTATTTGAACTAAAAGTGAGCTCACCATCACATTGAAATGAAGTCGCAATCTCCTCGCCCGTCTCAGAGGCTGGCTATTACCAGTTGGAAAATGTAACATTCAAACACCCTCGACCCCTCGGGAACAAGTTGATTTGACAGGCAAGCTATCAATCAAAATTAAAAATCCCATTATGAAAATATTAAGAGGAGAGAGTCAGACCTCCGGAGAGAATCTGACCTGGATATCACAGACACCTTGTCTGCATTCTGAATAGAACTGACCTGCCTTCATAATCCTCTATTCTTTTCTTGAGGGCCCAGTTAAGAGTCAGTCTGCCATTTTTATCCTCTTCCATGCAAATTTTCTAGAAGATTACCGCATCTACAATTACTTTTTGCTATCTTTTCTTTCAAACGGTTTGCTCTGTTCAACGTGACAGAGCAGAAAGAAACCACAAAGATGAAGTTTAACAGGTTTCATTTAACAGGTTAACATTACTTTTTTATTGCTTTACAAGTAGGATACTGTATATTGCTATGGTCAACTAGAATATCTCTTCCATTGAGAAAAACATTGTGTTGTTCTTCACTTTTCTTTTAGTAAAGAAATGCGAGTTCTGATAAAACTGCTGCTTTATGTGAACGAAAAACAAGTCTTCAAAACTATACGTTCAGCTCGACGGCCGCATTCTCCTCAAGGGCATCGATTGATCCTTTCTCCTCAGTCCCATTGGTCTGAGGCTTGAATACATGATTGATTGATGAATTCAAATCTTTATTTCGAACATGTGAACAGTGAGATGAAGCAAACCAAAACAGACAAATTAAAAATAAGAATCAAATCAAGGTAAATGGCACAGTCCAAAAAGTAGTAGCAAGAAATGTATTTACTCTCACCGCCATTTCTCCTGGGGCGAGATACCAAAATCTGTATTCTCAAGAGTCAGCCGAAGAATACCAATATTTTATTCTCTATATTTTATTGTTAGGCTCTACTAGAGAGGTGTTTGTGCGATCCAGTAAAGTACAGAGATCCTTATCGACCCCTCCATTCAAACTCTAGCTAATATTTGGTCTGAAAGTAGCCCATTTCAGTGTCCTTGAGGGCTTTGTTTCTTCCAAGCCCACTTTATGCCTAAAGGTCATGTTTTTACAAGTCTTTCCTCCTACTTGGTGGGCAGATGATGGACATACTGTACACAAAGAGTCAACAGTATTACGCATATACCGATGAGCCTTTTACTGACTCTTTTGACTTTTATATTTAATATGACCACTGTATGCCTACCGTTATCCTTCTTCCTCCTCATCTGAATAACGTCTTGCTTAATATTTGCCTGCTTGTGAGCAGCGCAGCAGCTTTACGTCGTCTCCCATCGCCTGGAGCTGTTTGCTGGGCCTTCAAATATCTCAAGGCATCGGATTACCTCGTTCATCTTGCACTTGTTTGTGAAAAATCACTCTCCCTCTCTTTTATTTTCTTCTTCTCTTTTCAGCGCCTGAGAGCTTTTCTGGCAGTTCAATCAACCTGATCTCGCTCAACACAAACACTCACTCTGTCCTCTGCTATGCCCCGACTTAGAATAAACGACAAAGTCAGGCTGGATTTGGCTCCGGTGCTGCTAGCTCTCAGCTGGAGATTAAACTGTGCTAAGACTCCCTCTGTTTCTCCAGAGACGAGGAGAGGGTGACACGGGGGAAGAGGAGTGAAAAGATGAGCGATAATGAGAGAAAAGAGGGAGAGGCGGTCGGTGAGAGAAGCCAATAGCAGAAAAACAAGTTGGCCATTGGCAGAGATCTTCCTCATCCTGTCTTCCTGCAGGCTCACTAAGTGATGACCGGCAGGGGAAATAAGATGGCACTCCCTTTCAGCCTGCCTGCTTCCTCACCGTCAGCTGCATCAGGCGCTGCACTGCTAAATTGCCACTGATAAAACCTGCTGGTGTCCAGGAGCTCTTTCAGATTTAAAAGGAAGTTGTACAGTTATCAGTGATTAAAACACATCCACATGAAATTGAGAAGCACGGATCTCAGTCATTTATGAATGTTTAGTTGTTCAGGGACTGGCCGAATTTCCCCCTGCATTATTTTTTTTCTCCTGGCAGGTAGGGTCTTCCGAGAGCTACCAGGGACTGTTTGAGGGGGCGCGCTATGCCGACGAGCGCTGATTGGTTGACAGACGTCTGTAGGCGTTGACTTGTTCAGTTGCAGAGCCGCGATTACTGTATGTGGTGCAAGGCTAGAAATAAGAGGATTAAAATACATTGAAAAGCAACACTGCCATACACCGATCTTTATGTTTCCCCACTGAGCCACACTTGCTGGACAAGGAGCAGGATGGAGAAACTCTGTGCTCGCCGAGCTTTCGTCTCAGCGACCAGCCACGGCGGCGGATCTCCTGGCGGCGGACTGAGCGACATCAGCCTCATTTACTTAAGCTACCCGGAACTAATAATTGCGATGGAAACACAAACCACATGGGTCACAGGAACATTTTGCTTCCTGGAACTCAAAGTTCCTGGGCTGGTTGGTGGAAAAGCCCCTAATGGTGTGGGCTGCCATGCGGGATGTCAACCAGCTCATGAGCAATTTATGCTTTAGTAACTCTCCTAAGGCATTGAGGTCTCAGATCAAATAATAACCAATTTAAAAACATATCAAATTGTTAAAATCCCAAAAAGGTTTGCACACGCCTCTGTCATTTTTGCTTCGAATGAGGTAGATTGTTTCACAAAGCGCACAACTGTTGCCGAGCAACCTCAATACCTGCAGTTGACGGTTGTGCTTTTTAAAAAGAGAGAACTCTCTCTCTCACTCTCTTTCCCTCTCTCTCTCTCTCTCTCTCTCTCTCTCTGTTAGTATTTTTGTCATTAGCTGGTTGATTCAGATGAATACTTGCCTTTCCATTTGTGCCCCGCTGGCTGTAGTTTCTTCTCTCTTTTTAGGGAAAATAAAACAAATCACCTGGGTTAGTGCTTAGAAAGTTTTCGTCACTGTTCAATGCACAATTGTCATTGTATCAGCATTACCACATTACTGGTACTCTTTCATTGCTCAATGACTCTCCGTACTTGTGTTTTTATGTCCTAAATGTACTGTATATTTTGTTATAGTAGCTTGTTTGCTGTAGAACTAGAGGTGCTCGGTCAATTGAAAACTCGAGATTGTCCATAGGTGTGAATGTTAATGTGTTACTGCAGGATCTCTCCTCACCTTTCCTCTGCACAGTCGCCACACTTTCATCTCTTCCCGTAGCTTAGCAGGATGGGGGGGGGGGGATGCATGGGAAAGCTGGCAGAGGAGAACAAACCTGAGGAGATATACTGTACACTACTAGTCATCTTTGAGCTGTAAATCTTCAACAAACACACACACACACACACAGCCCTCCATCCCGTTCTTTTGGCTCCTCTGCTCATCCTTTTAGCTCTTCCGACCTCACATCGGCACCGTCTTCCCTCTCGCCGTGCTTCTGCTCGCTCTCTGTATTACTTATGGCTTGGCTGCAGGGCAACGCTGAGGTACCGGAAGCAGCATGGGGCTGGAGGAATCATCTGGTGCTAAGCGGAAGCTGCTCCGAGCCTTGGAAAGGCATCTTAACATTTGGTCCGGAGAGGCCGACAAAGACGATCAGGTGATAGAGCAGTCAAGCCGAGCACGGGGCCTCCAATGCCTCCCGGTCAAAGACGGAGAGATAACCGAGCAAACTCAAATCTAACGCCAGAGGATTTGCAGCTCCTCGGCACCAGCCGTTTGAGTTAAGAAAGAAATGTTTTCTATCTGGAACCTCAATGGAGGCTGTTATTGTATTGCCATTGTACAATTTCGATTTCAACCACATTTCTCTGGAAGAATATGGCATTAAAGTGGAACAACACATCTGCATTCAAACAACATCACGCATGCCATGCAAGATGTCATCCCAAAACTTCTTACTGCAATTAAATTATGTTGAAAGCAGAAGCAGAAGATGCTTCAAATTGGAGTTCTGTGAACGGAAGCTTTTCTGCAGACATAATATTGGGAGGAGAGTTAATATGGTGCCTTGCACTTTCACTTGCCACCATTTGCATTTAAAAAGCATTTGATTTCAGACTGGAGGGCTGCATCGCATCTGTTCGAGAAATTCTCAATAGAATGTCTACACACAATTTATTTCATCAAGTGAAACTTTTTACGACGAACAGGACCTAAAACCAAATACTCCACTGCACTGCACAGAAATGCCAGAAGGTTAACAAAAAAAATTATAGCCACCTGAAATTTCCAATGAAAGTTGTGTCTCTCCAAATAACTTTCTCTATTTGGATTAAGGAGTCAAGATTTGTCCACACATTTCAATGAAGTCCAGCTCGCAATGCCAATATATACAGTATTCATCCATTTACAACCCCAATTCCAATGAAGTTGGGACGTTGTGTTAAACATAAATAAAAACAGAATACAATGATTTGCAAACATGTTCAACCTATGTTTAATTGAATACACTACAAAGACGAGATATTTAATGTACAAACTGATAAAATTGAATGTTTTTAGCAAATAATCATTAACTTTGAATTATATGGCTGCAACACGTTCCAAAAAAGCTGGAACAGGGTCATGTTTACCACTGTGTTACATCACCTTTTCTTTTAACAATATTCAATAAACGTTTGGGAACTGAGGACACTAATTGTTGAAGCTTTGTAGGTGGAATTCTGTCCCATTCTTGCTTGATGTACAGCTTCAGCTGTTCAACAGTCCGGGGTCTCCGTTGTCGTATTTTACGCTTCATAATGCGCCACACATTTTCAATGGGAGACAGGTCTGGACTGCAGGCAGGCCAGTCTAGTACCCGTACTCTTATACTACGAAGCCACGCGGTTGTAACACGTGCAGAATGGGGTTTGGAATTGTCTTACTGAAATAAGCAGGGGCATCCATGAAAAAGACTATGCTTGGATGGCAGCATATGTTTCTCCAAAACTTGTATGTACCTTTCAGCATTAATGGTGCCTTCACAGATGTGTAAGTTACCAATACCATTGGCACTAACACAGCCCCATACCATCAAAGATGCTGGCTTTTGAACTTTGCGTCCATAACAGTCCGGATGGTTCTTTTCCTCTTTGGCCTGTGGAGGACACGACATCCACAATTTCCAAAAACAATTTGAAATGTGGACTCGTCGGACCACAGAACACTTTTCCACTTTGAATCAGTCCATCTTCGATGAGCTCGGGCCCAGAGAAGCCGGGAGCGTTTCTGGGTGTTGTTGATAAATGGCTTTTGCTTTGCATAGTAGAGTTTCAAGTTGCACATACAGATGTAGCGCCGAACTGCATTTACTGACATTGGTTTTCTGAAGTGTTCCTGAGCCCATGCGGTGATATCCTTTACACATTGTTGTCGGTTTTTGATGCAGTGCCGCCTGAGGGATCGAAGGTCACCGGCATTCAATGTTGGTTTTCGGCCTTGCCGCTTACATGTAGTGATTTCTCCAGATTCTCTGAACCTTTTGATATTATGGTCCGTAGATCATCCCTAAATTCCTTGCAATTGTACGTTGAGGAACATTGTCCTTAAACATTTCGACTATTTTCTCCCGCACTTGTTCACAAAGAGGTGAACCTCGCCCCATCTTTGCTTATGAATGACTGAGCAATTCAGGGAAGCTCCTTTTATACCCAATCATGGCACCCACCTGTTACCAATTAGCCTGTTCACCTGTGGGATGTTCCAAACAGGTGTTTGATGAGCATTCCTCAACTTTCGTAGTCTTTTTTGCCACCTGTCCCATCTTTTTTGGAACGTCTTGCAGTCATAAAATTCTAAGTTAATGATTATTTGCTAAAAATAATCAAGTTTATCAGTTTGAACATTAAATATATTCCCTTTGTGGTGTATTCAATTAAATATAGGTTGAACATGATTTTCAAATCATTGTATTCTGCTTTTATTTGTGTTGAACACAACGTCCCAACTTCATTGGAATTGGGGTTGTACATTACAGTGGAATCGGTGGGTATCTGATTTGTGTCCACATTTGAAAGAGGCTTGATGGTGATCTGACAATATCCAAATGTATGCATTCTCTTTGTGCAGCCATGACCCACATTGTAATTGAAGAGAAAAAAAAAAGAATTGTGTCACTTTAAAAAAAAGAATTGTGTCACTTTAACCATGAAGTGTCAAAGAATAGAGAAGCTGAACGGAGTTGGACCTCTAAATGAACTATGTAGGTCTAAGGATGGTGTAACACTGCAGATCTTGGTGCCCAATTCCAATTTAGGCACCTATATACATTTATTTGTTTATTCATTATTATTATTGTTTATAGAAGACAGCTGGATGGATTAGGGAAAATTTTAGCGTTTGTCATGTGGAAACAGTCTGTGGCATATTATACTGTATTGTTTGATTGTGATGGAGAGGTGGACTCATTGAAATGCATTACAATACACAATACATTTGTTTACAGTTATATGTTTTTGTGCTTCGATGTGTTCATACCAGTTAGGGAATTACAACTATAAAGACAGGCAGAACCTACATTAGCCTTAGGACAAGCACAGTGAATCTTCCTGGGGCCATTCTGCTATTGTTTCTCTTCGTAGGATGAACGACGTGTACATTTCAAAATCCCATACACAACGTACCTTTTCCAAGGGATTTTGTCATTTAACATTCTCACATCAGAAGCCAGAGGAGGGAAGGCAGGAAGGAATCTTGTTGGAAATGACTTTAGAGCAGCAGACAAGGTCAAGGCTTTGAGGGCCTGCATGTGTCACGATGATTATCAGTTAGCAGATGCAGATATGTGGTCACGGTTGACAAGAAAACTCACCAGCTGACAACCAACATGACTAGACAAGACTGGAAATCCTAAAAATCCATTCACTGACTATCAACCACATGCCAAGGCAACCAGTGGCACTGTAACCACGACCCAAAAGGGGCCAATCAGAGGCCAGAAAAAAAAAGCACTATTAGAACAATCCAAAGCAAAGAAAAAGGTGAATAATCCATGTGGATGGACATTCTTGCAATTAAAGTAAATAAAGACCAATAAACATAAATTTAAAAAATGATGCTAACAAGCCCACGCAATCTGCATATAACATCAACGTAATCCTCAGGCCACCAAAATCAAAATCGGCTGGCTGCTGCTTAAAAATATCACAAAGCAAAAACAAGTCACTGGCCTAGCATAAAAACACATGGAGAAAAAATAATCTTTTACAAAAATACTCACGTTTGTGTTGAGATGGCATCAGACATGCTAAATACTTGCAGGAAAAGTGTGATTGTCAAGCACTCAGAGTGAGGACATTGAGTCTAACACAACATAAGTGAGTTGTCACAGTAAATAAGGAGTCAACAGATGTGGGCAGCCCGAGAAAGATGAGAAAAATAACAGTGACAGTCAGACTGATGGGTAACATTACAGCTCACTTGCGGAATTAAAGAACAGCTGGCATTGATTGGAAATTGCCTTGATAAGGATAATAGAAACTAGACAGATAAAGTCTAAGAAGACATTTCCAACAGTAAACATTGTGACTTTCCTTTCTGAATTTAAAAAAAAAAAAAAAAAGGTTGATTTTTTTTTTTTAAAGTTTTGACAAAAGCTAAATTGCTCCTTGAAACAATTTTGATGACATGTTGTGATCCCATTGACATTGTAAACTGTGTATACCAAGCATCAGGCTATACTGGGGAAAAACAAAACTACTGTATAAACATAAGCTATAACTCTCACATAGAAGCCTCGTACAATGTCAATTCTTACTCAATTAATGTAAGTGAACTATTAAGTTAAGTTTATTTATATATATTGTTGTAATTGGATTTATGAAAGTTGGATGAGTGGAGGCACACGTTTTCATTTCAAAGACTTGTCTTTCATCTTTTAACGTTAAATGTAGGTTTGCATTAACAATGTGCCAAAAAGAAAAGATGTATTTTTGCAGCGCCAACCCCACAGTGACACCCAAGAGGATTATCAAGTAGAAAAAAAAAAAAAAGATATTCCCTTGAAGAAATTCACAATGTGAACAAGAACTAACCAAGTGTACAGGTTTTGGCACCAAAGTGCAGGTTGGGATGAGGACAGCCAGATTGATAAAGTTAGCTGTCGTCGTAATAAAATGCGGAAGCTGTTCGGGCGAGTGAGGGTGCAGACAACGAGCGAGCCGAAAAACCTCGTCTGCGCTCTTTGGCTGCGGCAAACTGACACCACAACCTCCATGCATTTTTCATGACCCATGTTGGCTGACAAGGCTCTCCAGCGCTCTCGTTGCCTTCAAGAACAACACACACGCGGGCACACACACACAACCATACAAGCGCCATCTTCACATTCTACCGCTCTCCACTTAGCTAGCTCATAAAACTCAATAAACATAAGCCTCTCTAATGCAAAATTACTTTTCAGGATGACAAGAGTGTGGGTTCAGATGACACACTGAATAAAAAGTTAATATTGGAGGCATCCCCTAGTAATACATTCATGTTCTGCATAGTAATGATAGATGCTGGATGCTTTTTGAGGTTAGTGAGTGAACGCTGCACAGTAAGGTTACAATGTGAATATGGATCATACTAGTTTTCAACTACAAAGGTTAAGAAATAGAGCGCAAATCTGGATGATTTTTGTAGGTCCTAAAATGTGGATGTTTCTTGGGGTTTAATGGAGATTAATTAAAATGCATTGTGGCCTGCAACGACATTTTGAGCAGGTATAATATGACCAAATTTTTATGTTGTATATTTCTGGTACACTATTTGCATTTTTTTTTAACCTAACCTATCCTCCATTATTTGCTGAAAACTTACCTATTTGCATTTTTTTTTTGCGCTCTTTCTGATGCCATAAAATGTTACAAGATGGTGCCAAAGCCTTGTCTAATTAGGAAAGTAAAAGAGTTGATCAAATGAAGTATGTTAAAGCGATACATCTTGACTGAGAAACAAGCTTTGTATGTTGGGAAGGAGCTAAGATTAGTCCGGGTTGTTAAGGAGAGTCCTTACTGTAAGTGCATGTACACGCGTACTTAGGAAGGGATTTTGCTTTATTTTTTTTCTAAATTTAAACTATTTTAGGTTGACAAAAGGCCAAAGGATGGATCACAATATAGTTTATTTAATTGCTTGAAAAATTGAGACACAAACTTAGACCTGCATTTAAACTCTCTTGAAACCACTCATACTATCCCATTTCTTTCAGCGCGTGTCGTTTGCTTTCAATCCCCTTTGCTCATCTTCCCCCCTCTCTCGCTACTGACGCGAGGTCAACCAGCAGTGTCTCTGTTAGTCACGTCTCATTACGTCCCAGCTCCCATCACTGATCTGCGGTCAGCAAAGTGCCCAGCAGCCATTGCCCCTCCCTGGTGGAGTGTAGTTAAGTTAGACATTTACTGCTTGTGGTGTCTAAGTCAGAATCATGTTTTTGTCCATCAAATAATATTAAAAAAATATATAATAAAAAAAAAGACCACAAGTATTCAAATGACTATAAACAAAAAGGAAATCGTAGCTTGAAAAGTAGTTTGATACAAGACAAGAAGTAGCAGTCAGAAAACCAAAATAAAATTCTCATCCAAAGTTTAATTCCAAACTGTCTGGCATGAATGAGATAAAAACAAAGACCAGACTCCCCCAGGAAGAGGGCGGTGTTGATTACACCTGGTGAAACAAACAATCCAACAACAGGGTGCAAATACAACTTGGAACAAATTCCACAACAGGGATTTCTGAACAAAAAAATATGTATACATACGGTACTAACATCATTAAAAAAAAAAAACAAGCCCAAACAACCCACAGAGAATTAAGATTTGTTTTTTATCCATTTCCTTACCTGACCTCTGAAGATCCAAAGATACTGAATAATACAGATTTGTATCTACTTTATTACATTAACAAGTGAACTGTTCAGCACGGTGCGGCCACAGCAATTACAGGACACTTCTGTGCATGTAAAACGGTGTCAATTCAATTGCATGCATCCGCAGGCACACACCCCAAGGACTCTTTCACTGGGTGTGGGGTCACGCACTTACTGCGACAAATAACTCAAATATGCAAATCCCTTGTGTATATTAATCCCACCACACTTCAGATGTACAGCCGACGCTTGTCCTGCATGCTTCTTCTCCTGTCCTTGTCCTGTTCCGTCTTGTCCTGTCCTTGCCTCATAGGGTGTAGCACTACAGCCCCATGCAACACTCATATTTAATGTTTCATTGTTGTAGATAATGTAAGGATTTACATCTCTCATCCTGCGTACAATTAGTGCTTTGTCTTTTGTCTTTGTTTCTCTTTCCCTTCAAGAAACTTTGTTCTGTTCGACTGATCAAGTCTGATTCTCAATAAACCTCAATTATAATACCACAGCGGAAGCTTAAATACTCCACTGTGACGCCGGCATAAAAGGGATTTTTATTCTGCTTGACCTAAGAGCCAAACAGGACAAAGAAAAAATGGAATGATGCAAGTTTTTCACACCTGGATTTGGGGATCATCTGCCATTCCTCCTTGCAGATCCTCTCAGGTTGGATGGTGAACATTGGTGGGCAGCCATTTTGAGGTCTTTCCACAGATGCTCAATACTGTATTGGAGTGGTCATAAAAAAAAATGTTCACAAATCATAACACTAAAAAAAAGTATTCCCACATCATAGAGGTTAAATGAACAACAACTGTGATTATGATTGATTGAATTTATTGCACTACATTGTTTTAAAGTTGTTTTCCAAACTCAATTTAACTGAACTTTATTTCCTAACAAACTATGCTGTGTACTTTGTAGGGAGAGCCTTGTAACTCCAACGTTCTTATTAGAACTCCATGAAACAAAAGCCAAGACAGGCACATCACTGGACAGTATTTACAGTGGATATAAAAGGTCGGGATTTTTTCTTAGGATTTTTATTTTCACTAACTCAACTCAACTCATTAGAAAAAAAAAAAAATATATATATATATATATATATATATGGGTTTTTTTTTTCCCCCTCATAACTAGGGATGTGGATGTGTTCAGAATTATCTCATTTCGAAGCACTGACTCTGGATAATTGACAATTGTAATGAGATTAAAGGTTATGTTTCAAAATGCTGTGGTCTCAATTTTAAAAAACATAGTGCAGACATCTTTATCCCAGAACACAACACAACAGATTACATTTGAATGGCACGTTAAATAGTATGACAATGATATTCTTACGTAGCTACTCACCATTTGTACTGGACTTACTCATGGTGGAACGCACTTTTGTCAACGACTTTTTTCTCTCGTCTTGATTGTAATACAAAGTGATCCGATACAGCAGACCTACAACGCACCTGGCATCTTCTAGCACCGACCTTTTCGTCATGGCCGCAAATGTTTCCATGTTTTTTTTTTTTTTTTTAAATCTCCACAACTGACCGCTAGCAACGCTGCTTCACTTTTTCTGCATGCATTTTTCATTTTTAATCATCCCAGTCTATGAAACTTAATGTTTGACAAGCAAAAGTTTTTTTTATTTAAATAAAATGTAGTAGCATTATGGCTAAATGGCTAATGTTTCCTTTGCTTAAATATTCTTCCTCATACGATCTTTCTACTCCTATCTAAGGAAATGAAAATGTGTTGCAAATCGCTGGCGTCGGGCAGAATCTTCACATCTCCAAAACCATCACTTTTCAAGAAAAAAACAACAAATGGCCTTTTTGTTGCGATATTAACATTGAATTGTCATTCATCACTTTTAGATTGCTCAATAATTGGTAGTAATTCATTCGAGGACTGACCAATAGTATCGATTTGTGGGGGGGAAAAAATCCAAAATTCCGCCAGACAGTGACAAGGTTTTTACAATTTTTGATTGCTTCCGTCCATCACCGTTCAGTTTCAGTCAGGAAATGGTCAACACATCAGGTAGCAAAATGTAATTATCATGGCGAGAACATGTTTTCTTGTTTTGTTGCTGATGACAATGCAGCACCGCTTTGTCCTAATGCATCATTGCGTACCAATTTCTGCTTGAATGACTCCCTTAAATTACTTCTGGACGCTCATTACACATTAGACATCGTTCAACAACTGTGTCTTTCATCTATGGCTGTGCAGATGTTTGTTTGATTGGTGTTTTGTGATGTAATGTCTCTCCAACATACATTGTCTTTTGTTTTTTGTCTGGCTTTCACATACTTAATTATAAGAATCTTTGTATTAACCCTCTCCTCCTGATAGTACCTGAGGTGTTTTGTTAATATGGTAAACAAGATTTGCCAGCACCAGTCACTACATATCACATTTCTCTTCCCCCTCATTTCAAATGACATTTGGAAATATGCAGCATCTTCATCCAGAGTGGGCTTTGTTAAAGCCTTCTCAAATGCGGCGTATAGCCCATGAGGCACAACAAAGTTAATCTATAAAGGCATCTGAAGCTAACACCGAGTGCTTTCACTTTCCCGATTTCAATCAATATCCCCACCTTGGTCCATTTGAATCATTCATCGTCTAATCTTGAAAGTAAGGGTTGCTTCAGGGTGTGATATGCTGTTCGCACTTTGTCTATAAACGAAGGCGCGGCATTCGTGAGTGACAGGGAATCGATGCAGAGGCCTCCGTCTCAAATGAAATAGGATATTTCACCACTTCACTTTAAATTAATGAGAATGTTAACACTTATGATGATATGGCACTTGATTTATGAAGTTCCACTCCAAAGAGGAAAACCTATTTATAATTTATTCAGAAATAAGTTTAATAAAGCACGTTAATAAGCTTGAAGCAATGTCCAGCACTGTGATTCCCAACCAGGGTGCCATGGCACACTCGTATACAGTGTTGCCACAGTTACCTTGAAAAAGTAACTTAGTTACTTTACTGACTACTTGATTTCAAAGGTAACTAAGTTTGGGGAAAAAAAGTTACTTTTGAATTACTTTCACCAGCTGCCAAATGGCAGGAATATCACTTATCCACAGTACGAAAAAAAGCATGAACTTAACCGTACCCATTACTTGGTAATGTACGCCACACTAGTTACAGCATGATGTCAACAACATGAACCAATAACTTAAATATTAGTGTAGTTGAAGCCACATTCAATCAGCAACTTAGTGCAGACTTGACATGCCAACACGGTACAGTAAGTACCTAAATGTAAACGAGGCACAAGTGCTGTCAGCCGTGCAAGCGCGTTAAACCAGCTCGCAGTCCGGACTACTGACCAACTTGAAAGTTCTCACTTTTCATTGTGAATATTATTTAAGATAAGTATTGTACGTCCTTCACTGAGTCAGTCCTTATTGTATGACGATTTATGACCACACACTTTGGTATGAATAATTAACCCACAATGCATTGCGCGCTTAATATGCCAGTAAAACTGTATTCTTAATGTGTAAATAAAAAAAGAAAATCACCAAAATAGTGTGGCGATAGTGAAATCGTGGGTTTCTTTACACTTTTACGTGACTGTACCATCATTGTGCATTGTAGAATAAACAATCACCTCCCAATCTCTTTGTTGAGAAATGTCTTCTTGAATGGTTAAAAGTTATTTAATAGCTGGACTATGTTCAAGTTATTTTGCTTGTTACTCAAAATGGCGGCATTTTGGTGCGATGCGTTACTTTGTAACATGTTACCGGCATCACTGTTAGCATGCCATGTGAGATCATCAGGGGTGTTGTAGAAAATTATTCAATTTTACTTAATTTATCTGAAAATGATCATGTAGTGATTACAAATAAGGTGGCACACGGTGGGCGACTGGTTCGCACATCTGCGTCAAAATTCTGAGGACCTGGGTTCAAATCTGGCTTCGCCTGTGTGGAGTTTGCATGTTCTCCCCGTTCCTGCGTGGGTTTTCTCCGGGTACTCCGGTTTCCTGCCACATCCCAAAAACATGGAGGGTAGGTTAATTGAAGACTCGAAATTGTCCGTAGGTGTGAATGTGAGTGTGAATGGTCATTTGTTTATATGTGCCCTGCGATTGGCTGGCGACCAGTTCAGGGTGTAGCCCACCTCTCGCCCAGAGTCAGCTGGGGTATGCTCCAGCACGCCCGCAACCCTGGTGAAAACTGGTATGGAAAATGGATGATTATAAAAATATTTTGTTCATTTATGCTTCGCCAGCGAGGTACAGTGACAGGCATTGCAATTGAATGCTCTTCCATTAGATGGCCAAAGGTACAATAAAACTGTGAATCCAACCGTTGCCGAAAATATCCATTTTGCTTTCATTTATACAGGTCCAATTGAGATGAGATCATCACGATTTCAGTCTTCATATATTTTGAGACATTTTTGTTGTAGCGTAATATTGGTTGAAATGAAAATGTAATTAATTTGTAAAAATATACGAAGGAAGGTAAACGCCTGTGTTCGCGTCCGGGTTAGTCCGATTTACATTTTACCGTTAAAATCAAACTAATTTTTTCTTGTAGAGGGCACCACGTCACGTTATGTATAAAATTTAGGGAAAGTGATGAGAAACCTTTTTATCAGTCTCGTAATCTGAAGGTTGCTACATTTCATGAAATACGAGTTCTAGATGACAGAGGCTTACTTAAACTCAGAACACACACGAAAGCAAAGCAAAGCAAATTTATTAATATAGCGCATTTCATACACAAGGTAACTCAATGTGCTTTACATGATTAAAAGCATTTAAAAACAAAGAAAATGAACAGCTTATAAACATTTAAAACAAAGAGGGAAAAAAATACAATACAATTAAAACAGCGTATAGTGCAATAAATATCATTTAAAAGTGGAAATGCTCTAAAAAGCATGGGAAAAAAGAGTTTTTAACATGGACTTAAAAACATGCACACTTGGGGTTGACGTCACTTCTATTGGCAACTTATTCCATTTGTGTGCAGCATAATAGCTAAATGCTGCTTCACCATGTTTGCTTTGGACTTTGTGCTCCACTATTTGACCTGAGTCTGTCGATCTCAGAGCCCTACTGGGTTTATAGTCCATTAGCATTCCATTCATGTATTCTGGACCTAAACCATTTAGTGATTTATAGACCAGTAGTAGAACTTTAAAATCTATTCTTAAACTGACTGGAAGTCAGTGTAAAGACTTTAGAATTGGATTAATATGCTCTGACCTCTTTGTTCTGGTCAGAACCCGAGCTGCAGCAGTCTGAATGAGCTGGAGCGGTTTAATACTCTTTTTAGGGAGTCCAGTCAGAAAACCATTACAATAGTCAAGTCTACTTGAGATGGATGCATGGATGAGCTTCCCCTGGTCTGCTTGACAGATGCAAGCCTTCACTCTAGATATGTTCTTTAGATGGTAGAAAGGCAGTTTTAGTCATTGATTTTATATGACTGTTGAAAGTCAGGTCGAAATCTATCGGAACACCAAGGTTTCGGACTTGGACTTTGGTTTTTGAAGAGAGTGACTCCAGGCATTTACGAACCACCATCCTCTTTTCTTTATTGCCATAAACAATTATCTCAGTTTTGTTGTGGTTTAATTGAAGAAAATTTGGGCTCATCCAGTTATCTGTTTTAGACACTGACACAACACTTCAATTGAACTGTAGACATCTGGAGACACTGCCAGGTATAACTGTGTACCATCTGCATAGTTATGATAGTCAAAATAAAAATTCTAAAGAATTTGACCCAAGGGTAGCATATACAGGCTGAACAGGAGGAAAACACGACCAAGAGTGGAATTTTTGGTATATTTAATGACATCTACAAGGGCTCTAGAGGGAAACACCCTAAAGGGTCCAACTAAAGAAAGAAAATAACTAATAATGGTAAAAAGAATAATAATAGAAGTACGAAAAGTCACATAGAACGCTGTGTGTTGCTGGGTAAAAATATGAATGTGCGCGTTTAATGCGTTGAGTCAGAGCGAGAGAGAGTGGACAAAGTTGGGATTTTGTGTGAATCTAGTAATTTCCCCGCAATTATTAGGCACTAATCTTGTACAGTCTGGCAAACGCTGGTGTGTTACTCACGAATGTAGATCAACTCGTAGATGGGGTGGTATGTCTCAGGCGTCACGGGAAGCACGGAGACAGGTTTGGTCGAATGAGAAAAAGGATGCAGAAAAATGAAACAAAAACAAAAAAGGCGGAAGAAGGAAAATTGTTGGTCATCTTGCCTCGGGAGAAAATGACCGTCTCTCTCCCCGCCTTGGGTCTGGGAAACACTCGCAAGTTCAGAAAACTCACATTTGGCTGGGATCCACGGAGGCCAGAGAGCCGGGTCTCCATCCCCAAGGCTTACGGAGCCGTGTGCCCGAACAAAGAAAGGGGCGCGAGGCCACCCCGTAGCTGGCGAGGTTGGTGGGAGTCAGGAGTTAAATACCCCGGGGGCGTATCGAAGACGACCGAGGACAGACAACACCACACCCAGCAGCTTGAATCTTGTCTACAATTCTGACCCATAAAATGGGTTTAAAAACATATATTAATATATAATACCCCCAACTATGTACTCTTTACTCACAGGTCAAGCATATAGAGTGACTGTTTAAACTTTAGTCTTGGAAAATCAACTGCTTATGGTTCAAATCACATTTCTTTCTTCTTGGAGGCAAATCAAGGCAAACAGTTCTCAAAATCTCACAGCTGCACTTGTGAAGTTGGCACACTGACACAGACATCAAGGCATACATTTGGAATAATTCGTCAGAGTTGGTAAAATATCAAACCAGAAATTTTCTTTTGGTTAAAATGCGAGTTCACGGGCCGGCTTTGCAGTTCCGCTCAATGCCAGCGGGTGGCGCCTCGTTTGCACATTTGTCGACTCGTCCCTTTTGGCTGCTGCCAGTTCTGACGAAGAAAAGGACTTTCTTGACTGTAAACCAATATTTCAAGGGGACCTGCTAATTACTTTAGGGTCCACTTGAAGTACGCCAGGCGTCCTCTTAGCGACTGTCTCACAGCAGGGCGGCTTCAAAGAATGCAGTTTATCAAGCCGTGGGGAGTCACTGTGTCACTTCAGGTTGCGGGGAGCATGTCCGCTACATTGTTCAGTCCTGTGCTGTGAGATCTTTCCAGAAAATTGATGCCTTGGCTCAATCAAGGTTGGATAACAGTAGTCCAGCAACGTAGCTCTGTGCAGAGTTCTGGTGCATACTTCACAAATATAATTAGCATCATACTTGAAAAACACAAAAATACTGTATTTGTTGGCACAGTGTTGACAAAGAGATTAAGGCTAGGGTAGCGGATTCAAATATATTATTTTACAAGTAGCACAAATGTGTGCAAACAAATAATGAAAATGTTGTATTGTCCACTGGCAATGGATTAAATGTTTTGTTCTTATTAACTGCTCATGTGAACAGATTCTTGTAGTTAAAAAAAAAAGATGAACATACAAACAGAACATGGAGCATAGCAGGACATTTGTATAATAATTTTTAAATATTATACATAGATTACAATTTGCATAATGCACATATTAAAAGGACTTTTATAGAGAGCTTTAACTGAGACAAAGTCCATTTGAGGAAATACATTATCAATTTAAACCATTATTCTTCTTTTTGGAATTATCATCATTACGTTTCCTTGCTATTGTATCGTGAGATGTACAGAGATGTACAAATCAAGGGATTATTACCCAATAAAGGATTCAATAAGCATTAATGCTAAAAAAGTAAGTTGTGGTAATACTAATTATGCTATATGCATGCATTTTTGCACAAAAATCACTCTAAATTGTCCTGAGAAACCGATTTTACAGAGTACATGCTGTATACAGAGAGAGATCCTATTGTGTAGCTCAGTCGAAGTGAGGCAGACACAGCCACTCTCAAAGCGCCGACTTGGAATGATCCCTTATCATCTATTCTCCTCCTCTGTAATGTATAGTGCATGCGGAGAGAAGCTATGAAAGAGTTGCCATGTATTATTGAACAAAACAGCTGCCAATGTGGATATGCTACAATTCAGTATGCGTGTGTGTGTGTGTGTGTGTGTGTGTGTGTGTGCGTGTGTGTGTGTGTGTGTTAACCTACTGGACAACTAGCACTCCTGTCAGCTTGTGATGCCATGCTTTTGTCTGTGACCAAAGGGTGGGTTATTAAGTACAATTCCCAAGCAAACTCATGTACGCACATACAAACACACGCACGCAAGCACGCACGCACGCACCTTTTGGACGGCTCATCTCGGTAATTAGTCTCTGGATAGGTCCATGGTGCACAGAGAGAAATTCAAAGAGAGTTTCAAAGGGGAAAATGGGTACTGTAAAAGTAATGCTTCACATTGAAAACAATGTTTGGATGTTGGCCTTCTCACTCTTTTTTGTTATGAGGTTCTATTAATGCTGTGAAAAATCCATTGAAATATCCTACGACAGAAACTTTCAAAAGAGGGTCTCTAAAATGAACATTTTATTTCTTTATTTCCAACATGTGTAAAAGTAAAAAGTACAATACATCCATAAGTATAATACAGTAACGTTTGAAATAAAAACACAAAAAAATATTGAAAATAAAATAGAAACAATCATCACAAACAGGTGATAAGCTGCCTGTTTACACATAACTGATCATTTACATGTTGGAAAATGAGTCGGCGGAAGTATAAATGTATCTATTCCTACCGCTTTATCTTTCTTTCATTATTAATATGTAACAGTATTTAGGAACAGTCATATCTACTATCAAAAATATAAACTAGAATACTATATTTGTGTCACTGACTTATTAATATAGTATCTCCAGTCGTTTTAATAAATAATACAGCTTATACCATATATTTTCCCATAACTGTAAACAAACACAAAAACATTGCATTGTTATACGCGAGTAATTTTACATTCAATTTCCCCCTAAAATTACACATCCCCCACCCAAAAAAAATAAATAAAAATTATGTATATGACCCGGCAGCAGATTATGCCTTGGTTTATATATTAATTGTGCAGTTTTAAATTTGATAAGATCAGAAAATGGAATTTGTAATGCACAGGTGTCAAACTTAAATCACGGGGGCCTTATCTGGCCCGCCACAGCATTGTATATGGCCCGCAAAAGCAAATCAATATGCATCAACTTGATGTTTCTTGTTAAAAATACCAACATTGCAAAGAGTCTTCTCAATTAAAAACGTTGAGATATTGCAAGCGGTTTTTTGTTACCAATGCCCCTTTTAAAACAAAGTGAATAATAGTCGAATATTTTTTGACTGGCTCCCGATTTCAAAACTAGTCATCCATCAAATTGTTGTGTATGTGTAATAATACAAGGCGATTATGCATTTATATGGGTTCAGTCATAACAGCCCTCTGAGGGAAACCATACCTGCGATCTGGCCCAGGACAAAAATGAGTATTAAACCCCTGGTGTAATGTTTTACAAAAAGTGCAATCACAGATAAGGACAATATAAGCAATTTCTCTTCAGTCATTAAATTAGTTGTCCATCCCCATGAATTTTATACATTTCCATTTGCATTTGTTAATTTAGTTAATTGGTGCATTTTCTCCTTATTACTACTGCTACTACTAGTAGTAATACATAAAAAAAAAATGGTCATCACTCATTACCAACATCATAAAAATAAAAAGAATTATTCTTCCATCCTTCCATTTTCTGTCAATTGTCCTCTTTAGGATTATGGGTGAGCTGGAGTCTATCCCTGCGAACTTTTGGGCAAGTGGCGAGGTACACCCCGTGCCGGTCGCCAGACTCTTGGAGGGCACAGATAGACAAATAAAGATTCACACTCACGTTCACACCAACATGCAAGCGTGGGTAGAGCATACAAACTGCACAAAGGAAAGCCTGTGCCAATATTATAACTCAGAGCCTCTCATCTGTTAGGTAGACATGCTAGGGGATGTAAATACAGAAATTATTTCAGATATTTTGTAAATGTATATTTTATTTTTCATTTTTTTCCTAGCCTTAGCCCCCCAAGAGCTTAAGAGAGAAATATCCAATGCCCTCACTTTATTGAGCACTTTACTGTATCAGCTGTCATTACAAACCAAACATGAAAAGAAAACTTGCAGAACAAAAGTGCACGTGTGCCCCCTCTACTCCCTTTCTCTATGGATTGTGCTTGTTTAGACTTTTAGACTTATTGTTTCTTTATGTGGTGCTGGCCGGCCCAGAGAATGAATGGGCTCGATGTACACCACAACAATGCAATGATGGATGAGGGCAGCCATTGTAATTATATGAGGACCAACAGGTAACGTAGCAAAGAGACACAGAGCCGCAGCCTGCTCGGGCATGATAGCGCACATCGGCACTCTTTTTTTATTTTCATTCTGCTCAAAGAGCAGCTTGGCTCTCACAGACAACATTTTTTGGAGATGTGCATTACAGCCTGGGCCACACAAAATATATATATATTTTTAAGATTTATATCTAACTGTGTGTTATGGTTTTGGATTAATGTTAACCTTTTTGAAAACAACCTTTTCTGGGTGAAGATTTCTCCCAAGTGTTAAGCATTTACATGTGAATAACAGCTTTTTGGAGTGTACGTAATTTGGATAACGTAAAAGCATGTACTTGGGTCTATTTTATTTCATTTTTTCTTCTTTTGGATAGCGACCAAATGTTAACTGTTATAGATGAGATGCCTTGATTGTAGTTTGTTGGTTGGTTATATTGAAATCATTGACTCTGCAAAACTATATAAGCAATTCCTGCAGAACATTGTAAATTGCGTGTTCACTTCAACAGATTGTGCGTGTTGCACATTATCTACTAAGACTGCAATCTTTCACCAAGCTCTCAAGTAGCGGGCGCTAAATAAAATAAATAAATAAAAGAAGATAGCGTGCCATGTTGGCACCAGGTGTTAAAAGTGGTGGAGACCGCCATATTTAAAAGAGGATTTTGTGCTTTAGGTAGCTCTGATGGGTTTTACCATGCAAGTGTTAAACAAAGTTTGAAGTGATGGAAATGGAAGTGTCAGTGGAAGATTCAACACCTTATTTAGATAGCACTGTAACAACAACCGTGCAGAGTTGAAAGGACTTTTGTCAGATCATACGGCATGACTCCTTCTTGTGATTGCCTCCAAGTCAGCCCTTGTATCATTCACAAGTTCCAAAATTGCATGGCTCAATATGTAATATCGATTATTTTTGGGGGGGTTTCTATCATTTGGAAAATGTTGCAGACTTGCAGAAAAGTTTTTATTTCAGATACAGTATTTTAAGGTGCAAAATTAGCCATCGCAATTCATCTCTGGTTTGATAAATCAAACTTTGATGAATTAATCTATTCGTAGATACTTCACCCAGAACGTACAAAATGGCAGACGCAATCCTGGGTGCGCTCGGTTAGTAGATTTATTCGAGTTTAGCAAATCTGACCCTTTGTGTTGTGAGCATTATTCATCTCCATGTTTTGTCAAGACTGTCATGCTAGACCACTGCAAACATGTTTTACATTCTTACCTATGATTACAAGTTGACAGGAAACTAAGCATAGAGCAAGGAGCATAAAAAAAAGTCCTAACTATTGACCTGTGCAACTTCATGGTTTCACGAAACAAGTTTGTCTCTTCGACATAGAACAGTTTATCATCACGTTTATGATAATATGCTAATCAAGCAGCTCCATAACAAAATGAGCAGGATAGCCTCACCTTGACCCTCGTTTGTGTGATTGAGAGTGGATTAGGCAGAGACAGCAATGGGAACAGGAACAGGCATATAAAGGGGAACGGAATCCTCATGCATCATACGGTAGTGGGTGTGTGTGTGTGTGGGGGGGTCAACCCACCATCGCCCCTACAATAACGCCACCCGCTGGGGAAGCGGTATGAGGCCAGCCGCTACAGCCCTTCCTCCCCCAAACACCCAAGAGTCTTCCTCCCCCAAACACCCAAGAGTCAGCGGGACTCGCATACGCACAGATAAATACAAGTACACGTAGCAAGACGACAACCCCTGCAGCGCGACCTACATTGTGTCTCCTCCCGCCTCAGATCAATTCATCACCACATGGCAGATGCCCCCTCACTGGCAGAGAGGTGGGGTGAAGCATAGGTTTGAAAAGCACGCTGGGCTCTTCATACCTGGGGAACAATACTTCAACGAATGTTACAATTACAGCTTTCTAACAATAAAAAAAAATAAAACTACCGTAGTTATTTAAAAAGGGGAAAAATCGTGCAGAAAATCTTGATGGCGAATCTCCTTTGGATTCACTGTGCGTGTTTTCATAAATGTGTGTATGTAGCTATGTAGCACTGATAGCAAGACACTGTCCAATACAAGTAAAGCATTCAAGAAGAAATAAGGAACTCTTCTTTTGTTGGCGCTTGGCCCTTGGTCAGTATCAGAATCAGAATCATCTTTATTTTGCCAAGCATGTCCAAAAAACACAAAAGCAATTTTTTTCTCCGGTAGTTGGAGCCGCTCTAGTACAACAACAGACAGTCAATTGACAGAGAATACTTTTGAGACATAAAGACATTGAGAAAAACACTGAGCAATAAAAGGTTGCTAGTAATCTGGTAATGCCGGTACATTTAAACCCATCTACCTTTTAACAGCATGGCCTACATCTAAGAGTGTAGTTACTGATGCTAGCACTAACCCAACATGAGGTGCCCTGGCTGGTCTAGCGATATCCAAGTCAAGTTCAATCAAGTCAATTTTATTTTGTGTACTGTATATGGTGCCAATTCACCACAAAGGATCTCTAAAGACACATAGAGACATTTAGAGCCGTTTTAGAACCACACTCATGTACACATGAAAGAAAACTAAATGAACCCCACATGGCAGCGGAGGCACGGAAATGTTTCCTTTAAGTTCCCATATTTTGGCGAACCAACTTTTTCTAGTATTAGGGATGTAATATCATCTCTGTGGTGCCACAGTAAAAGTGAAATATGAATTAAAATCGTCCACGCATTCCCGAGTTCCAGACATTTTTCTGTCGAGAGGTCTGAAATCATCCATCCATCCATCCATTTTCTGAGCCGCTTCACCTCACTAGGGTCGCGGGGGTGCTGGAGCCTATCCCAGCTATCATCTGGCAGGAGGCGGGGTACACCCTGAACTGGTTGCCAACCAATCGCAGGGCACATACAAACAAACAACCATTCGCACTCACAGTCAACATAACGAACACGTTTGGTCTCACAAGTGGGTCTTCTACACAGAGGCAACCAATCAGAGGAAAGGGGCGGTCTGAGCCAAATATGGACAAAGCAGATACAAAACTGGGTCAAACAGAAGTAGCTGTCAGAGAGAGAGAGAGAGAGAGAGAAGACATGGATTGAGGGGGGATGAGAAAAACAATGTGTATCATAATAACTGTATTAACAATGACATAGCGATTGTAAGTCATGATCGAGGTACTTTTTTAATATGAATTCATGGTATTACTACTACTCCTACAACAGTTGTAGCATGTTATGGCCTTGCTGTTGTTGATTACGCCTCATGAAGCAGAAGCACCTACGAGAGCAAAAGAGCCGTCTAAAGCCGGAAGTGTTGTTGTGTGCGGCACGTGGAAGCGGCAGTGTCTACTACAAGATTGGCGAGAGCGGTTAATGACACGCATGGACGGCATATGAATATGAACAAGTGGCTGTAGGGAGGAAGAGAGGGCTTCTCCCTTCATCAAATAAAAATACCCGACAGTCTAGATCTATTGCATTTTAAACTAAAAGGATGACACAGGACAAGTTGAAGTCAAAACTGACTTACACTTTATCAAAGAGAGAGGTTTTTAATTCGGCTCTTATAAAGTGGGAGAGCGTCTGCCTCCAAAACTGTGTGTAACGTGGTACCACAGGAGATGAGCCTGATAACTAGTACAATCCCATTCTACTTTTTAGAGAAAACCACAAGTAAATTTCTAGCTCTTGTAGGTTGATAAAGCACCATAAATTTTGGGGATGTGCAAGTGGGAAAAAAAAAAAATGCTGTCCTTGACACTTCTATTAGGAAGCGGAATGATAAGCACTGAAATTCTGAAGGTGACGCCAAGTTCCTTGCTTTGCTGCAGCAATCTAAAGCAGCTACAGTATGTCATTGGAGACCTGGCCTCTAAGGTCCGTGGAGCCAAGGACTATAATTTTAGTTCAATCTGAATTGAGTAGTTAGAAATTGCCATTGATCCAATTCTTGATTTCTTTAAGTCATGTCTGATGTTTGGGGAACTGATTGGTTTTATCAGGTTGAATTGATAAATAAAGTTGTGTGTCATCTGCAAAACGGTGGAAGTTAATAGTGTTTTCAAGGCTGTTTTTTTTATGGGTTTTTTTTGGCGGGGGGGGGGGGGGGGGGGTGGACAATATTACTCCAGAGATCAGAATCATGGACAAAAAACAGTCACTGAGCAATAAAGGGTTGCTAGTTATCTGGTAATGTCGGTAAAATTATTATTATGTTTTTTTTGACAATTGTGCAAAAAGATGCACAGTCCTCTCGCACTCAGAGCAGTTTGAATGACTAATAGGGCAATAGTCCGGTGCAATGACCATTGTGCAAAGTGCGCCGTGACTTCAAGGAGTGTATGCAGTTTAAAGTGACTAGTAGCGCGATAATTTTGATTGTGCAAATGCTGCAGATACTCTTCAGTCAGTGTGCAAGTGGGGCAGATGCTACTCTGGCTTGAGTGGCCAGTATTGGTCAACAACAGATATGCAAATAGTGCAGCGTGGCGAGACTACTACAGTGAGTGCACGAGTAGTATATAATTGGCACGACAGAAATGTGACAACAAACTCAAGACAAAAAAATTGCCAGCATGTTGTAATGGAATTGTAGGTCAGGTGTTTAAGAAGTTGATTGCAAGAGGGAAGAAGCTGTTGGAATGTCTGCTAGTTGTGGTTTGCATTGATCGGTAGCGCCTATCTGAGGGAAGGAGCCGGAAGAGCCAGTGACCGGGATGTGGAGGGTCCGAGAGGATTTTGCACGCTCTTGTCTTAGTTCTGGCAGCGTGCAAGTCCTCAAGGGTGGGCAGGGGGGTACCGACAATCTTTCCAGCAGTTTTGGTTGTCCGTTGCAGTCGGAGTTTGTCCTTTTTTGTAGCAGCACCAAACCAGACTGTGATGGAAGAACATAGGACTGATTTGATGACCGCTGTGTAGAACTGCCTCAGCAGCTGCTGTGGCAGGCCGTGCTTCCTCAGAAGCCGCAGGACGTACATCCTCTGCTGGGCCTTTTTGAGGACGGAGTTGATGTTGAACGCCACATCAGATCCTGAGAGACTGTAATTCCCAGGAACTTGAAGGTCTCGACGGTTGACACAAGGCAGCTGGACAGCGTGAGGGACAGCTGTGGAGAAGGATCCCTCCTGAATTCCACGATCATCTCTATAGTCTTGAGCGGGTTCAGCTCCAGGTTGTGTCGGCCGCACCACAGCTCTAACCGCTCCACTTCACAGCTCTGCTTTAATTTCCAGGTATTCACATGTGGATCAGATACACAATTTAGAATATAGCATTACATGTTTGTATTGTGCGGTACGGTGGACGACTGGTTAGAGCGTCAGCCTCACAGTTCTGAGGACCGGGGTTCAATCCTCGGCCCCGCCTGTGTGGAGTTTGCTTGTTCTCCCCGTGCCTGCGTGGGTTTTCTCCGGGCACTCCGGTTTCCTCCCACATCCCAAAAACATGCATGTTAATTGACAACTCTAAATTACCCGTAGGTGTGGATGTGAGTGTGAATGGTTGTTTGTTTGTATGTGCCCTGTGATTGGCTGGCAACCAGTTCAGGGTGTACCCCGCCTCCTGCCCGATGATAGCTGGGATAGGCTCCAGCGCGCCTGCGACCCTAGTGAGGAGAAGCGGCTCAGAAAATGGTTGGATGGATGGATGGATGGATGTTTTTATTGTACTGTATGTGGATAGGTAAGCAAAAGTATTGGAACAGATAGATTTATAAGAGTAAGACTTAATATTGAGTTACAAATGCTTTGTTGGGAATAATTGCATCAAGTCACATTGACATGTCCAACTTTTGCATTTTGGTTTGTGATTTGAGTTTTGTTTGCTTTGAGGATTAGACCCCTCGGTCTCAAGTGAAATGCATGCTTTCTATTGGGAGTGAAGATGAACTCGGCCAGTCCATTTCTTTCCCATGATGAATTCATTTTCTTGATGAAGGATCTCCCAATCGGTTTAGTTGCAACTTTCTACCTGTCAACCTGATCACCGAACACCACCGAAACAAAGGAGGACAATAACAGGACGACGTAGAGAGGGTCTCCAACTTCTGGTTGACCTGACCTGGAGTGCTAACACGAGAGTCATCATCAAAAAAGCACAGCAAAGACTATATTTCCTGAGGATTCTCAGAAACGACGACCTCATACCGAAATTGCTTGTGTCCTTTTACTGATGCGCCATTGAGAGCATCCTAACCTTCTGCATGTGTGTGTGCTTCTCCAACTGGACAGCGGCAGATAGAAAGGCACTCCAACCGATCATCACCATGGTCCAGAAGATCACTGGCTGCTCCCTGCCTTCCTTTGGTGGTACTCTACAGCTCTCTTTGCCTACCGAATGGAACCTACATCCTCATGAACCTGACCCATCCTGGACACTCGCCGTTTCAACAGTTAAACTCTTGCAGACCATTAAGGATATCAAAAGCCAGAACCAAGAGACTAATATACAGTAATTGCATAGTATGCTACCAAATTGTCGCAACCCTTCCTTCATTTAGAAACTTCTCATTCCTCTAATTCTTTTCATACTGCAACTTACTGAACACTTTAGTTGCAGCCACAATTCTCTTTTTTAATTTATCATTGTTTGATGTACTTTTACACTTCTTTTCTGGCACCTTAGGAGAATCCAACTTCAATTTTGTTGGACCAGTTACACTAACTATAAGTATAAATTAAAATGGTTATGTCTCGTCGCATAGTCATCTTGATGTCAATTAAAACAAAAATAATTCTCCAGCCAAAAATAAAGGAATTAACCTCACTGTTCTCGTACTTTTGGAGGGCAGTGTGTTATTTTTCTTTTGGTGCCAGACACAATCTCCTCCTGCTCCCTCTGGATGGGAAGAGGAGAAAGGAGAGCAGAAGAGATTTTAATTGCTCTCCTCTCATCCACATCTGCCCTAGCTCATTCATCAGTTCAGCTCACACTATACAGAAAAAGGCTGAGGGGATTTTTTTTCCTTTCTATTTTAAGGGGGGACGCTCTCCTGGGATGGGGTACGCGGACGGTGAATAAAGGGTTGAGGTAGAGGTATCGCCATCGTGTCGGTGTGTGAGCCTGCGTATCCTCGTGGGGCGATGAATGGCCTCAAAGCCTCTGGGAGTCTGTGATTGGGAGGGAAATAGGAAATTGGGACTCAAGGAATAAGACGAAGAGGGAGGGTAAAGATGGGAGGTTTGTGAGGCACAAAAGGTACAGAGGGACCAAAGAAAAAGGAAAGAATTGGACCAATACAAGAACAAGTTATTTTTTCAAAGTTGCATTGCAAATTCAGATAAAAAGTGGTTGAATGACAAAAAGTTCACACAGATGCTGGAAATTATGCAAAATTGAGCATTTTCACTGGTCGGCGTTTCAATTTTATGTCACAACACAATATTGACTTAATAGTTTTCTTGTTATATCATTACTATAATACATAGGAAGCACAATGGAATGAATAATAGCACATCTTTCTAATACATCCCAAAAACATGCTTGGGAAATCCCGAAAATTGATGACAAAAGGCCTTTGAAAGGACGTATATAAATTATTTACCACACTACATGTTTCTGCCAGTTGGCACCCATTTCAGCCTTTATCCTCTGAGGATAAATTTAGGAAACAAACATAAGATGTATGATCATGTGTGGGTTAAATATTTTTGCGGCTTCTCATAACAGCTCCTCTGAGGTTTTATTTGTTGTAAATCAGCACGGTGGGCCAAATCAAATGCTCATTCAGGCCATATGGAGTTTGTTTCCCACTTCTGCTCAACCCAAGTAACATCACCTTTTTGTGATCCGACACTTTAATTGAGCAAGGCAAGACTGGACATACTTCAAATCAGTAAATGCAATTTAAGGCATACTTCAAAAGTATACTAGTTAGCACATTAAAACCTTTCATATACTGTATGTGCTCAGAATCCAATATGTGGACCCAACTGACATGAATGAGAATTTCTCAGCCGAGAGGTTGCAAACGCTGGGAAAATTGTAGTTCTTAGGCAAGGTCAAGTGGTTCCAACAACAATGCCAACAAGGCATACATTATATGTGACGTATGGTATAATATAAAAAGTGAGTCTATTGTATAGACCAGGAGGAGAAGAGAAAAGCGAGAAGAGGGAAAGAAAAGGAGCCACAGTCCCAGGGGCGGAGTCCCGGATGCTGAGGGGCCTCTGAGGAACCGTGGGATGATTGTCTGTGACCTCCCCCCACGTTGAGCACTGTTCAATGTCACAGTCGCTATGTGTTTATGTGTTTTTAACCACTTCGTTGTTTTCACTGCCCCGCGTATCTGTAAGGTCCACGTTATGCTTTGTATTATTTCGTTTTACAATTAAGAACAGTGGATTGTACCATGCTAATAACATAGCCCGTACATTATGTAACAGTTCTCTTTCAAATTTGTGAGCTCTTCACTTTGCCAGCCCAAGGACCATGCGAAAGTGGAGTAGCAGTAGTAGCAGTCTTCCAATTTCTAACTAAAACCTTGTGTGAAAAATGTTTGTGTGTGTGAATATGTGTGCTATTTGTGTATAATGTATCTGGAAATGCAAATAATTTGTCCACCTCTGGATTTATAGTGGCGCTCCAGACTTTTCTTTATTTCAGTCAACCAACATCTCATGAATACTTCAGCAGCTGCACCTTGAGGCAGATGAGTCATCTGGCAAAAAAGAGATGTGGAAGCAAATACGCAAGAACCAGATTACTTCTCATTATGAAGCATTAATCATATTTAATCTGCTGTTAATCCAATTTCTTTACTGAACCTCAATAATGAGCAAAATGTCAGGGCTGGATTAGTGTACAAATTCTGGCAGCAAGTCATCTAGTGAAAAAAAAAGGAAAGAAAAAGAAGTGGGATCTAAAAAGCAGGAGAAAACATTTGGTCTTCTTCTCTTAGTGGTTTTCTATTTTAAAGTTTGTCTTATTCTCGTCAAATTGTTCCCCGAAAACAATTATCTTATTAGCGTATCATCAACAAAGAGCGATGCGTAATGAGTAGCAACTGTATAAAAGAAAACAATTATTTCCTGTAACTGCGTTTATATGCTTGATTAAATCCATGGTGTCATTTACTGCCCTGCAGTTCGGTTATTGGAGCCTGGGGGGCGCTTCTCCGTCCTCTCTCTCTCTCTGTCTCTCTCTGTCTCTCTCTCGCTCTCTCTCTCTGTTTCTCTCCCCCTCCCCTCCCCTCTCTGTTTTCAGAACTTGTTGTCCATCAGCCTCATTACCACCAGCGCCTCATATGCCCCTCCTCATCGCCGGTCGGGGCTGGATTTTTCTTCGTAGAGAAAAAAGACACCACTCTCAGCCCCTGCATTGACTACCGAGAACTCAATGACATTACAATTAAAAACAAGTCACCTCTAGCCCTGATCGACCAGTCCTTTGAACCCCTCTGCGAAGCCCAAATCTTTATCAAATTGGACCTCCATAATGCCTACCTCGTCATCCGTATCAGAGAGGGGGAGGAATGGAAGACCACCTTCAATACCCCTGTCGGAGACTTCGAGTATCTGGTGATGCCATTTGGTTCAACCAACGCCCCTGCAGTTTTCCAAACATTAATTACTAACGTCCTCCGTGACATGCTCAACCGGTTTGTGTTTGTATACCTCGATGACATCCACATTTTCTTCTGCTCCCCCAAAGAACACCCCATCCATGTACACCAAGTCCTCCAGCGCCTCCTCGAGAACCGTCTATACATCAAACCGGAAAAATGTGAATTCAACCTCTCCTCAGTCATCAGTCAGTTACATCATTGCAAAAGGACAACTAAAAGTGGACTCCGCCAACATCCAAGCCATCATCGACTGGCCCATCTCCATGACCCACAAAGAACTGCAACGTTTCCTTGGATTCACCAATTTCTAACGCTGATTCATCCGTAATTATAGCAAGGTCGCTATTCCCCTCACCAGTCTCACATCCACCAGCTCCCCCTTTCAGTGGACCCCGGCAGCCTCACAAGCATTCAATAAACTCAAATCCCTGTTCACCACTGCTCCCATTCTGCGCCACCCTGACCCTTGCCTCCAGTTCATGGTGGAGGTTGACACATCAGATGCCGGAGCTGGAGCAGTCTTCTCGCAGTGAGACCCCACGACCCATAAACTTCACCCCTGTGCTTTTTTTTTCCCCGTCGCCTATCTCCAGTGGAGAGGAATTATGATGTCAGAAACCGCTAGCTGCTGGCCATAATATGGGCCCTGGAAGAATGGAGGCACTGGCTGGAAGGGACTAAACAACAATTTCTCATTTTGACTGACCACAAAAACCTCGTTGACCTCCGTACCGCTAAATGTCTCAACCCCCGACAAGCAGGGTGGACACTATTCCTCAGCAGATTTAAATTCAGTCTCTCCTTCCGTCCCGGTTCCCGTAACTCCAAGGCAAATGCCCTCTCCCATATTCACTCACCACCCTCCAGCTCAGGAGACCCCAAATTCATCCTTCCAGCCTCCTGTTTCATTGGAGCGGCCATGTGGGAGATCGAGCAGGTGGTCGAGGAGGCCTAAAAGAACCAACCTCAAAATTAACTTGTCACGCTGGCATCACCCGTACTACCCAGTTCATTCAACAGCACTTCTGGTGGCCCAGCCTCATCAAAGACACCCAAGAGTTTGTTCAAGCCTGATTAGTTATTTGCGACTGTTTTATCGCATCAAATGATTTATATGTGCAAGTTTTACAACCCCAATTCCAATGAAGCTGGGACGTTGTGTTAAACAAATAAAAAAAGAATACAATGATTTGCAAATCATTTCATTCTTTCCACTTTTGCTTAGATAAACAAAAACGGAATCACTCATGCCACCAGCATGAATCCTCACTCCTATCTCTCTGCTTTCCTGCTCTGCTTGCTTCAACACACACTAAGTCGCTCAAAACTGTTTTTGTGCACCACAAACCACCACAACACACCATATTATCCCCTTGTCACTGTTTGTTTCCTATATTCAGTGTTTGCTCGTTACCCTTCCATGTACCCTGGCTTTGCAGTACTTAAATAGAGCATCTCTATCACCCTCTCTAAATAACAATACACAACACAATACCAAAAAATCTCCTGAAAACGGTAAAAAAACAACAACAAAGAATGCATAGTACCAAATCTATTTAAAATTATGATACACACACCCATTATATGTCACAATTAACATTTCTGTCTCGGAATGTCAATGGCATTCGATCACCGGCAAAGAGAATTAAGATTATGGATTGTACCACTAAATTTAAAACAGACCTCCTATTACAAGAAACGCACTTTACTAAATCAGAAGAAAATGCCTCATTGACTCTAATTTCACTCAGGTTATCTCGGCCTTTTATAACTGTAGACAAAGAGGAGTCTCAATACTAGTCCATAAAAGACTACAATAAATAAATAGTACAGCAGCAGATCCAGAAGGCCGATATATAATTATAGAGGCTACAATATTTAACAAGCTTTATACAATTGTCAATACGCTCCAAATAAAGATGCCTTTTTTCACATGGTCTTTTCACACTTGTTAAACTTGTCAGCCACTTCTACAAATATTATGGGAGGTGATTTTAACCTTACGCTAAATCCCCTAATAGATCGCCCAAATCTCAATAATAGTAATCAGCCACAATGCTCCAATATACTAGAGCAGTATATGGATGACTTTGGTCTCGTTGACATATGGAGGCTGTAAAACCGTACAAAAAGAGGATACACTTTTTTCTCCTCAGTTCACCGCTCTTTCTCAAGAATAGATTTCTTGCTTTCAAACAATTGAGCCGCTCAAAGAATTACTCCCAGAATACATCCAATCCTCATCAGCAATCACGCACCAATTTCTCTCAATCTAAAAGATGAATCAAATTTGGGACCCCCACCAACATGGCGCTTCAACATGGGACAATCCTCATCAGCAATCACGCACCAATTTCTCTCAATCTAAAAGATGAATCAAATTTGGGACCCCCACCAACATGGCGCTTCAACATGTCCCTATTGAAGGACCAAGATTTTGATTCTTTCGTGAGGAAGGAATGGGATGAGTTTCTGAAATTCAACGACTCCCCAACCATATCCCCATCTCTGTTGTGGGAAACCGGGAAAGCTGTTTTGAGAGGTCGAATCATATCATATTCTTCGCATGAGAAAAAACAAGAGCAAAAATTAGAAAATGGAATTGAGGAAAAAATTAAACACCTCACAGAAGAATATGCAATTAATCCTATAGATACACTTACAAATCAACTTCAAAAGGCAAAACATCAGTTAGACGTTATCTTATCAAAAAGAACAGATCTTCAACAAAAACAGTTAAGATACACTAACTTTGAGTACAACAATAAATCAGGAAAATTCCTTGTGAATCAACTTCAGCGCAATAAAGAAAAGTCATTAATTACAGCCATTCAAAACGGCAACTGTACACAGTCACCGCTAGAAATAAATAAAACATTTTTACAATTTTTATAGCATCTTATACGCATCTTCGATCAACCCAGATCAAAAAGAAATTGAAACTTTTATTAAGTATCTAAACATCCCTCAATTAAATACACAAATTAAAGACAGCCTTGATGTTCCTTTAACCACCACAGAATTACATAACGCATTAAAAATATGCAACCGGGACGGGCGCCTGGCCCGGATGGAATCCCTGTTGAATTCATTAAAAAATTTTGGCCAATACTAGCGCCTATATTTTTCTGAACAGTCAATGAGATAAACGGTAAAGGTAGAATTAGTAGCCATATGAACACAGCTTCAATTAAGTTATTAAAGCCAGGTAAAGACCCCACTCTCCTGGCAAATTATCGGCCCTTATCACTGATTAATGTAGATATCTCGAAAGCCCTCGAAGCGAGACTTGAAAAGGTACTTCCGTCGATAATCCACTATGACCAGACAGGCTTCATTGAAGGTAGAAGTTCCACAAATAATGTCAGACGTCTGTTGAATTTGATAAGCATGTCACAGCGTAAAAATCTAAACGCAATCATCATGTCACTTGACGCAGAGAAAGCTTTCGATAAAGTTAACTGGGCTTTCCTGTTTGCAGTACTTCACAAATTTGGCTTTGGAGATTAAATTATACATTGGATAGCAACATTATAGAATTCGCCAAAAGCGACAGTCACCACAAATAGGATCACTTCACAAAGTTTTACATTACAAAGAAGAACCAGACAAGGATGTCCACTCTCACCAATGCTATTTGCAATATTTATCGAACCTCTTGGTGCCGCTATACATCAGAATGCTAATATTAAAGGTATCTGCTCAGTCGTGACAGAACACAAAATCAATCTACATGCTGATGATATTCTTCTTTACTTACAGGAACCCAAGTATTCTTTTCAGGGAGTCTTCAATCTCATTAAAACATTTTCAAAAAAATCAGACTACTCTATTAACTAGACAAAATCAACAATATTCCCAATATCAGCAAACTCATCGACTCCTGCAGATCAAATCCCAGATTACCCTATTCCTACAGGAAACATTAAGTATTTAGGTATCAATATTTCGTCAAAACTCACAGAGCTAATCTAAATTACATACCACTTCTGGAAAAAAAATCTCATCTGATTTAAGACGCTGGAATAACTTGCCTATATCATTACTGGCAAGAATAGCTACAATAAAAATAAAAACCTGACCTCAAATAAATTATTTATTTTCAATGATTCCATTTAAACCCACATTTAAATGGTTTCAAACCTTAGATTCTGCTGTGTTAAATTTTTATTCAAAAAATAAGAAAAATGAAATCAGTCTATCCACTCTTCAGAAAAGTAAACAGGAGGGAGGCCTAAATGTTTCCAACTTTAAACACTGTTATTTAGCTAACCAATTAAAATACCTCATCAAATGGTTGCACCACAGTGAGGAGTGTGATCCTTGAATAGAATTGGAACAAACAGACTGCAACAACAGCAAACTACCAAAATTGCCATTTATTTTTACTAGTTTTAAACGCCATAAACGTTTCAAGAATCCAATAATCGCATCCACCTTAACAGCTTGGTGGCAAAGTTTAGAATCGACAGGATCTCAATTAGCTCCCAGTATCCTCTCCCCAATCCGTCATAATCCAGATTTCAAAATATACCCCTTCATTTTAGTACATGGGAACAAAATGGAATTAACCACCTACAACAACTATTTAACAAAAATTTTTTTAGGACACGTGATGAACTGTTCCAAGAATTCCAAATAACAGCCGGAAACTTTCTTCAATACAATAAATTAAAAGCAGCAATAAAAAAAAAAAAGAATACCAACACTCCAGAGCACCCTCGAACTGCCGGAGTTTGTCAAGCAAATAATGAAAGTAAAAGAAATCTCTCAAAAGTTTATAAATTAATTTCATGTACTAAATCAATGCACTTACCAATCACCCAATGGGAAGAAGACCTTTCCATGTCTGCTGACCGTAGCTACTGGATACAGATTTGCAACAATACGTTTAGAATGATAAAAAACACAAATTTACAGCTTGTACAATATAAAGTGCTCCATAGAACACACTTAGTACTCATAATACTCAGTACACTATGCATAAAATGGGCTTCTCTCCATCTAATATATGCATGAAATGCATCGAAAACACCCCAAACACCTATTTTCATGCTATATGGAAATGTACACCAATTCAATGCTTTTGGTCTTCGGTTATACAAAAACTCTCGTGTATTTTAAACTGCAGGATTCCACTTTCCCCAAGATTGTGCATACATGGCGACTTAAGCATAATTGACCTCCCTAATAAATATTCACAATCATTACTTGTCGCGTTAGCTACCGCGAAGAAAACAATTCTATTAAACTGGAAAAACAAACAAGCTATTAACATCAATCCGTGGCTAAATCTCATCATAGAATATATTGCGTTAGAAAAAATATCAGCAGAACGAAAAAACATATACACATATTCGTAGATAGCTGGTCACCTTTCCTCAACATGCTAAATCTAGACTCTTGATTCCTTTGCCTGAGTAGGGTGCCATTTGACAATAGCAAGTGTAAAAGTAAACAATGGAATTCTATATTCTTTGTTGTCGAGGTTGTTGTTGTTTTATTATTATTCTATTTATTTATTTATTTGTATTTGTCTTTTTTCTTTTTTCTTTTCACACATTTTAGATCGGTTTGCATGGTGTAAAGACACATGCATGCTGTGGGATCTTCTCCTCTTGTCCCTGTGTTTGCTGTTCCAGAATCTGTGGGGGCGGGACTTTTTTTCTCTCCTTCTTGATCTCGGGGGTGGGGGGGAACCACTGGGCCGACCTCCTGGGGAGTAATGGTGGTGTGATGGTGACTCGCCCATGTTCCGTGGGTGCTGGGGCGGTGGGGCCCCCTTTCGCTCCTCGGGCCTGCTTCCTCCTCTTCTCTCTGTTCCTTGCGTCTCGCTGCGGTCGCCTCTTCCTCTTCCCGTTGGGGAGCCGGGCAGTCCCCTGCGGGCTGTGGGGCCTGCTGTGGAGTTCTTTTCCCTGCATGGTTTTGGGGGGGGGGGGGGTGGGTCAACCTCCCACACTCTTACAATCTTATTAAGTACTTAAAGGCGCATATTTGTATTGTATTTCATCCACTAAGAGTGCACCGTAATATTTTTGGCAATTTACATGCAAGGCTGCATTTCAGTTACTCAGTTGCAATATGTATCTATGGCAACATTGATGTACTGGTATTCAAGAGTTTACATTATTTTGCTAAAACAACACTAACAAAACTATGATGCAAATATAATGTAATATTGATGTCTGGATTGTTACTGTAAGAACCGCTAGAAGATGACATCAACGCATCGGTAGATGGAGCATTGTAATTATCTTTCATTATATCTAAATCAGACAGTATCGCATATTCTTCTCACACATACTCAGGTATATGTAATCATGCAGCAAAACTCTATCATAGGTTTAAGTATGAACATGCCAGAGCAATAACGATTGCCTCCTCCCATCTTCTCTTCTTATGCCCAGTTTTCTCCCTTCCTGACTCGTGCAAAGGTCCCTTTGATAATTGCTTGGAACCGTATGATTTTTAAAAACAAATTTTTACAGCGGAAGGTACCGTATTTTCACGACCATAAGGCGCACTTAAAAGTCTTAAATTTTCTCCAAAATAGACAGGGTGCCTTATAATGCGGCACGCCTTATGTGTGCACCGAGTTCCAACATCTATAAATGTTGTGTGATGAGCGTTCCGCTTGCCTTTTTTTTTTTTTTTTTTTTTTTTTTTTTTACCGCTGGACTGACTGGGAGCATTTCCTGCTGACACGCTGCTTATACAGAGGAAAAGCGGAGGTGGCTGAGGACAGCATGCGGACGTAAAGGGGAAGGGTGCACGTGAAGGAGGACGCTAAAGGCACGCCCCCAGTAGGTATATAGTGCCGGGGTGTGCATTGTGCAAAACAACATTGGTTTGGCTAAGGACCCCCGAAAATGGCACCAAGAAGAGACACGCTTACGAAGCCCAGTTTAAACTGCAAGCTGTCAGTTACGCGGAGGAACATGGGAATTGAGCAGCCGCGAGAGAATTCAAGATCAACGAATCCATGGTTCGCAAGTGGAGGAAGCAGGAAGCGCTGTTGTTCGAGCTTTCATAAAAGCCGGCATCATTTCTGAGGAGCCGCACGGCAACGAGACTGACTCGAACCTGGCGTGTTTGATGGAGAACTTGCCCAGCTGTTCATTTCGGATACAGAAGATGAGGACTTTGATGGATTTGTGGATGAGGATTGATCAAAAAACAATGTGAGTACATTGTTAAATACTTCAACGAAGTACAACAGAAACTCAGTTTTGCTCCCGCTGCCTTTTTGAAAACATTGTTTTAGCGTGCACGCATGCTACCGTATGTTTTAAGCTAGCGTATGTTTTACCATGCCTGCACCCAATAATACGGTGCGCCTTATGTATGTGTTAAATACAGAAATAGACCCCGTAACTGAGACTGCGCCTTTTAATGCAGTGCGCCTTATAGTCGTGAAAATACGGTACTCATTTAGATAATTGTTAAGCACGCTGTATTTTCAAAATGCTTCAAAATAGTAGTGTGCAATGGGAAATATCATTTCACACAAGACTCTTGTTTGTGTATCGTTGTATTTTTCTGTCCATCACTTTGTTCCCATTCTGTTCACACACCAACAAATACAAACGCAGACAAGAACACACACACACACTCACACACCACAAAATGCGCCAATGAATGTGGTTAAAATGCCAATTTGCACATGCTAATGCTACTCTGTCTTTTGCCACATTTGAACCTCCTCCAGGCTATGAATATGACTGCCGGCACTATCGATGTTGTTTACCATAAAGGCTGCAGCTCCTGATGAAATAACATTGAATCAACTCTGAAAGGCCAGTAACAAAATAAAAGCAACACAAAAATATGTGCATGGAACTTTCAATACATAGTGTCAAACCAAGATAATCTGGATGTACACAAATACACAAACAAAATAATAGTCATTAAAAAGTAATACGTGCAGAAATTCAGTAAGAGAAATCGAGTGATTGGAACCTGGGGCTGTTGCCTGGGCAACCTTGTTGTTAAGGAAGAAAAGTCCTGCAAAGCATCCACAATCAAGACTGAAAAGTCACTTACAGCAGACTGCTGCTTGAAATTCAGTGACAGCAATTTGTGCAGGAAAAATGGGGTGTGACGTCCATAAATCATTCTGTGAATTTGGAAAAAAAATCAAAAATTGGGACAGAGGTTTCTTTTGACTTGAAATTGAAATGTGTGCTCCAACTCAGAGAAAGAGAGTGAGTATAAATTTCTGGGCAAAACACAGCCAACGTCAAGAACAGGCCACTCAATAAGTTAATCACTCAGGGGTTGACTGTATTTCCTTTTTTCCTGTTATTTCTTCATCCTGCCAAGAGATTTTGTATGCTTCCAATTTTGGGGGAACAATTTGGGGAAGGCCCTTTTCTGTTTCAGCACGACAACAAAGCAAACTAATAAAGATATGCCAGGATGAGTTTGGTGGACAAGAACTCCTTCAAACACTTCTGAGATGAATTACAACAGATGTTATACAGGTAAATGCAAAGAGGATATTTGTACTTTGGGAACAGCCATGTGCCCCAAAACGTTTGTCTATATACACCCACATATACACTAGTATGCAAGTGACATTACTGCATTATTTGTGTGCATGTAAGCAATGATCTCAAGGCTAGGTAATGAATTTCTTCAACAAAAGTAAATGTTTTGCTGTCTGTTGAAATATTTTTTTTAAAAAACATGATCACCTGTTTAAATGCTCATTTGAAATTAGCGGGCATTACTTTTTTTTTTTTTTTTTTTATAAAAGGATTTTTAACAGTACAGCTGAATAAAAGATGAACTCATCAGTTGACGGGTGCAGGTGTCTTTGCTGCTAATGCTTTAAAACTAAACAAAAAGTTCAAAAGAAAATCAAAGAGTATAAGAGAGGGGAAAAAACGAATTAATATATGCTGTTTGATAAAACAGAAGCACTGACACACTAATAGTTTAGTAACAGTTCGGGGTTGACACTGAAGCTGTTGTGTTTTTAAAAGTTCATTTGAGACAGGACTGGAAAGTTAGACGGTGTTTATTTTTGTACTGTATTTTTGTGTTGTTTACATTTCAAACTACAGTACATGCACTTCAAACTAACCTGACACTGCAGAAGCTGTTTGGAAAGCGCTAGTACATTACATACATTAGTGATTAGATTCTTAATTCCTTTACTTTTATTTTATACCGCCGCAGGTGGTTTCTTTTTGTATTTGCATGTATATATATGTAAACCTACCAACCCCACGAGTTTCTACAATCAAAATGCACAATCTTTTCCCATGTTTATCTGATGACATTTGATTTTTGCGTATTAAGCAAATAAACAAAATAATAATAGTGTTTGCAAGGATCATTGGTTCCCTTTAAAGGTGCTATATTGTTTACGATCTATTTGGATTCAATCACAACAACAGTTACAAAATGAAGCGACGAGATCTGATTCATTTTTTTCCCACGTCACTATAACATAAGCCACGTTCACACTGCATTCCCGACCCACCAAACTGAAGGTGTCTCCTGCACCCAGGCAAGACGGAATCCCGCTTTCGGATAATTATTGTAGATGTGACGACGTCAGTGCGACACTGACAATTGCATTCGACACGAAGGGGGGTGTGGACAATGAGTCTCGAGTGTTAAAACTTCACCCCAACTTTGTTACACTTCTGATACTTTAGGAGACAAAGGCTACTTATTCTGTCCTGAGTTTGCTAGAATGCAAGCATTTTTACGTCATCACCCAAAGCAAGATGTTCCAAACCTTAAACTAAAAGGTGTTCACTCGCAATGGCGGCATAAGCAGAAAGTAGCTGACGTAGTGTGAGCAACATCATGCTTTATTTCGTCTTGCATGCGTGGCCTTAAGCAAACCAACTAACTTCAGCCCATTCATAACTGAAATATCAGACTCCAGACATGTCCACCAGAGAGATGAAGAGCGAGACAAAAGCATAGAGCATAGAGTTTGTGCTGAAGCGTGTTTTCGAAACTGCTCAAAAGGTGACAGATAGCTTCTACGTACTTAGGGGAAAACACCAAAGTGTTCACAGAAAGCAGAGATGAGGCGCCGGGTCTTGGATTGTGTCGTGGAAGTTGTGGTGAACCTTTACACGCACGCACACACAAAGAAATTGAATGAATGAAATGGCGACATCTCCACCGCGGATGCCAGTGATCGCCTCTTTCATTTCCCATCAACACGCTTAAGCGTCATGTGTTAAAAAAACATAAGAGAGCAGGGCGGGGACACGTCGGCGCCGCATGCCACGAGGGACCGTGAAACAGCATCGTGGACTCCAGTCTGTCCGTCTGGCACCCCACCTGCTTTGTCCAAGTGTCCATCTGCACATCACACATGAACCATCCAGCGACGCTTCTTCAACAATAAAGGACACTCTATTAGAGATTTGCATGTTGAAATGACAACGTCTGTGGGCAGACACTTGAACACAAATTTGACAATTTGCGGCGTTGTAGCCAAGTAAGGTTTACCATAACAAAGTCAGCGTATGCACAACCACTTCTCTCTGTCTCCTTTCATACACGCCATGTACTCGCGCTTTTTGTCCATGTATGTAACCGAGAGTCCGTGTTACATGCACATGTTTTTAATATATTTTGTGGTCTGTCCAACATGAGATTTTGTTTGATGAAGTGAACTTAACAATGTAAAATGATCCCAAAAGATATTTTTCTTTAATTTAAACAAATGTTAATTTACAAACTTCTACAAAAGTGGAGCAACTTCACTGCAAGTGTGCTTTTTATCTGATCAGGGGTGGTCACACCAGATAATATTTCAAGAGGTGCAAAAATGCAGATTTGGGGAAATGTTCGACATTTTCACGAAGCGTTTCTGACATCACGGTGTACCACTTTATTTACAGTATTTTGTTCCGCTTTACTTATCATTAAGCAATTGGCTCCGAGAACTAAGGTACAGTTAAGTTCATGTAAATAGACTGGTAACAAAACAAAATAACCCAGAAAACTGTTTAGGGGACAGCCTCTTGAAAATATTGCCTCAGTACTTTGAAACTTAAATATAAACACTTTTAAAAAGACTGAAAACAAAATAACGTGACGAACTCTATGCTTAAAAAAAGTTTGATGGAACGTTTTGGACTTAAGTCGACTGGGTGATGCATGCCTAAATATCGATTGCTGTATTGCGTAATGCGTAAATGAAATCATATTAGGAATGAAAACGAGCACAACACACACAACTATTATAAGTATGACTGTGCTATATTTGTTTCAGACTGTCTGTGGTTGGTTAACATTTAGTTTCTCCAAGTTTTGCTTGCTCCGAACTCTGTAGCTTAAGCACTCACAGCTGAACTTTGTTGATTGTTCGTACTCCTTGAGGGAGATCATCATAAAATATCTTCTCATGCTTGTGGAAAATATTTGACACTGTCCATACTTTCAGACACCAAACTGTCACTTTCAATTCTCTTTGATGCAGCTCTTAACTGCTGTATGTGATGCCTCTAGACACTTTAGATGGTCACAATGTCAATACCAAGTATTGATTAGGTTCTCGGGGTCCCGGAGTCTGAGCGGTTACACTCGGCTATTCTGCGTAGTTTGCTTCTATTCTACATGCAGCCTGAATGCACTGACCTTGTCTTCCCACAATCTCAGTGGGTGGATGCACCCACGGTCATGTTTGCAGCGCCGACCCGACCTTGGTGTTGTCTCCATTCAGAACACAGAAAGTCTCTAGGCAATTGGAGCCGCCACACCTCATAAATTATGATGGGAAATAAGAGTCAAAAAGAAAAACAAGTTACTATCCAGAAGTAGTCTATATATTGACTTCTGTCGAATATTGATTGAGTTTACTTTTTTTTTCTTCCACTAAACAAACTTAAGCAGCCACTAAACTAACTCTCTGCCCGTGTTGCTAAAAAGTGTATTCTCCCTGGAACTAAAACTAACTTACAAACAAAAACCTTTTAAAACTGCTTATGTGGGTGGAAGTTCAATTTTATCTTTAAACAATACAACACTGTTGTACTTTAAAATCAATTCAGTATTTAACGCAATAACCACGACTTTATGCTGCAGTATTTAATGCAATAACTTTGGTGACTTTATGCTGCAATTTAAAAAAAAAAAAAAACATCAATCAGCTCGGATGTGCTTGATGACTTGTGGCCATTTTTCTTCCTGTTGGTCACCTTTCAGAGCTTTTCAGTGAGGTTGGGATCCGGATTTAGCTGGCTTTGCTGTCTTCCACCCATGCCTTCACTGACTTGGCTGCGTGGCATGGGGCATTGTCCTGCTGGAAGAAAAAAAAAAAAAATATATATATATATATATATATATATATATATATATATATATATACATATATATATACACTGAGAGTTGGGAAACACTGTCGAAGCTGAAGGAAGCAAGATTTCCTCCAGGACAACTTTTGACATGTTCGTGGTTGGAGTCATGTCATCCTTCACAAAAACAAATCTGTCAGGTTTCAGCAAGCCCCAGAACATCTGCAGACCCAATAAATTCACGTTCGTATATTACACCCAGTGGACAGGAGGTTGCACGCCACAATGGAAATGTACATGTTTAAAAGGCATCACTATAAAACAGTTAAGTGTAGTGAATAATCAAATGTATTTATGTATCCCCTTGCCTTTCATTATTTTGAGAATGTTACGTTTCTTCCTAAATCCCTCTGAAAGTGAAGGAGGTCCTTTGTTTTCTTCTCTCAGCTGATGAGACTCATCTGAGCAGATTGTGATGGTTAATTCTCCAGAATGGGAATCAGATGGGAAGGGAGGATACAAGTCAAAAAACTGTAATCCATCTCTATTTGCATCCGCAGCTTCCATCCTGCTCACTGTGTGTTTACCTTGGCAGGGGGGCTGTTCTTGGATCAGCTTTGCATTTCCTTAGCCTCTGCCCCTTCCCTCCACTCTGCCCAGCCAAAGAGAAAAAAATCAACTCAAATTCAGAACAGGATGGGCCGAATCAGGAGCCTTGAAAGGTCTTGAGATCCAGCCATGTTCTATATTACCCTATTCTGTTCGACGTTGTTTTGATGTTTTCAACTCATTTCTGTCCACACAGAACACCACATGTGGACTAGTAGACTTGGAGCAAATCACCTGAACACCACCATTATTTTCATTCTTCTTGTTTCAACTAAGGCGGCACGGTGGATGACTGGTTAGAGCGTCAGCCTCACAGTTCTGAAGTGCGGGGTTCAATGTGTGGAGTTTGCATGTTCTCCCCGTGCCTGCGTGGGTTTTCTCCGGGCACTCCGGTTTCCTCCCACATCCCAAAAACATGCATGGTAGGTTAATTGAAGTCTCTAAATTGCCCGTAGGTGTGAATGTTAGTGCGAAGGGTTGTTTGTTTGTATGTGCCCTGCGATTGGCTAGCAACCAGTTCAGGGTGTACCTCGCCTCCTGCCCGATGATAGCTGCGATAGGCTCCAGCACGCCCGCGACCCTAGTGTGGAGAAGCGGCTCAGAAAATGGATGGATGGATGGATGGCTGTTTCAACTATTAAGAAAACAACAACAAAACAAAACCTGACAAAATATAAACAACACTTTTGTTTTATCCCCCATTTTTCAAGAGCTGAAGTCTAAGTTCTAAGACTTTTTCTCTCTATTTCTCTTTAATATTGCTCATAAAATATGAATCTTTGTTAGTCAGCGCATCTCTTTTACCAAGATAATTCATCCACCTCAGAGGTGTGGCATATCAAAATGGGGATTAAACAGCATGATTATTGCCCAGGTGTGCCTTGGGCTGCCACGTCAAAATGTGAACTTTTACTGTATTGAGGGGCATGGCAGTCAGTATTTACATGCAAACAATCTACTTCCTGACATACACGCTCCTCCATACATTCATTATTTAAATGGTAAATAACGCTGAACATCAATGCTCAGTTTCAGATTTGGGTTTTGCCTGGGAAAACTCCATTTATCGAAAAAGATGAGGCCTTCCACAGTCATTGCCAATCGTCAGTACACTGTAACCGTTCGGAATGTCCTGAAGAAGAAACAACTGGCGTATGAAGTAACAGATGTCTAATGGTGAGACAAAGGAAAACAACAGCAGTTTATGACAGAAGAGTCGTGAGAGCTGTAAAGAAGGCCCAAAAACAACTGTTCGTGACATCGCCAAATGCCGCCAAAGGGCACAGTCTGTCCCATTTAATGCAGTAGTTTGGTTTTCTTTACTGCATACTGTTGAGCTAAACAACAATTCACATGCAAATTCACAACTATGGATAAGTTAGTCTTCAATTAACCTAATATGCAACATTTTGGTGATGTGGGAAGACATTGAACTGGGACAAGGTGCCAACAGAAAAGCCCCGAGCCCCCCCCCAAAAAAAATCATCTGTAAAAGGAATCACATATTCACAGATGTGCTGTAGAAGCATGCATATATAGTGGATAGAAAAAGTCACAGCCTTATTCAAACAAAGATGTTTGTGCTAGAAATAAATTAGACCAAGATAAACCATTTTAAACTTTTTTTTTTTTTTTCACCATTAAGGAGACCTACAACCTGTTGAAGTGGGAAAGAAAAAAAAATAAACAACTGATATAATGTAGTTGCACAACTGTGTACACCCTCATAAATGAAGTAGTAGCTGTTCTTAAAATTAACCGTTCATGTAAAAATGTATGCTAAATGGCAGTCAGTACACACTTGCCACCATTTAAAGTGCCTCTAATTAATCCCAAATACAGTTCAGCTGTTCTTGTAGGGTTTCCTGACAATTTAGTTTAGATGTAGTCACAGTTTACAGCACAAACCATGGTCTGGAGAAAGATCTTATTGTTCAAAGGTATCAGTCAGAAGAAAGGTACAAAATAATTTTCGAGACATATAATATACACCATGGAACACAGTGAAGAACACGATGTTATCAAGTGGAGAAAAATACGGCACAACAGTGACATTCCCAAGAATTGGACTTTCATCCAAAATGGATGAAAAGAAAAAGAAAACCGGTCCGGGTGGCTGCCAACAGGCCGATAGCAACATTCAAGGAATTGCCCATCTTCTTCTTTGTTTTAATTTTATGAACAAGTGTCGAATAGGAAAAAAATGGCAGTGGTATTGCTTCTATTTTCATGTCATTATTTCAGTGTAAAGAAATTATACTGGGTGGTTTTAGCTAAAAGGTGATCCCAAGGTTATTGGTTTAATAATTTATAGACCTCCAAGATACTATAGAAAATTTATGGAGGATTTTTCAGAACTGTTGTCAATTATTTGTACTTACTACAACTATTTTGTCATAACGGGCTGTCGCTCATATTAAAACTAAAACAATTCTTCAGAATCTTAATGTTGACTATCATAGCTATGGCAATGACACAATTATATCGAGCAGTCTCTACAGATGACTACAGTTCCATTGAGGCGTTGTATCACTGTCTAAAAGACAAAAACTTTCTTCAATTAAACCACAACAAAACTGAGATAACTGTTTTTGGCAATAAAGAAAAGAGCATTGCTGTTAGTAACTACCTGGAGTCACTCTCTTTAAAAACCAAAGACCAAGTCCGAAACCTTGGTGTTCTGATAGATTCCGACCTGACTTTCATCAGTTATATGAAATCAATGACTAAAACTGCCTTCTACTATCTGAAGAACATATCCAGAGTGAAGGCTTGCATGTGCCAAGCAGACCAGGAGAAGCTCATCCATGCTTTTATCGCAATTACATTTGACTATTGTAACGGTCTTCTGACTGGACTCCCCAAAAAGATCATTAAACAGCTGCAGCTCATTCAGAATGCTGCAGCTCAGGTTCTGACCGGAACAAAGAAGTCAGAACATATTACTCCAGTTCTAAAGTCTGTACACTACTCCCAGTCAGCTTTAGAATACATTTTAAAGTTCTACTACTGGTCTATAAATCACTAAATTGTTTAGGTCCCGAATACATGAAAGAAATGCTAATGGAGTATATAAAACCAGTAGGGCTCTGAGATCCACAGACTCTGGTCAAATAGTGGAGCGCAGAGTCCAAAACAAACACGGTGAAGCAGCATTTAGCACCATTTGTGTGCTGCTTTATGCTGTACACAAATGGAATAAGTTGCTAACAGAAGTGACGTCAGCCCCAAGTGTGAATGTTTTAAGGCCAGGTTGAAAACTTTTCTTTTTTCTCATGCTTTTTAGAGCATTTCCACTTTTAAATAATATTTATTGCATTGTACGCAGTTTTTAATTGTATTTTTTTTCTCTTTGGTTTAAATGTTTATAAGCTGTTTTTTTTATTTGTTTTTAAATGGTTTTAATCGTAAAGCATATTGCGTTACCGTGTGTATGAAATGCGCTATATAAATAAATTGACTTTGCGTTGCTTTGCTTTACTTCATATGTCTGGGCTGTGTGGTAGGGTGGCAAGACGGAAGACTCATTAATAAAAGAAAAAAGAAAGAAAAACACATACACACAAGTGAAATCCTCCAAATGTATTTGAAAAAATGTATCATGGTCCAGTGAAATCAAGGTTTAACTTTTGGGCCATATAATACCAAAAGGCATGTTTTTCCTTCAGCTGGAACCTGGGCATTAGTTAAGGTGGAGGGAATTATGAACAGTTCCAAATACGAGTCACTACAAAACCATCAGACTTCTGCTGGAAAGTAAAGAAAATTTTAGGAAAAGAAAAACTTTATTTTGGTTTAATCAGAGGCACTTAAATTGGTGGCAGTTGTGCGCTGACTCCTATTTAACATGGGTTTGAATGTGATTGGTTAATTCTGAACACAGCCAAATCACCTGTTAATATAGGGTGTGTAGAGTTTTGCAACCACATAACCTCAGCTGGTTATTTTTACTTCCCCTCTCTGAAAGATTTTCTTTTTTTCAGTTGAGTTGTACAAGTTAAATGTAAAAATGTTTTGAAATAAGTTATCTTGGTCAAATTATTTTATATCATAAAAACCTGACATTTGGACAGGGGTGTGTAGACTTTTTATATCCATTGTACCTACATAGACGACCAAACCTAACAAGTGTGATGGTACCAAACCAGACATACTACAAACATGAATACCATGGCACACTTACACATGTCTATAAATAAAACATATTCATATTTACATTTCCAAGAAAGTAAAGATTTCTGTCCCACACTTACTAAATATTGTATAATAGCTATTTTTATTCGCAAACACTAATTTAATTAGACTGCTGCTGCATTACTGATTACCTTGAAACTCTATACATTTTGTAGAGGAGCCATTGTAGAGGAAATGGCATACAATGATTGTCCACATATAACACAAGTTTTAAACAAACCTTTCAAAAGAAAGACTCCATATTAACCTTGTGAGAATAGTTTCAGATTAGTAGGCAATTTCTTTCAACATTATCTTTCCATAATTGTGAACTGTATCATGTGTTCCTTCGGGTTTCACCCTGAAGAAAGAGGGACTCCAGTAATTACAGTGCTACTCCATGTCTTTATTTCCATTGTACTTATCAAGCAAAACATCATTATATTACCAATGTACTTATATAGCAAAACTTCACTATCCATTAGACGACAATATTGCTTTTATTTTGGATTCAGCGACAGCGCGGATGTCTTCGGTTGGCTTTAGCAATAATTGAAAAGCAAAACTGAAAAGTGATCCCAAAATCAAGGGAGACGAGTCAACTTGTTTCAGTGAAAACAAGTGCCACTATGGTGTGACATTGTAACATATCGCATGAATTAACTCATGTTGAAGCCCTAATAAATACTGTATCTACGTAACTATTCATTTTCTGTACCACTTTTGCTCATTAGGGTGGCCTATCGCAGCTCACTTTGGGCTGGTTGCCAGTGTCTTAATAAAAACAACAACAACAACAACACAGACTGTCAGTTATTAAGCTTCCACTTTATATTGACAGCAAATTACCTTGCAAATACAAGAAAATACATCTACAATTATGCAAAATGGAAAAGTATTACGTATACGTAGCAGACATTATATTTTTCTTTTTTTTTTCTTTTCAATATCACTCCACATAATGGCAACAGACGAATGAATATTTTCATTTGGAACACATCTAGAATGTATTTTCTATATTTCTATGAGGACTATAGAAAAGAAAATGGCATTGAGCAGTGCCGTAGTCCTGTTGGAATTTGTGATGTCTTGATATCATTTTTAGATTCTGACTTCTGTAAGGGCGGCACAGTGGGGAACTGGTAAGAGTGTCTGCCTCACAGTTCTGAGGACCGGGGTTCAATCCCCGGCCCCGCCTGTGTGGAGTTTGCATGTTCTCCCCGTGCCTGCGTGGGTTTTCTCCGGGCACTCCGGTTTCCTCCCACATCCCAATGACATGCGTGGTAGTTTGATTGACAACTCTGTATTTGTTTTGTATGTGCCCTGCGATTGGCTGGCAACCAGTTCAGAGTGTACCCCACCTGCTGCCCGATGATAACTGGGATAGGCTCCGGCACGCCCGCGACCCTAGTGAGGAGAAGCGGCTCAAAAAATGGATGGATGGACATTGTACAGGCTGATCATACCTTCCATGTATTGCATTCCATTCTATGTATTTTTTTTCTTCCTTTTTTGGTCACTGTTTTGCCTGTTTTCATGGGACTCTAGTTAATCTTTTTACAAAATTTTGTAATTGGTACAGAATATTGCGATTATAGAATTGCTTGAAATGTTTACTCTGTTTTTCTTCTTTTAAAATTATTGTTGAAATAATGTACCCCCAACACCCACACCTTAACTACTGTGAGATAACGAAAGATTTAAGCTAGTCATATTTGTGGAGTGTCTTACTGCAGGATAGTCAATAGGGGCAAACACGCTGCAAACACTGAAAACACGTAATATGTTACAATATTATACAAGAGCAGTATCGTGACATAGCTAGAAACTTTAATTTACACAAGCTTGTATTTCTTCCATTCCGAACAAAATTTAGCAACTAAAAGTAACGTTATCGGTAGTGGTAATGTTAGTCTCTGTAACTAGTTTCCGGAAGAGCGGTGTGTCAATTGAATTTAACATTTAACATTTTGGAGCGTAATCACGTAATGAAATATACATTTTGAAAATAAATATTTTACAGGCCTTGGGATAGTGACCTATACAATATATAGGCAAAATTCATGGAATTGAGCTGTCACAACCCTCCCCTAATTTGACATAGAATGGTGCAGCATGTCCTTGTTGGAAATCTACTCACATTTTCTCTCCTTTTTTTGTCAGGGGCAGCCTTGGACAGCCCATCAGAACAGGATCTGATCAGAAAGTACTTCCATGATAACTACAGTGACAAAGACATTTGGGATTTTCTGGCAACGTTGCACATTCCTAAAATGAGCATTCACTCTCTAAAGAGTAAATTGAGGAGTTTTTCCACTGTCAAACTGGCAAAAAAATAAAAAAGTTACACTCCTCTTGTTTTTTGTACGTGCTGCCGTTGAAGAAGAGGTGAAGGGACCAGGCCAGCATTATGGCTCTAACGTTTGCCTGACAGTGAGAAGGATGATGTCATGGTTTTGATGGAACAGCTTGATCCCAGTGGAGTACAATTTTGTGCAAGACTGAGATTTGTAAAAAAAAAAAAAAAGAGTTTACTGATGACACAAGTTTAAGCAAGAAAGTTTGACTCATATACATAATACATTGAGATGCGACATAGGGCAAAGGTAGAGGTGCCAAAGGCCAAACAAGAGGCATATGATGACATGTATGCCAGGTTGGACACTAAAAAAGGAGAAAAGGTTCTATACAGGATGGCCAGACAGAGGGATAGAGATGGGAAGGATGTGCAGCAGGTTAGGGTGATTAAGGATAAAGATGGAAATATGTTGACTGGTGCCAGTAGTGTGCTAGATCGATGGAAAGAATAGTTCGAGGAGTGGATGAATGAGGAAAATGAGAGAGAAGGGAGAGTAGAAGAGGCAAGTGTGGTGGACCAGGAAGTGGCAATGATTAGTAAGGGGGAATTTAGAAAGGCATTAAAGAGGATGAAAAATGGAAAGGTAGTTGTTCCTGATGACATTCCTGTGGCGGTATGGAAGCATCTAGGAGAGGTGGCTGTGGAGTTTTTGACCAGCTTGCTCAATATAATTCTAGCGGGTGAGAAGATGCCTGAGGAATGGAGGAAAATTGTGCTGGTACCCATTTTTAAGAACAGAGGTGATGTGCCAAGCTGTGGGAACTATAGAGGAATAAAGTTGATAAGCCACACAATGAAGCTATGGGAAAGAGTAGTGGAGGCTAGACTCAAGACAGAAGTGAGTATTTGCAAGCAACAGTATGGTTTTATGCCTAGAAAGAGTACCACAGATGCATTATTTGCCTTGAGAATGTTGATGGAAAAGTAGAGAGAAGGTCAGAAGGAGCTACATTGTCTTGTGGATCTCGAGAAAGGCTATGACAGAGTACCCAGAGAGGAACTGTGGTACTGCATGCGCAAGTCTGGAGTGGCAGAGAAGTATGTTATAATAATACAGGACATGTACGAGGGCAGCAGAACAGCGGTGAGGTGTGCTGTAGGTGTGACAGACGAATTTAAGGTGGAGGTGGGACTGCATCAGGGATCAGCCCTGAGCCCCTTCCTGTTTGCAGTGGTGATGGGTAGGCTGACAGATGAGGTTTGACTGGAATCCCCGTGGACCATGATGTTTGCAGATGGCATTGTGATCTGCAATGAAAGCAGGGAGCAGGTGGAGGAAGGAGGGGTGGTGTGGGAAGAGTGAGGCTTCAGGGAGAAGAGATAGCAAGGCTGGAGGACTTTAAATACTTGGGGTCAACCGTCCAGAGCAATAGTTAGTGTGGTCAGGAAGTGAAGAAACGGCTCCAAGCAGGTTAGAACAGGTGGAGGAAGGTGTCAGGTGTGTTATGTGACAGAAGAGTCTCTGCTGGGATGAAGGGCAAAGTTTATAAAACAGTGGTGAGGCCAGCCATGATGTACAGATTAGAGACAGTGGCACTGAAGACACAACAGGAAGCAGAGCTGCAGGTGGCGGAAATGAAGATGTTGAGGTTCGCTCTCGGAGTGACCAGGTTGGATAAAATTAGAAATGAGCTCATCAGAGGGAGAGGCAAGGTTCGATGTTTTGGAGAAAAAGTTAGAGAGAGCAGACTTTGATGGTTCGGACACGTCCTGAGGAGAAATAGTAAGTATATTGGTAGAAGGATGATGAGGATGGAGCTGCCAGGCAAGAGAGCTAGAGGAAGACCAAAGAGAAGGTTGATGGATGTCGTGAGAGAAGACATGAGGGCAGTTGGTGTTAGAGAGGAGGATGCAGGAGATAGGCTTACATGGAAAAGGATGACGCGCTGTGGCGACCCCTAAAGGGACAAGCCGAAAGGAAAACAAGAAGAAGAAGAAGTGACTTTCTAAAAAAACTAAACTTTGTTGCAGTGGTGAAACAGCAAACATGCTTGTCAAGTGTAACTACACATTTGCATTTGTTTGTATCTGCATGCTGTGACAGCAAGTTTAACATTCAACACTTGCCTGCCATTGTCATCATAGAACCTCTCAGCCGCCTCCCGTTTCCATACAAGGCTGAAAATTGACTCGACTCCAGCCGAGTCCCTTTGAGAGTACACTCCGCGGGAGGTATATTTCAACACTCCACATGAATAATAGCACCACTTTCTACACTACTGAGGGAAATATTTTTCTCACCCTTATGGGCTCTCCAGAGATGTTGGCTTGGTCACCAGAGGGACAACTTTTCACTAAAGTAAACACGCTGATCCTACTGCTACAGTGCTTTATGTGTGACTAATTAGGTTATTAAGAATTTCTCTTCTTTGGCACTAATTTCTATAAACACTTTCTACAAGGTACAGTATACACTTATATATATTTACTTTTCTGTAGTGCAGATACAAAGCGCACATAGGTTCTGTGGCTTGAAGGGATTAATAAAATTTTTATTCATTGGAATGGGGAAAAAATATATATATATATATTTGATGTAGAAAGAGGTTCGAGTCTTCAATCAATGTTTTGATCAATGATGAATCAAATAGTCATTATCATTAACTAGACTATTATAAACATTATACAGATTTGTAACAATAAAACAATTACCCACTGTACTTATGATCGTGTTTTGTTATTTACACAAACGACAGTTCAATGCAGCTATGCTTTTTTTTCTTTTTTTTTTTTTGGTGATGACAGACTCACACACTACCACAAAATGAGATGAACTCGTCAGCGTCTGTACAGTATGTGCGTGCGTGTGTGTGTTGCAGAGCTCTTCACACATGAATTTTGTTTCTCTTCACAAACCATTCCATTAGACACACTTTGTCCTTCTCACCTCCTTCGGAATACTAAATGCATACAAACTCAAGCAGACTTCTGCTCTCACTACACGTAGATAAATAAAGAAGAGACATACACTTTACTTTTTAAACTGTGTTCTGTAGCTGTTTAACAGTTACACACACAAAAAAGTGTCGTGGGAGGATTTGTACCAGTGTCTATTGGGAGAAGGTCAGTGATAAAGTGATGCATTGGCAGATTCAGTCTACCTCCCACATAACTTCTCATTATTGAGATAAAAAATCTTGACTGTAGATGATATCCCTTGGCAAACTGTAACCATATTAAGCATTTAACAATCTATAAAAATACAATAACAACTGACTGGCATGTAGTTGTCCATGCCTTTTCTATGGTTTTACATTCATGTCAACTTAAAAACCGCCCATATCAATTAGTTCATTTGCTATCAATACCAATCAACCATGGATAACAAGTGAGTTATGTGTTATTCCAATGGTTCATGCCATTGAATTGAAAACAACTAACAGATAGAAAAAGCAGGATAAAAGATACATTAGGGGACAAAGAATAAAAGAACTCCCACAATTAAAAGTAGATAAAAGTGTATACAAATTTATCTCAACAACTGTTCCTTAATACAACATTAATGTATTCCCTTATGGTTCTCAATAAGAAGTCAATAGAAGCAACATCAGTATCTGGTATTGGAGATAATTTGACAAGTCAGAAGGGAAAACAGTAATCTTCCCATGTTGCTTTCAGTGATAGTGGAGGCTCTGCATTTTTATCATTTTCATTCTGTTCAATTCCCTTACTTATCTGGTCCTGCTGTAGCAATTAAAAGTGGCAATGGTTAAAAAGGACTATATAAATATAAGAACCTTCCAAACTATGTCAACAATGACATATTGCAGCAAAACTGACACAAAATCCCTCCTTTCAATCACAATCGGTATGCTATATGATCACATCGATCACAAGCTCTGACAGTTCTGCGATCTCCCGTTTGCTACCACAGCTGTCGTCCTAATATGATGGATTTGAATGAAATGCCTCCCACAACATCAGGAAGAAGGACTAGACCTCTCAAACATTTTACATCCATGATGTCAACATGAATTACTGGCCACTTTTGCCCCCCGCCCCAACTGCCATAAAAACAATTTCAAGTTCATGTTGATGAATCTTGACATGACCACAACACGCACTTAAGTCACTAAACTTTGCATCTAAAGCTGAGATGGGTGTAACTTTTTAATTCCTCAGCTAATGGCAGCTGAGGTTCGGATGGTGTTTGGGAGTGTCGCCTCACCCCAGGGCCAATCTTAGGGTTAACGTGAGGACCCCTGCTACTGACAGGGTGTCAATACAAAGCAATTTACAAGACCCCGATGAAGAATCGACCCCCCAGCTAACAGGCAATTTCTCTGCTCTGCTGGTCACCGCGACCTGCTGACGTTCAAATCAGAGCACAGAAGTAAACAGAGAGTGAGAGATTAGAAGCTCTGGACTGCATAGTATACCACCAGCACGTGCCCCCAAACGCTGCCCAAGAAAACTGACCCATGCAAACGTTGATACATTACGCATGACACTCACAGACGCACTATCTGGAGACCAAGAGGGACTCATCCTTTAAATAATGCCGATCTTAAAGTAGATGCAAAATAACGAAAGAATTCAACACTTCCCCATGATAAGGAACCAACAAAATCTGAACTGAAATTGGAACTAAATACATTCCGACTAATCAAGAAACAAGAGACAGCTGAGCTGTGACACAGGAGAGGGGGAAGGACCAGGCAAAACTACTAAATATTAACCAGTGCAAGACAAAGGACACCTATGAACATCCATCCATCCATTTTCTGAGCTGCTCATCCTCACTAGGGTCACAGGAATGCTGGAGCCTATTCCAGCTATCTTTGGGCAGGAGGCGGGGTACACCCTGAACTGGTTGCCTGCCAATCGCAGGTCACACATAAACAAACAACCATTCGCACCTACGGGCAATTTAAAGTCTTCAATCAACCTACCATGCATGTTTTTGGGATGTGGGAGGAAACCTGAGTGCCGGAGAAAACCCACGCAGGCACGGGGAGAACATGCAAACTCCACACAGGCGGGGCCGGGGATTGAAACCCGATCCTCAGCACTGTGAGGCAGACGCTCTAACCAGTCGACCACCGTGCCGCTAACCTATGAACACTGGAGCACTAAAAACTCTGAAAAAGCTGAGGCAAACCCATGGCAACAGCGGCTGTTCCAGGGTGGAACAGCAGGTAAGAGGTAATATTATAGGACTACCACCCCCCCCCCCCCTTTATCCACAGGATTATTTTGGAGCAAGTGACTATCAGGCAGGCAAATGCCATTTTATCAGACAAGACTCATGTGCTAAACTCTTGATTTTGTTCATCTGAAATCTGGGAGGCGATATAGGCTTCCCCTGTGTAGGCTCATTCTTTACAAACATTATTTTGTCAAGCAAACTCCTTAACAGCCACAAATGAGTCTGAGGGTTCTTCTGTATCGGGAAATTAATGTATTATTATAAGTTTACATTCCCAGGCAGAATTTGTGAATTTTTTTTTTTTTTTTTTTTTTATAAATACGACTCATGACTGAACAACAACCATCATTAATTTCTTTATGGTTATGTTTTGTTTAATGATAATGCTTTTCTGAAATGCTTGACAGTTTAATTTGAAATCCCATTAAAATAAAATTAAATGTGTTTTGCCAGGTCCTTCATGTTTTCATAAAAGAATTGTACACAGCTTACAAATTCTGCCTGGGTAATCAAACATATGAGCACAACTGTGTGTTTTCTCATTTACGAAATAAAAGTAGGGCTGGGAATTTCAAAATAAGAGCAAGTAAATAAAAAGAAAGAATTTTGTGTTCAAATAAAGTACTTCAGAATAATTATTTGAAAAAACTAACAAATTACAAATACTTCATGTTTTGATCATATGGGTAGAAGCAAAATTATGCATTGTAAAAATACATTATACATAGGTTTAAGGGTTTTCCAGAATTTTGAGGTCAACTTTGCAGGTGCGCATTATACATGGATGCGCATTATACACGAGAAATTACAGCACTTGTGGGGATGCTGTGATGCAATGTTCGTAGATGGTATGGAGGTTTATGCGTAGGCAATGCATGGGTAGAGGTGTCCATTGTTGGTCTGTATCTAACCCGCTACTGTCTTTTAAAATGATGTAGTTTGTACTAGGTGTTGTTGTGGTTGTGGTTTCCCGTGTATATCATTCATATTTTGTGGCTTTTTTCCTGTCTCTGAGAAAAAAAATTCTCTGGAGGAGATCAATAAACTAACTTGAACTTTATATTTTGAGGACATTTAGCATATTTAGCATATATGCCATAATGCAAAATCCTCTCGGACCCTCCACATCCCGGTCACCGGCTATTCCGGCTCCTTCCCTCAGGTAGGCTCTACCGATCAATGCAAACTGGAACTAGAAGACATTCCAACAGCTTCTTCCCTCTTGCAATCAACTTCGTAAACAGCTAACTTACAACTCCATTGCAACATGCTCCCAATTTCTTTTGTCTGAGTTTGTTGTCACATTTTCAGGCCAATTATATACTACTCGTGCACTCACTGTAATAGTCTCGCCACGCTGCACTATTTGCATATCTGTTGTTGAGCAATACTGGCCACTCATGCCAGAGTAGCATCTGCCCCATTTGCACACTGACTGAGGAGTATCTGCAACATTTGCACAATCAACATTGTCCCAGATTATCGCACTACTCGTCACTTTAAACTGCATACACTCATTGAAGTCTCGGCGCCCTTTGCACAATGGTCATTGCACCGGACTATTGCTATATTAGTCATTCGAACTGCTCTAAGTGCTACAGGACTCTGCATCTTTTTGCACAATTGTCCAAAAAAAATAAATTAATAATTGTACCGACATTACCAGATAACTAGCAACCCTTTATTGCTCAGTGACTGTTTTTCTCAATGTCTTTATGTCACAAAAGTGTTCTCTGTCAATTGACTGTCTGTTGTCATACTCGAGCGGGTCCAACTACCGGAGACAAATTCCTTGTGTGTTTTTTGGACAGACTTGGCAAATAAAGATGATTCTGATTCTGATTCTGATCATCCTTGACATAATACATTTTCCTCTGAAGCTTCAACTCGAGGCAAGGTGTTTTTAAAAAAAATGGCGGTGCCTTTTACATTGAGCACCTCAAGAGGGAGCTGCACATAGAGCAGTAGCACAAATAAACAAAGTGCATGTGTGTTATTGCACCATATTTCCCTGGTTACTCCTAATCACATTAAAGTTCAATATCAAATCTTCACCTTAGAATGACATAAGTCTCTTAAGCGAGCCACTTTTAATGAATGGTATTTTCGCTTCATATGTTGATAGTTGAGCGGGTCGATTGTTGCGACCATGAACCATCTTTGGGTTTTTAATTCCTGTGTGTGTGTTACCGAGGAAACACACGTTCGATTGTCTTGGGCTGGATTTATATTACATGTTTCAAGTCACACGATTATCTTTTTTCCCCTCTTGTGTTTTGATCATATGTGGATACAAATCAAATGTAAATTGCATATCTGCCAGTGCAACCATTCTGTAGGCTCACAGATCAGATATACACTGTCAATGCGAGCCTGGCGTTCAGTAAGCCGATCAATGACACGTTGTCAAACCAAGCCGCGTCAAAAAAATTCAAATTCAAAAAATGCAGCAAAAGGTAAGAACATTAAATATGATACAAGTGTATTCAATATTAAATAAGAAACATTTCAACAGCAGTCACTAGAGCAATAACCAGGTTACTTGCCGTTAAATGTCTGAGGGGAAAAATTCATGTAGACCTACTAGACAGTATGTAATATTTCATATTTTATGTACCAGCGTGTTGATGTTTACTTGTTTTAGTATCGGATATGGATATATCATTATTATTATAATAATGATTATTATGATTATGATGATGATTATTATTATCATCATCACAATTTAAGTGTTCAAACGCAAAAGCTGACGAGTGCCATTTAGATAAAAATAAGAGCCACGCCTACAAGCCGACTGCCTCTCACGACATCGTTCAGTGGCGCGTTTCCTAATCCTGCCAAACCAAACTACTATATAAAACTCGTCAAAAATAAAGGTTTAGTTGCAAAAACTCTCCTCAAAATGCCCTGAGCATCTGACAGTTCCTGGCCGAGAAGAACATATGTGGTGCAATGTCCCACATCCGACTTGGCTCTGTGTGATTTTTTTCCCCTCCTCTTTCCCAAGCTCAAGGGGATCATCGAATGATGAGATTTTCGGACACACCTCGTACACGTGCAAGTCTACACGCAACAGGGCAGGACAGCAGGAGCCTCCCTTCCTAATTAATTCCCATTCTCCTCCAGGATCTGATTGCAGGAAAAGAGGGATGTGATGCAAGCTGCCCTCTCCAAAAAATCCAAATGAGCTTAATCGACCGCACTGCAATCTCATTTAAGCCTCTCCTTGCCCATGAATTAAACTATTACAGAAACCTGCTTGACCCTAACTGCTGCCTACTAAATCACAGCAAATCACTCTAATCCCTCTACTTTAGAGGGGTCTCGCAAATAACTCCCCCCCCCCCCCCCTTGCCTGATCCTAAATCAACGCATGGGTTAACATTGTGTTTTGTGCAGCGTGATCATTGGCAATAAAAGGTGGGGAGAGGCTCAACTTCCATCAGCCGCATTGACTTGCTTTTACCTTTGGGGGGTACACATTGTTTAACGCCAATGCGCACATCGCTCCGTTCACTCTGACGCCCCCAGCCAGCTTTGTCTCAAACAAAGCCGTCGTAGCTTTTCATTCAATTTTCTGCTCCGCTCTTCAACGCCTTGACTTGTCATGGCTTCCTCATGCCCTCTTCTTCCTGCAGTCTTTCACTTCTCATATTTTAGCTGCACAACATCGAGATGAATGAAAGACAGTGACTAATAGCCACATTGAAATGAAAGAAATATTGACGACCTCTGTCAAAATGGGGCTTCAAATATTTTGGTAGCCTTTGTTGAAGTGTTTTTATAGGTAAAGTGAAACGTGGCACAAAAGGGTCAAGGTATTTACAGAAGTGTTTGTGTAGGCTGCATAGCAGAGACTGATGATGCATCTCCGCTTCCTTCCAACATACAAAGAGGAAAGGCCAAATGCTATGGTCTTTGGCCAATTACATTGTTTGTGGGGAATTAAAGCTACATTTCTACCTAGAAAAAACCCCTTTTTTTTTTTTCTGTTTCAAAATCACAATAAAAAAGTTTTGCCCTAACTGGACTATGTTACTGCAGCTTTTTCACAGTGTATTTCGGGTCTTTCGTCAAATGCACTTTGAAGCACCATCCTGTCAGCGTGTTGTAGCATAAGGCTAAATGTACAGTGGCCCTGAATTGCAAAACACAACAGCAAACAGTTTTCACCCACATTTCACATTTTCCCACTTTAAAATACCCACTTTTCAGTCATATTAAGACAAGTTCTATATTTTTCCCCTCCTTCTTCCACATTTTTTTCATTTCATTTTAATTTTTCATTTTTTGATCGAGTCGAACCGTTCCAACTCCAAAATATTTTCCACATTTCCCAAATCCTCCCCTTATACAAATTGCAGTTTTCACCCATATTTCACATGTTCACACTTTAAAATACCCACATTTTTCCCACATTAAGACCAATTCTACATTTTTCCTTCCTTCATTACTTGACCGATTCAAAGCATTCCAACAACAAAATATTTGCCACATTCCCCATATACCCACATTACCCAAATTCTAAACTTTTCCACATTAAAATACCCAAATGTTTTCCCACATTAAGACAAATTCTCCATTTTTCCCTCCTGCTTCCACTTTTCTTGACCGATTCAAACCATTCCAACTTCAAACTGTTCAGCTCATTTCACTTCATTCCATATCATTCAATATCATTCCATATTATTTTGTATTATTCAAAATAATTCTACCACATTCAATGCGATTCAATACCTTCCCACATGATTTCATTCACCAATTTAGCATTCACACACAATTTCTCCAGAAACTGCACAGTCTAGTTGAATTTGCCATTGTGTTTAGTTATTTGCTATTGTGTTTTGCACTTCAGGGCCGCCGTATAAATATGAGCAGAGAGCTCCAAATTCAGCTTGTTACTTCTGTCACATCATCAATAAACACCTGAGCTGACAAACATTTCCCATGTATTGACACTGCCTCCACCATGTTTGACACATGATGCTTTGGATCATTATTTTGTCCTTTCTTTTACTATTTTCCTATCATTCTGTTACTCTGAGTAAGAATAAGTTGACTCTAGTTTTATCCTTGATTTTCACCATTTCACCGCGTGTGTAGATGTGTGTCAAACCAGCCGAAGAACATATCCAGAGTGACGGCTTGAAGGCCAACCAGACCAGGAGAAACTACTGCATGCTTTTATCTTCAGTAGACTTGACTATTGTAATGATCTTCCCACTGGATTCCCCCAAGAGAGCATTAAACAGCTGGAGCTCATTCAGAATGCTGCAGCTTAGGTTGTAACCACAACAAAGAGATCAGAACATATTACGCCAATTCTTAAGTCTCTACACTGGCCACCAGTCAGCTATAAATTAGACTTTAAAGTTCTGCTACTGGTCTATAAATCACTAAATGGTTTAGGCCTTGAATATGCTAATGGAATATAAACCCAGTAGGACTCTGAGATCTACAGACTCCGATCCAAAGCAAACATGGTGAAGCCGCATTTAGCTGTTATACTGAACACAACAGAATAAGTTGCTGACAGAAGTGAAGTTGGGCCCAAGTATGAATGTTTTTAAAACCAGGCTAAAAACTATATTTTTCTCATGCTTATGATTGAGCATTTAACAGCATTTCCATTTCTTAAATGATTTCTCTTCCACTGTATGTTTTGTTTAGTTTTTTTGTGAGCGGTCTTTTAATTTTCTGTGCTCATTTTTTTAAATGTCTTTTTGCTCGTTGTTTTGAAATGCTTTTAATCTTGTAAAGAACATTGAGTTACCTTGTGTATGAAATGCGCTATATAAATACATTTGCCTTACCTTGCTTTTAATAACAATATAAAAATGTGATTTTCCCTCACTGCATCATCTGACATTTGTCACATTGGTTTTTAAATTCACCTCATCTCTTAATCACCTTCTTCCTTTCCTATCTGCCCTTTTCTTGCACTTAGTCTCTCCTTCACCCTTGCCTTCTTTACATTCTTTACAACCCAGTTCCATCCAATCCTGATTCCCCAAGCTCCTTGTTAGAGCGGACTCAGGTGGCTGCAAAGTAGTTGAGATGAATGAGTTGTCATTGCAGCATGCGCCCTATGGCATCGTCAAATAGCAGCGCCTAAGGCCAACTTCCCATTGGCTTTTCAGGTCAAACTAAGACCACTGACAACAGTGCCATCCGTTGCTTGGCGCTGAGTCACTGACTGGAGTCCCTTTTTACTCTCCCTGTAAAAAGGCCAAGCAAGTCAGTTTTAGCCCCACTTTTTCCTGGTTGCTGTAAGATTGGCAACTGACATGGAATGCGAAGACCAATGAGCATTGCCAATATTTGGCCTTTGCAGTTAATGTTAGAGCCACATCAGAGCCATGACAGAGGCTTTGCAGGATCAATAGTGGTTTGGAATCATAATATCACTATCTCAGAGCTTTCATTCTTTTTCGGGTGTGGGCCTTGGCAATAGATAAAGGTTAAATGGCTGACCGCAATGTTGGATGATTCTGCCATCCAGCAAAAAAGCCATGTTTCCATCAAGTCAAAATGAGACACACAGCTAAATAAAAGAGGACAATGAGGGTTTCCAGTATTTACTTACGATTACGGACAGTTAAGGTAAGACCCCAATATAATAGAACGGCTTCATTTACGTCTAATTCTAACTGTGTATGCTTTATAGTTACAATGTAACGAGATCTGTTGAACCAATGAGTGACCAGCAGTCATTTGCATCAGCCATATGTTACTGGCTAAGCGCGCTTGGAAACTTGGAATTTCCACTACATGCTGCTGGCTCTACCCAAAAGAAGGGGACAAATGTGTATTGTTTGGTGTTAAATCGGCTTAAGGTACAAAAACTACACATAAAACTTATATTTGACAGAGGACAAAAACAAAAGAGTAGTAAGCCTTCAAAAGTTTATCCCATCATTTTTCGACTGTTTGCTTGAATAATTCCAACACGGTTACCCATCCTAATATTTTAAAAAGTGCCTTGATACAAATAAAATCAATGTTCCATTTTCCACTGCAGTGCTTTTGAATGGGTGGTTGAATTGTATTGCTAATTAGCAAGAGAGAAAAGAAGAAGAAAAGTTAGAATAGTTGTGCTAAGAAGATAGAAACAATGCTGTCAACCTCACTTGGAGAATGATGATGTTTAACCTCCCAAGAAACCACCAGCTCTAAACAGTTATTGATTTGCTAATTGCGTTCACTTTCGATTCCATTGCTCCTTAAGGTGGTGTTTAACCCCTGTGACATGGTGTATTAATAGGAAAAACGATTGCCGAAGACTGGAGTCCAAGACAGACAGAAGTCCATATGTTAAATGCCAGGAAATTATGAACATATACTGTACATTTCCTAATCCTCGTCAAACCTCATAGTAGAGAGCAAAGCAAAGATTAGGGCTAATGTACAATATTCTTCTTACTGACGAACATGTTTGTATCTGGCGGCACGGTGAGGGACTGGTTAGCACAGCTGCCTCACAGTTCTGAGGACCCGCGTTCAATTCCGGCCTCGCCTGTGTTGAGTTTGCATGTTCTCCTCGTGCCTGCATGGGTTTTCTTTGGTACTCTGGTTTCCTCCCCTATCCCAAAAACATACGTGGTAGGTTAATTGAAGACTCTAAACTGCCTCTGAGTGCGAATGGTGGTTTGTTTTTATGTGCCCTGCGATTGGCTGGCGACCAGTTCAGGGTGTGTACCCCGCATCTCGCCCAGAGCCAGCTGGGATAGGCTCCAGCACACCCTAGTGAGGATAAGCGGTACGGAAGATGGATGAATGAATGTTTATATCTTGACTATGGACACATCTAAAAATGCAGAGCAATTTTGTATAACCGCAGTTCTAAAGAACAAAGAATGAAAGCTAATCATTTGTTTTTCCCCTTCGGGCTATCTAAGCAGTTTCGATGAAAATATGGTTTCAAGGGTCAAACACATAGTGAAGTGAATTTATGGAGATTAATGGTCTTGGATTAACCTCCTTGACTGTCATCTAATTAAGATTTAAATGACTTGTTAGAGTTAGAATATAGAGATTAAAGTGTCCCCCCACCCCTTGTTTTCCTATTAGATGTACAACCTTCAACACTTCTGATCAAATAGAACTGGGAGAGTGCGCTCACAGTGATGCTGATGCAGGTGGGAAAGGGGCTGGTGTCTCCCAGATCACATTAAGATGGATGTTATTACAACAACTCATTTAAAGGCTAAGACTTAATCAATAACTATTGTTTAGTACGGCGCTCTATTCGCCTGCAGTGTATACTTTGTCTAACACATTGTCTAACACATTGTCATGTTTGATTGGCATCCTAACTTTACACTTAGGTCACATTCAAAATCATTAAAGGATAAATACAGGGGCTGAATATATATATACATCAATTGGAATTTGCTATCTTCTTATTGAGAATGAATTCACAACACGTTCTTAGCCTGTAGGGGCTCATTTTGATCTTCAAATTAGATATGACTTTTTAATAATCATTATTGGGCCCATCGTTTTCATGTCTCAATTAGGAAAGGCAGTTTGCTTAACTCTCTCAAAAGTTCACAGTACGTTGTCTTTGATGACTCACTTTTTGCCTTTGGGCCCACATCGTGGTAGGGGGTCAGTTTCCTAGCAAGTGTTGACTTTGATCAACACAACCATCATAAAATATCCAGTTTGTGTTATTCAAATTATCTTCATTCTGAATTTACAGTGGAACTTCACAAGACAAGTTGTTTAGTGCAGAATTCAACCAAAATATTCTGGAAAATTACGCTTCTAATGTTATACATACCTTCACCTAAGACCTCAGCATTTGCAAAACCTCAGTTCTGTGAGCAACAAAGGATTAACTCCTTTATCCAGTACTTTATAAGTGTAAACAATGCACAGATGAGCGAGATGAGCTCCCAGCATAAAGCACTGTTGGATATCAACTGTAGTGGTCACAGTTTACAGCTGCCACTCAGGCCTTGTGTCTGGTCTGTTTCGACCATAATTTGCACTGGATGTAACCCATGACGAAAACCCCAATGGTTCTGTCAAAATAATCCTCTTAAAGCAGAAAGAAGATAAAGGCTGTTTCAGATATTCAAACTGAAGTGAGCTACAGTTACTAACCATCATGCACAAATCTTTAAGCCTGAAGGAAATCTTCACCTGATTCAAATCTCTACTCATCAAGATTATCTGTCCCATTGTTTCATCTGAAACAAAACATGTCAGCTTTGTATTGTGATCAGTGTATTTAAAAGAATTTGGGTATAGATTCATGAAACATTTCCCTAACTTTAACTGAACTTTAAAATGTTGTACTTCATTTTTAATTGAACATCCCATTTGAACTTGGACTACAACTTGGACCTCATTGATCCAGAACCACCTGGCTCAGAGGCTGCTGTGTATGGAAGCTTCAAGAGGACTCATCAAATCAAAAAATATCAAAACCACAGTTTTTTTTCTTGACCACACTCCAGCTGGATTCAGTGTCCCTTCCGTGGCGTGTGTTGATACCTCCGGCAAGAACCTTGGAGCAATTAATCTCTGCAAGCAGCTAAGGCTATCGCTCGGAGTCTCCACTGAGAAAAAACTCTGCGCGTGTTCGCAGGCTCAAGTGTGCACTGATCCTGCAGGCCTGAGATGAATCTGGAGCCTCATACCACACCTGGTGAAGATGTAAGTTGGCTGCTGTGTGTGTGTGTGTGTGTGTGTGTGGATGTGATCACTTTAGGTACACATCTAGACCAAATCATCGCAGTTACATGTACGTGTGTGTGTGCAGTTGCTTCTTACAAATAGTAGCGCTATAGTGAAGCTGTCATATACTGCCCTGCAGTTCCATTATTGGAGCCGGGAGGGCGCTTTGTGTCCCCCCGCCCACCCTTTCTGTTTTCAGCACCTGTCTTCAATCAGCCTCATCACCACCGGTGTATATAAGCATGCCTGTTCCTGGAACTCCTCGCCTAAGTATTGCAACCCACCTTATGTCAAGTAAGCTATACTGGTCATGTGTCCCCTCGTTCCCAGTGCTCCCCTGTGTTCCTGACCCACGTCATTCCTGCCACCAAAAAAAAGGGTATAAATCAAATGACAATCACTTCTTTTCACACTGATGTGATCTTTATTACCCATAATGACCATATACAACACAGGCTTCTGTACTATAATTGAAGAGTCATATTTTTATCTGGCCCTAATAAACGCGTGAGTATAAATAATAGGACAGTATGGATACTCAATCAGGCCTACGATGAAAGTTTTAGAGTAAAATAAAAATGAGTTAGCAGAGAATTTTGTGAAAAGCACAGGTGCGACCAAAATCTATTGCAAAATATTAATTAGTATGTCATAAAATAACCAGTGCTCTTCCTGAGAAAGGTCTTCTTTTTTTTTTTTTTTTTTTAATCTTTGAACATCAAGTGGTTTTTATTTCAGCCATAAAACTAAGTGTGAGAATGTAGTAGAGAGCTACAGCATGTTTCTCTGCTGTCTCAAAAGTGTAAAACCTTTAATGATCAATATAAAATCAGATATACTATACGTTGGCCATCATTTAAAATCATTAACTTTGCATTTATTAATCCAATCCTTGAAGTTTTGCGGAAGAGCGGTTCAAGTTTGTGACCGGTGCTACAAAGGTGACAAAAATCACAAACAATGGATTTTACCCACATTTTGCTCATACACGATCAAGAACTGTGTTGGGTAATTTTAGCCTAGTTAGCAGGTTTTCTGCCAGTAGGACTGCCTGAAAAACACAGTGGATACTTTCCCAAGTGGGAATCATATCAGAGTAAGGATAAAATTGAAATCAGTTAATCTATAAACCCTACATTGCACTGGTGTGTGATTATACCGCGAGTCCCAAATTTAAGCATTCAATGACTTGCGCGGTCCAATACAGAAACGAAAGCAGACGCACACACCAGTAAATCCCACTCATTCAAGCATGTGAGTGCGCACACGCTGTCGTTTGTATGGTCAACGTACAAATGCAGCATGTGCAGAGTTTAATAATGGGATGCTAATCAATGCAAAGCCCTTGATGTAGTAGCGAGCAGTCGGCCAGAGGAGCGCCGCCACAGGGCACACACAAACACGCACACACACACACCTCTTTCTGCCTTTTTATTTCTCTTTATTCACAGAACGTCTTATATTTCCCTTCATGTTACGCTCTTTTAGAACTTTAAATGTCTTTCCTCCATTTCCCTCCTTGAACGTCACCATTTCCTCCTCTTTCATCACCGTGCCATTTTGCTTTACTTTTCTTTTCTTTTTTTCATTGTAGAATTTATAATTTATCAACACCATGTGAGTATGCTTCTAAGACGTAAACAGTGTGAACTCCTCAAGAGATTCGGGAGTGTGGGGGGCGTGGGAATAGAAAGGGGCAACCTAAAGGAGAAAGCTGCAACGCATAAAACAGATCATTTCAAGACTCATTTTGTTTTTGTATGAGAATGTCGTGGGCTTGCTTCAACCAATACAAATGATTTTTGACAAGGGAACATTACAGACTTGTTTTGCAATCTTGCAAATGCCAGACATTTGTGGTGTTTTTATGGCCATGTTTTATGGCTCCGTCTGAATGAGGACTATACTATATCTTATCTAGCTTTACCTTGGCAGAAGGAATGTGCTATTCACATTGCGTGGCTTGGGAGTGTAACACACATATAACAAATGAAACACTTATTAAATGAACATACGATCAAACAAATACCTAGCCACTACTCTTACATTTTCATAAGATTTGATATCATTCCATTAGTGTTTTGACATTTTTAATGCTATATTTTGCGAGTGTGTCTGACAAAGAATGATTAGATAATCGTTAATGACTCATCTCACCTTTGCAGTCTTATTAGAAGTGATAAATCGAGTGTAGGCGTGTGCCTGGAAGGTGACTCATTTGATTATCAACAAATCAAAACTCAAAAGCCCACTACACAACTGCACACGCCCATTAAACCATAACATCTTGGGGGAATACAATATGCATATCCCATCAGCCTTATTGAATGTGCCAGATTATAATATCATCAAACATGTACATAGGATGTATCATGGAAGAGCGTCCTTTTAAACAAAAGCAAAAAAACTGTATTTGTCTTCAGTGATACACAAGTCTGCATTAAGTGGCCAACAAATGGCCCTAAAGTAAAAAAAAACAAAAAAAACAACAACATTGCTTTTTATTCATTCATTCATCTTCCGTTCCGCTTATCCTCACGAGGGTCGCGGGGGTGCTGGACCCTATCCCAGCTAACTTCGGGCGAGAGGCGGGCTACACCCTGAACTGGTCGCCAGCCAATCGCAGGGCACATTGCTTTTTAAACAGCTGTAATTTAAATAAACGCAGACTAGAGATTGATTTGGAAAACTAATCTTGTAATACACATATTTGTTCTCTGTGTTACTTTCTTATTGAACATTGTCTCTTTGTTCCTGGCGATTCTCCTTGTCCTTGCTTTGCTGCGTGAAGCAGAATGCTTTGCTCCAAGTTGTCAAGGAAACAGCCATGTGTGCATCTGATAGGTTTTTTTTTTTAAACCTACCAACAAGTTACCGTGTAAACATGGCGAGACCAAGAAAAACATTCACATTTATGTCAATTATAATGAGTCATGTAGAGAAAGGCAAACTACTGCAGTTATCTTCGCCGTAGTTTAAGTGGTGGGTGTCGAAATATAAAAACATCATTACTATACACTTTACTACAACCCCAATTCCAATGACGTTGGGACGTTGTGTTAAACATAAATAAAAACAGAATACAATGATTTGCAAATCATGTTCGAATTATATTTAATTGAATACACTACAAAGACAAGATATTTAATGTTCAAACTGTCAAACTTTATGGTTTTTATTAAATAATCATTAACTTAGAAGTTTATGGCTGCAACACGTTCCAAAAAAGCTGGGACAGGGTCATGTTTACCACTGTGTTACATCACCTTTTCTTTTAACAACTTTCAATAAACGTTCGGGAACTGAGGACACTAATTGTTGAAGCTTTGTCGGTGGAATTCTTTCCCATTCTTGCTTGATGTACGGCTTCAGCTGTTCAACAGTCCGGTTCTTTTCCTCTCTGGCCCGCAGGACACGACGTCCACAATTTCCAAAAACAATTTGAGATGTGGACTCGTCGGGTGACAGAACACTTTTCCACTTTGTATCAGTCCATCTTAGATGAACTCGGGACCAGAGAAGCCGGCGGCGTTTCTGCGTGTTGTTGATAAATGGCTTTTGCTTTGCATAGTAGAGTTTCAAGTTGCACTTACAGATGTAGCGCCAAACTGTATTTACTGACATTGGTTTTCTGAAGTGTTCCTGAGCCCATGTGGCAATTCTAAGTTAATTATTATTTGCAAAAAACAATAAAGGTTATCAGTTTGAACATGAAATATCTTGTCTTTGTAGTGTATTCAATTAAATATAGATTGAACATGATTTGCAAATCATTGTGTTCTGTTTTTATTTATGTTTAACACAACGTCCCAACTTCATTGGAATTGAGGTTGTATCTTTATTATCCCGGGCCCATCACTTTACGATTAGGAAACAAAAAACGCCATCCATCCATTTTGGAACCCAAAGGGCACATATCGACAAATAGCCATTAACGCTCACATTCACACCAACTGGATGAACAATTTAGGCTTCAATGAACCTAACATGTTTGTTTTCTATCCCAAACTGGTTGCCAGCCAATCGCAAATGAGTGATAATATTTGATCTTAATGCAGTTTTATGTTTAGGCACAGCCAAGTTTACTGAGCTGTAGTTTTTTTAGTCAAACTGTAAATATAACTTCCCCTGACTCAGGGTCAGGAAAGGCCAAAAACTACATCAGTGTTGCTGTAGCAGCAAGTCAGATATGCACAGAGCATGCATCAAAATATAATTGATATGGTGTATTTATTACCCTTATAGGTTCCTTCTGCATTGCAATTTTCACATTTCCCCTTGTGTGCTGAGGTTTCTTTATAGACGTGAGTTACAGTATGACGGTTCATTTCAGCGCCAGTCTCGTTGCCACTGCTGTTAAGTGTCTAATGCATTGCGTAATTGCATAAAATAACAGCACTGAGGTGCTTCTGGGTTAATTAAATTTCATCGAGTCATAATGTATAGGGTCATAGTTCCTTCTCCATACTAGGGTCACCTTATCTGGTTTCTAAGAGCAAGCCTCATTGTGATGTTCAGTCTAGCCAGTAAACTTCAAGCCCTGACTTCCAAATACTGAACTCTGGACCTTTTGTAGAGATCACTATACATTGTCTGCATCTGATTTGTTGGCCTGCTGGCATCTGGTATAAATAATTAAAACTGCAGACAATTGGTATGAAAATTGCTCCACAGTGAAGAAGAACTTGGCCGTTTGCCCCAACTTGGAACCGATCGTTCCTCTTTAACATGATCTACAGTATATGATCTATCAGGGGTGTCAAACTCCGTTCTGTCACGGGCCACATCGTAGATTGGTAACAAAAACGCTTGCAATATCTCAACGTTATTACCTTGGAACACAATGAGCAATTTTGATATGGTTTCACAGGCCACAAATAAATGATGTGGTGGGCCAGATCTGGCCCCCGGGCCACCAATTTGACACCTGTGATCTATATCGTTGATGATAATATTTATTTTTTTATTGGTTTGTTTGTGTATTTATTTTCTTATTCATACAGTGCCCCCCTCGAGCATACTCCACCAGCCGCCACTGGTCCATGCCCAACCGTGCAGGCAAAGTAAGGCGCTGCCGTGACGATGCTGACTGCCAAGCTGCATCGCAAATGGACACCAAACAAGATATGACATCACTTTGACCTGGGGATCCCTGCTCGTCTAGTAAACACTTCAAATTTTTACAAAATATCAAGCCTGGTGTTTTTAACTTAATCAAACTTTATCCCAAATCAGTGATTATGCACTATTATGAACATGCATTCATGTATTAAATAAAATACATTTTGCATTGTGGCAAACGGGCCAGTGCCCCACTAGATGTAGCACATAGCACAGCGATTCCAATATAGATTGTACATTTAGTACTGAGTAGTGATTAATCCGTAATGCACTTATCTCATAACCCTCATTGTGCTGTTAGTATTATCTAATCAAATCAAATTATTTCCTACTGTCCGTTTTTCATTTTCATGTTTTTCATGTCTTCTTGTACCACCTTTTTCTTCCCTCGCATAAATTCTACCATGGGAGTGGTTATTGAGAGTACAAGTAAATAAAGCACTACCTGAACCACTGTCGTCCTTTATTTTGGCAGAATCCCAAATCCCTGCTCTTAATTAAACAGTAGTGTCTGACTAAAAAGCCAAACTGGCATTCAGTGTAGTTAGCCCAAGGCACAGTCACACAAGCACTGGTAATTGTTAATCAGTCACACGGCAACAGACTCAAGTTCAGCCTATTTGTGGTCATTTTGTTCACTTAACAAGTTACACGTTTAAATAAAACAACACATGCTGTCCTCGGAGGACAAAAAGCTACCCCTGACCTGTTGATCCTAATTTGGATAAACACCTTGATGCAGCCCTCCTGCAATGGACAACCATTTTTCATTTATTTCTGGATTTACTGCAAATCTGCCTCTCGGTTCTGGGGTTCCGGTTTCAAATCTTGGCCCCAGTATGTTCTCCCTGTACTTGCGTGGCTTTTCTCAAGGTACTCTGGCGTCCTCCAACATTCCAAAAATATCTTTCTTCTTTTAAATGAAGACTCTAAACTGTCCGTCGGTGTGAATGTGAGCGTCAATGGTTGTTGGTCTCTGTTTTGCTATCTGTGCCCCGCGATTGGCTGGCTCCAGTCCAGGGTGTACACAAAGTCATCTGGTATAGCTCACCTGCAATCCTAGTGAGGATAAGCGGTGTGGAAAATGGATGGAAGGGTGAATGGTAGCAAAAATGCACATGCTTCTCTTTAAAAAATGAATTCAAAGAAAAGTGATATAAACGTAAAATAAATTCAATATCAATTATGTGGAAAGTATTCATGCTAACCGTCTATGCCAGTGTATTCTCTAATTGCACTAACCTTTTTATTATTTATTTTTTTGAATGAAAAATTGTGTCCCAAGTTTTTGTTTATACAGACAGTCAACAAAGAAAATGGTTGAATTTGATGAATTTTGGGGTAAAGATGGCTTTGTTTGCAATGAAAACTGACATCCTATGCTATATCGTGACCCATTTTGGATTATTACTGTGTGCCACTCACCTGCTAAACATTCTGATTCAGCTTTGAAAGGTTATCAGATATTGACCAGCCTGGGAGCTGACATTTCCTGGGTGAGGCAGTGGAACATCCATTCATCCATTTTCTGAGCCGCTTCTCCTCACTAGGGTCGCGGGCGTGCTGGAGCCTAACCCAGCTGTCATCGGGCAGGAGGCGGGGTACACCGTGAACTGGTTGCCAGCCAATCGCAGGGCACATAGAAACTAACAACCATTCGCACTCACAGTCATGCCTACGGGCAATTTAGAGTCTCCAATTAATGCATGTTTTTGGGATGTGGGAGGAAACCGGAGTGCCCGGAGAAATCCCACGCAGGCACGGGGAGAACATGCAAACTCCACACGGGGGGGGGGACGGGGATTGAACCCCGCACCTCAGAACTGTGAGGCTGACGCTCTAACCAGTCGTCCACCGTGCCGCCGCAGTGCAACATGTGATGTGACTATATGCGTTAGTGGCATATTTTGGAGAAATATTCAAAAATTCGCGTGAGAATAAATGTCGCAGAGGGAAAAGTGGTACTGGTATAGTAGAGTCCCACTTTTTGTGCCTTTGGCATGTTATTGTTAAAGTTGCAGTTAAAAGGTCAAAATGCTTTTTTTAAGACCTTGATATATTGAGGATTTTTTTGCTGTTGCTAGGTAACACAGACAACAAAATGTTTCCGCTATCTTAATGTTAGACTGATACTCTACTTATTTGTAACTTTCATTACATTTTTCATTGTGTCCATCAAAACAGAAGTCTTAGAAGTCTCACGTGAATGACCCCTACAAACATGAAATCCCCAACACTCCTTTAGAACCTGAAGTCCTAAAACATTTGACTTTGTCATTCAGGGGAAAAAAAAAACAAGTGTAAAAAGAAAAAATAGAGTTCAGCAACGTCGTTGTCAAGCTCGCCAAAGCGTCATCATTTCCAACAGAGATGACACAAGTGCATAAACAAGGGCCACCTCAGAATGCGGAGTGCTTCAAATTCGTTCAAATCCAGCACACTTTGCCTGCTTATCGAAAGAAGCCAGATGACATTGTTTATGATATTTAGGATAAGGTCGATAGGTCAACTAACGGTGAGCTTGCCACCTTGTTAAAGCAACCAGTCTCAATCAAGTGTCCAACTGGCTATTTGTTGCCTGTGAAAATGTTCGGTGTGTAGCAACAACAAAAAATTCACACGTGAAAATAATATTTTGATTGATAATAATCTTCTTTATTTATATGTCCGAGTCTCTTTCTCGGACATCATTTCGAAAATATTTTCCCCATGGGCACATTTAAATTGTAGCAGTCAATAAAAACAACATACTGAGCCCGTTGGCAGGAGAATGCAAGTACAGTAATGTAACTGCAATTATAGAAAGTTGACGGTATTTAGTTGAAAAACTTTTTAGTCAATCAGGGGTCTAACCCTAGCACCATAACTACTGTCAGATTATTAGCGGAATACAACATTATCAGTTCAGCATGGTCCACCATGTTTGGAGCGCGTATTGTGCAAGTACTACACGGGTTCGACCACGCTGCAGTGCTTTGCTTTTCACACAATTTACTTTGAAATTCTCGTGAGATTACATTGTTTTAATGCTCTATTGAACAAAAGAAACTAATAGCTTTGGTCAATGTTGCTGATCAATTGGAGCTTTCACAAGCTGCAACTATACGGGGAATGTGGTGGTAAAGTTTACAAACTGTAACAGTTTTGACATTTGACAATGAGCGCTGTCAGTTTTAATACAAATCATAGTTGTTTTCGCTTGCTCAAATGGTCATTAGGGTGACGTTAGATTTGATTTTGAAGTGATGAGCCCTTGGCTGCACCTGACCTCATGCTTGAGATTGACTGTGGAAAGGAAGCAGGGATGATTTTGTCTTCCTTTTAGCCAGCTCTAATAAGGATGAGACAGTGATTAGTGAAGGGCTGAGGTTGAGTTGTGAGATGAAGATGGGCATACAGATGATGGAGAGAGAAGGAACTGAGAGGAGGAACAAATACGTTTCAGCAAGAAGAGGCAGGGAAACATGAAGGCTTTAAAGATGATGTTTGTGGGTGGAAGTCGAGATGTGAGGTGAAATCAAATCAGTCTGAAGCGTAGATATGAGGAGGAGATGGAGGAAGAATTTTGAGTGGCCGGAATGGACAGAGAAGCAAAAGCAAAGATTAGTGATGCGTGTTTGTGATTTCTGTTCCATCCAGGCTTTATTAGCAGCATACACTGATTTCATTCATGAGAGACAAGATTAGCGCAATTATCAATTTTATTGGAAAAAAAAGAAAAAAAAAACATTACCTGGAAGTGGGTTGGAACCACTTAGGTTGGCTACTCAACTTTGTTAAGCTGCTTGTATCAAGGAAGAATTTATTATCTTTCCATACATATTCATAAGGGCCAGGATGCATTTTGTTTTTCACTTTTTACGATTCCACTACACGGCCATTAGACCCCGCTCCAAAGTTGGTACAGTCGCTTGTAGACCCTACGTTGAGCATGCAATAAAGTCAATCATGATTTATTATTACTTTATGGAGTCTTACTTTATGCTGCATGAGCAACAAACTGTGCTCTGCTTTATTTTCCATTTGTGGTACTTTTGCTTTACGTGTGAATAGTTTTTACTTTGGTTTGGTTGTTCATGAATATGCTTTTTTTTTTTACATGGTTTGTTTCAAGCTGTTATTTGCCAGGGTTTTACATTGATATGCAGACCACAATCTTTCCACCTTGATTGAGTGCCTTTTTAGTTTGTTTTTGAATTGTTCAGGTAAAAAAAAAAATTAAAAAAAAATAAAAATTCATGATGCATTGATTTAAAAAAAAAAAACAATAGCATTTTCTAGTAGTAGCTGGGAGATTATGGAAAAAAAGCTATGGTCACAATTATTTAGATTTTTATTGAAATCATGATTAATAAACACAATTGTTTATTGATTTTGAAAGTTAGTATTTATTTAACTACCAAAAGTGAACTTTACATATAACTTAATAGAACAACCAAAAAATAAACTAGTCACAAGTAAAATAATTATACATTAAAAAATAGAAATAAAAAACAATAAATAAAAATTAATACAGCCATGGCTAAAAAACTTGGTACATCAGGGGTTACTGTATTGTCGATTATATATATTTGTTTAAAAAAAATACTGCTAATATTCTGGCATTTAGAAAATAGAAATAATGTTGGTAATCCTAATGAACCTAAAACAGGAACATTTTAGTCTGATTTCATGTCGGACAGTCAGGGTGGGGGGGTTGGGGGGGGCCTTAGTGTCTTTTTATACAAAGCTATGACTCTATCTGCTGTTCCCACCTTGGCCTCTTGGGGGCAGTGTGGTACGATACATGCATTGAGCTGCATATCACGGTAAGCTAAAAAAAAGAGTAGAAGAAGAAAGTCACAATAAAACTTTATTCAACTCGTTTTTCACAGATAAGGAAGAATATATGTCCGTGAGTATTGTTGTACAATATTGTCTGTACGTTACTACGGCCTTTGTGTCTAAATAGTCACATACTTGAAGGTAAATCCCTTCGGTGATCTAATGCTAATGTTTGCTAGTCCATCAGTAGGGTTTTCTATTGACTGATAGCATAAGGTGGCGATTTCTAAAACAATGTGTGTCTTGTATTTAAATATTCAATGTGAGTATTTTTTTTAATTATTATTGTGCGTTTAGTTTTACAGTAAACTCCAACTGGGGTGTCGATAAACAGCTTGAAGCACACTCAGGGACGGTAGAAGAACATGCGCCACACGCTTGCTCCAGGCAACAAAGGGTGCGTTCAGGGTGCCTTTACAATGGAGGAACTGGCATACACAACCCGCGCCACTGCACATTAATCATTTTTTTCTACGATTGTCATGTTTTTAAGATCGCTAGAAGGCAAAATCAAAATCACGATTAAATTTCAATGAATCGCCCAGCCCGAAGCAGTAGAACAACAGAATTGCCTGGATTTGGTTTTCCTCGTTTGGACACTTTTTACAGCGACCTGTTGCTAGGCAGAGTTCAACGGGTTCAGTCTCAACAAATGTCACAAGAAAAACGTCAAAACCGGGTAAACCCCAAACAGTGGCCTTTGCTCAAACAGGTGCTGTGCAATTAATTGTCAGGTGTGTTGTGCACTTAAACGCCACTAATCAAATAGACAGCTGGTACTTACTTTATGCGGTAAGTAGTCCCCCACCCACGCCCATTAGGCTTTGAATTATAAATTAGGGGCTGATGGCGCCATGAACACAATGCAGAAAATGTTTAATTTGAAAACATTTCCTTCTTAAATACTCTCTTCCTGCATAGGCCACACACGAGCGGATGTACGAAAATCTCGCCCCAGTCTCAAAAAAAGGTAACGAATCACCAACTGCAATTTGCACGACACTGTCAACGAGCAAATGCAACGCTCCTCTTATGGAAATTAACCGGTACAGTCAAATCAAGAGGGGGGGCCTTCAGAACGCATGGATGAACCGAGAAGTTCGGGGCCGTATTTTTTGTCTTACGTCTCAACCTAATGTGCTGAATGATGATGATGATGATGATGATTGTTGGGCAATCATTTATTGATAAATTAAAGGGGGAAAATACCTTTTTTTTTCATAATAGTAACACAAATAATACAAACACATTTTGCAGCTTTATTTGAATCCACCACAACCTGTTATGTCATTTTTGTGTCGCATTTGCTAGTTTTTGCATAATCCTGCAAACAATCAACAATCATAACACAGTGAAAACATCCTCCTTGCCAGATTGAACCATTGTTATTATTTTTAATATTGAAGTACATTGCAGAGAAATTCCCAGGTTTCAACATGGCACTAATTTCCATATCTTGCTGCACAACCACATGCACAATTAGCAACCATAGCATGCATAGCCTATTATTATCATCACCAAGGCAACGCGTTCAATAGAGCATGCAAGTTCTACCTTGACCTTCCGGAGTTGTTTCCTCCTCTTCTCCGCCTACCCGGCCGTGTCAAGCTGTCACTCATAAACCAATCATAAGCTAACATCTCCCTTCTCGAGTCTTCTCTAACCTTCGACCCTGCCCCTGAACCCGGGTCCCGTCCAATAAGGCTCCATGTCACACCGAGGCACTCAACCGTGGCACGCGGACAGAGCCGCCAATCATCCAGGATAATCTGAAATGGGCCGACCCCTTGGTGGCCTGTCCTTGTGCAGGCGGGCAGAGGATGAGAGGCGGTGGAGTGGAACTTACGGGTTATTTTCATACTGTCTGAAACGCACTCTCTTTCATTGGGAGTACAGCTATTGCACTTTCGGGGGCAAAAATAAATTTGAAACTTTTTTTAACAGATGGCAATGGGTACTTATCACCAAAAATAATACTATTCTGGAGCGCTCATCTCTTGGGTGTGTCAGTGTGTACACAGTGGCTTACTAAGTAGTTTTTATTTGTACTCCACAGTTGGAAGTGTTGCTTGTGAACAGTTTGCCCTTGAGAAAGAGCAAGCACCGTGATGATGAGATTGTTTTTGTTTAGTTTTTTTTATATGATGTGCAACAGTGGAGCCATTGGCTTGCGCCATTAACCTTTAACATGCTGCAGTGTGCATCATTCACTCATGCCACCAGAGGCCACTTTGAAGGAATAAGTAAGAGGAGACAATACAAAAAAAAAAAATAGGGGACACACTTAGTATTTGCAAATCACTATTGGAAAAGTCGCCTCACATCTGAGCTGCTTGACCCGTTCACCCTTTCGGAACAGCTGCTCCTGGGTGCATTGAAATCTAAGCGAAAGCTCAGTTGGGAAAGAGCCTATTGCTGCGCCTAACACGTGGATCTGCGCAGCTCTTCATTGTACACTTTTAAAACAGCTTAAAACCTTACTTCTCAGTCACAAGCTTTATTTATTTATGTGTTTCTTCATTCATTTATTCATTTACTAAAAATAAATTAATGAACACTTGCCTATACTTTATTGTCTCTTGGGAAATGTGATCTGAAAACATGAGCGACAACTTGCATATGAAACCTGTCATTTGTGACATTCATAAACTCAACTCAGGGTGCAGAAAAGCATGTAAAGAGAGAATCGCGATCAATTAGCTCATCACTCGAGCCAGCGCATAGTTAAAGGTCATTTACAATCTACGGGAAATAACATCCTGTTGGCTCTGATCGAATCAATTTCTTATCTGAACTAATGGTGGACACATCGTCAAGGATTAGTCTAACCTTTTATGAATGAAACAAATGTGCTTTCTCTGCACTTGCGGAACCAGGCAATCAATAAAAGCCTCATTGCCTGCCAGTAAATAGACTTGGCCCAGTCACACTGATAAGATATAACTGGATAGAAGACAGTAATGGCAAACTGCAAACTGATTTGGCTAAATAAAAGACGGTGGCGATTGTAAAGCATTTAAATAATAGACCCCTGTCTTGTTAAACTAAAAGCGGCTGCCTGGCCTACTATATCTATTAGAAGATGGACGCTCGGTGCATTTTTATTTTTTTGTTCACATCAGCAGGAAGAATTCCGAGTTGCAAAAAGCAAGAGTTGATGCTAATGACAAGCATCCCATCCTCGTCGTTTTGAATGCTGCATTAGCAAAAATGAAAATTAAATTATTCATCCCGCAGAAATAATAAACAACCATTGCCATCCTAATGGGAATCTCTAGCATTTATATTTCATATGCGAGCAAAAGATTTAAAACAAACTGCTTCATTATAAAGACACACGCACTGTAATTGGTATGATTGCCTCCCAAAACACCCGCAGTCTCAATCTTCAAACAAAAGTCTTTGAAGCGTCTCATCATAACAAATCTATGCCAACGACACAAATAATGCTGTTGTCTCCCTCCCTTTCTGTCTGCTGAAGTGATGCTATGCATATTTGCAAAGGCTAAAATCTCTGGCATTCTCCTCCAAGTCGTCGTTGTGTGATGTCTGTTCACTGCAGGGAACAACCTCTGTCTGCATGCCAATAGATGGCACGCACCACAGAATAGGATTATAGAAAGCAGCACAATGGGGAGAGAATTCAACTTTGCCTCAAATCAAACAGGGATGCTGATCAGGGATGCGAAACTCAGTAGGGATAAAATGTCATTTACTGCAACTTGAGAACTCATTTGAATCATTTGATCATATCCTTACCAAGGTACTGGCACCTCTCCTCAATTATCCGATCTCCTCATCTGTGAGGGCTGGATTTAAATCCTCCAACTGCTGATGTTGGTGCTGATTGTAGGGTATAAACTCTGTACAGAATTTGAGACAAATTGATTTTAAAAAAACCAAAAACATTCAGCTCACTCATACTTATCATGTTGTATGTACATTACACATGTAATAGTGGCTTTAAAATCACTTACAGAGACTCCTACGTCGTTTTTTGGCAAAGCTTATCAGTGTCCGTCTGCAATATATGTCCGTGTGAAACATTGGTTCCGGTGGTCCCGGCGGAGCTTCGAGGCAGAAATTCTGCGTCAACTTATTTTTGAAGTCGTCTTAGCCGAGTTATGAATTTTTTTTTACCCCCATCCCTAATGTCAGGTGAGTGACATAAAGATTATTTGCAATAAATAAATGCCGTACCTGTAATAAACACCTAGTTCTCTCCAGTTGAATAAATAAACAACCTCTGGTGCTTTTTTTTTTAGGAATGATGGTGAAACTGCTGTCCCACAGCATACGTATCAAATGTTAGCAGTCAAACTGTTTCTGTAGATTTTGGAGCTCATTTATGCGGTTGCTATCAAGTTGCCCATCAAAGATTATTAGTGGCACTCTCCCAGAAGAAAGAATGCAACCCCAAGTCATGGGATCATCTCCGTTGAGTTTGCCACATTAGAGTTTGGGATTGTGAATGTTTGGAATTATGAATAGATCTGTTAAAGCGTTGGACTTTCCAACACGTGAGTAAAAGTTCATGTTGGTCTCATCACTCCATCAAATTTCTCTCGTCTCTGTACATTGGGGCAAATTCCAGCCTGGCCACTTATTGGCTTGCCTCTTCTGGTGTAGCCTTTGTACTTTTGGAAACTGAATATTGTGATACCGTCACTGCTGCTTTAGGTTTTTGCTGGTTCCACAAACAGTTATTTGGAGTTCTTTCTTTGCAGCGCTTACAATGTTTCTGTCATCAATTGCTGCTGCTTTCCTTGATCTACCTGTCTGGTATTTGTTCCTGAGTACATGATTGGTTTTCCATCTTCTCTGTTTCACAATTGCTTGTTTTTCCACCCTGTACTGCTCTCTGGTTTTCACATTAGTTACACCTCTAAATTGTATTAAAACAGTCTTCACAGGCAACATGTGTAAATTAGGATAGACATTCAGTGCTATTTTGTGGATGAATAATACATGTCATAGGACACATCTGGACTACAAAACACACCTGTCAGTCACATGTTCCAGTAATTTTGCAATTTATCACAATGCATTGCAAAGCATTCTTACGAATGATAGCTGAGCTGGACCATTATTTACAAAAATAGAACATGGAAGTCATTGTAGCGCGTATCCATTGACAGCTGATGGCCACATGGTAAATTAATACTAACTGTATCAAATTACATCCCTGTGTCCCCCGTGTGCTTCCTTTGGTCACATCTATACAACTTTTTCCTTCCTGTCTCTGTCATCATCTCTCCATCCATCCATCGCCTCCACAGAGGAGGAGCAACCCACCCCACCTTTTCTCCCCTCTCATTTATTTCAATTTGTCATGCTTTGCTCTCATCCTTGCTGCCTGAAAAAGAGCACGCCAATCAGAGATGGCCGATAAAATTTCGGTCTCTCCCGTCTTGCAGTAATGAAACATTTAGATGCGGGCTCAGCTATCCCTTTGCATTAATGGCTTGTGTTGGTGGAGAAGATGGAAAGATTGGTGAGAGAGGGGACACTTCACCGTAATAACCTTGTGAATCCAGGTCAGACACCAGAACGCCCAAATAATCGGTTTCCTCAATGAGTCATTATCGTGGCTTCAAAAAGGTTCTGAAGTATGTATGTTGTTTTTGTGTGTGTAGGTGTGTGTGTGTGTGTGTGCATGTGTTATTAATGTCAGCACCAGGAATTCACATATGTGCTATACTGCATGTATGAAAGGAATGACTATTGACATGTTTCATCTCAACCAAGATTAGCCTGTCAGGAAAGTTCATTTGGATTGTTCCACAGTTTATGTCATACTACATATCCAATATATAAAGTGGTTGAGACATCACGTGAAAATGATGATTGACTAGCTGGATTGTACTTGGGTCACCCAGCTTCCATCTTCATACATTAGCAAGGGAAAGAAAATGGAAAATTCATCATTTCCTAACGCAGGCCTTGAGAATTGGAGGCAAAAAGCATTTCATTACCGCCATCAAGGTTATGTTTTCATTAGCGTAGGTTTGTCCGTTATTATGTGTTTATTTGTCAGCAAATTTCCATCCAGAGTGCAGTATTTGATGTAGTCCGGAGTGCAGTGTTTGATGTAGTATCAACCTGGAACTTTTGTGATCGGTCAATATTCTTCGAGGGGTTTTCCCCTGAAATGCATACCATGCCGAACTGAATTGTACTGAGTGGTGTATACAAGGATTTAAGACCCTGTAAAGTAAATTTCAAGATTTGTTTTTCAATAAATGAGAAAGTCTGAAGATCTTCTTTTCCTTTGGACTCTGCTTTCCTGTGCATGCCTCCATCTTTCAAACTGTTCCTCCAGCTGCTCCCTGCTTTCACTGCAGATCACAATCCCATCTGCAAACATCATGGTCCACGGGGATTCCAGTCTAACCTCATCTGTCAGCCTATCCATCACCACTGCAAAGAGAAAGGGGCTCAGGGCTGATCCCTGATGCAGTCCCTCCTCCACCTTAAATTCGTCTGTCACACCTACAGCACACCTCACCGCTGTTCTGCTGCCCTCGTACATGTCCTGTATTATTCTAACATACTTCTGTGCCACTCCAGACCTCCGCATGCAGTACCACAGTTCCTCTCTGGGTCATAGGCTTTCTCTAGCTCTACAAAGACACAATGTAGCTCCTTCTGACCTTCTCTGTACTTTTCCATCAACATCCTCAAGGCAAATAATACATCTATGGTACTCTTTCTAGGCAGGAAACCATACTGTTGCTCGCAAATACTCACTTCTGTCCTGAGTCTAGCCTCCACTACTCTTTCCCATAACTTCATTGTGTGGCTCATCAACTTTATTCCTCTATAGTTTCCACAGCTCTGCACATCACCCTTGTGAAGATAATTGCTGAAAATATGTGAAAAGACTCAGAACTATGCAGTACTGAATAATCGACATAAAGCGTTACATTGTTTTTCACCATTTAAGTTCCCTTGATGCCACAGTATAAAGAACAGCTTAGTTTCATAATTTAAATTCCTAAGCGAGAGGGTGATGCCGCGGATGAAAGGAGCCATGGAAGCCTGTTAGCTCATGAGCTAGCTGATGACTAGCGCCTCTCGTTGTGGCTTGGAAAGCCGTTTCAAGCCGTTTCTTGATTTTTCATGATTTTGAAACCTCATGTAAATACTCAGAGATTTTTGTTACTCAACCAAATTTGACAACGTTGTGAACAACACTCTGTGGTGTATCAAATTTAGAAGACATTTATTTTCTCTTTACACAGACTTGAAAACTTCTACCAGAGTGAAGTGAAGTGAGGCTCCAGGTAGAATAGATATTGGAGGACTTTAAATACTTGGGGTCAACAGTCCAGAGCAATGCTGAGTGTGGTAAAGAAGTGAAGAAATGGATCCAACCAGGTTGGAACGGGTGGAGGAAGTGTGTGTGTGTGTGTGTGTGTGTGTGTGTGTGTTATGTGACAGAAGTCTCTGCCAGGATGAAGGGCAAAGTTTATAAAACAGTGGTGAGGCAAGCCATGATGTACGGATTAGAGACAGTAGCATTGAAGCGGAAATCAAGATGTTGAGGTTCTCTCTAGGACTGACCAGGCTGGATAAAATTAGAAATGAGCTCATCAGAGGGACGGCCAAGGTTAGATGTTTTGGAGAGCAGACTGCGATGGTTTGGACATAGTGAGAGCTGGAGGAAGACCAAAGAGAAGATTGATAGATGTCGTAAGGGAATGACATGAGGGCAGTTGGTGTTCGAGAGGAAAATGCAGGAGATAGGCTCACATGCAAAAAGGATGACACGCTGTGACGACTATTGGGACAAGTCGAAAGGAAAAGAAGAAGAATGGTTGTATCATTAAATTGAATTGGTATTGGTACATTTCAGTATAATGCTACATTTTAGTTCAAGAAAGACAAATCGCCAAATGAGTTTTTTATTTTGCCTGATGCCACAGGGGTTCTGAACTGGAGTGTTGTTGCACCCTCTAGGGATGCGAGATAACATTTGAAGGGGTGTGAACATGTTCAAATTCAGTGATATTTATTTTTTGTCCAACTTTAATATAAATGTTCTTATTTTTCCTTGCAACCTTCATATTTGGGAGTTTTTGGCACCAGTCTAAAGGCGTCCCACAGCCGTATGTGACTGATTAAAGTTAGCGGCACTTTTTCACAGCTCAGATGTTGCATATTTTAGGAGGGCTATTGGCATTAATATCGCCCATTTGCTGGCTTTCTCGTCTTTTGAGATGCTTCCGCCTAACTCCTGCTGTCTTTTGTCAGTAAATTTGCCACAATGAGCCCGCTGACTGTCATACGAGAGCGCTTACCAGGAATCTGCCCTCAACACTTGTCACTTCACATCTATCGCTTCGTGTGCGCCGGTGCCGCTTGGAGGCTGTGTGCTATTATTCATCCCTAGCCAGTAAGTGAGTATGACATGGCGAGATAAAGGCAAATACCCATATGCAGGTCCGTGCACAGATGCAGGCACATGCCCATTTGCCCAGCCGGATTACACAAGAGTCTAAAAGAGTCATGGGTCTAAAAATAAATAAGAACATATCTCACTAGCAATAAACCTACGGTACTGGGTCCAAAGTGACGCATCTAACTGAAGGCTTTGTTCTCAGATAAGTCGATCATTTTGTTACTATTGGTTATTGCTACCAGCTCAAAAGTTTTTTTTTATAATGTTTGTAATGAGATTATTTAGCTCAATCTATACTGGTGTCATGAACCTGTCAGAAATTAACAGGCACAAGGGCACAGTAACATGTACAAAATTTTAACTCGTCCCATGTTGTTTAAAACAGGCATCTGCATTTGCACCCTTTTTCAACTGCAGGGTAACAGCTGAACTTGTTTCTTCTTGGCTTGATTTTGGGTTGCTGGTATTCTCTTTCAAAGCACTCATCACTGAATGGAAGTCTCCTGCGTTTCCCTCCCATGATATGATTGCTGCTCCATGTAAGGATTGTGTTGCCACCCGTCCTGTTAAATACATAATCGTGCCTTATTTGGCCATTAAATGTCACCAATACGGGAGGCGATTTGTTCCGTATTTTAATTCATGTCCAATACAAATTTCCGTCTCACACTAATCTGACAATAATGAGCAAAATAAAACACAGGAAAAATACTCAGGGCAGCAACACTGTCATGGCGTGATACGCAGGACTCTCGCTCCGCTCTCGTAGATTTTCTCGCGGTTTTTAAAAATGTCCAGTGCACCCAGTGAAGTGCAAAGAGGTGCAAAGAACACAGAAGAAGCAACCCTCGGTGTCACATCCATCCATCCATCTATTTTCCATACCCGTTATCCTCACTACAGTCGCGGGCGTGCTGGTGCCTATCCCAGCTATCTTTGGGCGAGAGACGGGGTACACCTTGAACTGGTCGGCAGCCAATCACAGCCCTCTGTGTCACAGTTTTTCTTTCGTCAATCATCTCCTGATGCTGAAACAATATGACACATTATGTTATAAAATGATTGCCGATTCCTATCTGGTTGTCTTTTCGCCACAGAGACGTCAATGTCTGGAAACATCTTATTTTGTCGTTTCATTGATTGTATTGCAGTGGTGTCAAACTCATTTTTGTCTCGGGCCGCATTGTAGTTATGATTTCCCTCAGAGGGCCATTAGAACAGTGAAACCATAGAAATGTTTTATCACCAAATCATATTATTACCATGACACAACAAATTGAGGGATAACTAGAAGACAGAAATCAGAAGACAAGGATAATAGTTTGTTCAAGTATTGTTTAAGTAACTGTAGAAGAAGGGTTTGGTTACAGAATAATGCAATATCTCAGACATTATTGTTTATTATTATGACAATTTGGAATTTGGGTACAGATTTTAGCAAAAATCACGCATGTTGACGAGCATGATTTGCTTTCGCAGGCGACATAAAATGATGTGGCGGGCCGCATCTGGCCCCTGGGCCTTGAGTTTGACACCTCTGTTGTATAGGATGAGGTTTTAAAATATAATGATCACCTAGTTAGTAAACAGTAGTATTATCAAATGTACATTTTATGTACTCTATGGCTATTTAGGTACAAGATATACTCATGGATTAACAGCTAATAAATAAATATGTAATGTGAAGAGAAACAGTTATTTTTATGTACAGCCTATACACATTCCCTCGATTAAAAATGTCTCTGTATTCTGTCATAAAGTTTATAATTTGGAGGTGTCAGTGTTCAGCGGCCGTGATCATTATACATAAAGTCTTGACTTTTAAGTCATAAACGAGACAGCAGACAAATACTGTTCAATTTAATAAACAATGTATTCAATGGTGGCACCCTCTTCTCCCTCTAGGTTACTATTATGAGTGACACAAGTTTACCACACAGTCAAACATAAGCTCAGCTACAACAGTGCGGACATAAACGTAATCAAAAGATTCTACTGCTTTTAAACATTCTTGAAGCTCTGCGGTAGACTGTACTGTATCTCATTGATTATCTTAACTGAGTTGTGAGCATGTGGCACATTTTTTTTTTTAAACTTTATTTTCCTCATTTTGCATTAAATAGGAATGCTAATTGCCTTCATGCTCAATCTTTTATTGAAAACATTGACACAAATACAAATAAGAATCATAATGTATTACACTTACAGTATATAGTGCTTTCAAGGCACACAAGGAGACGTTAAAATTGCACAAATTATTAATTCACTCCACAGTCACACCCTAGTGGTGGTAAGCTACATGTGTAGCTAAAGCTGTCCTGGGACAGTCGGACAGAAGCGTCTATTGCCCCTCCGATCACCAGCGAACATTTAACCACATTCATTCGTATGACACTGGTGTGGGCGCCCGATCCCACAGGGGTCCCGAGATGCCGCGCTGGGCGTCCATTATTTTCATTTCTGAAAGGTGGCAACCCTACTAGGTAAGGAGCTGGACTATTCTAAAGGAGTGTAAGAATGACAAGAAATCAAACCGCTGCAGCAAAGTGGAGACTGTGGAGTCCAGCAGTGTCCAGAGCTAAGGCACAGCAACAGGTTAAGCTACCATTGGAGTTACCTTTTTTTTCCCAGCCATGTGTCCCGCCATGCCCAGAGATTTAAATAGTCTTGCTAGTAGTGCTAATGTGATACTACGTTTAGGGTTTACCTCTGTGAAATCGATATTAGCGTCTGAATGCAAATATTTTATGTTTGAAGCGACTTTGCTTTTTAGCCTCTTTTGCCATTGCCTTCATTCAGCCACCTGCCCAGAGGATTATAAGGTAGTGATTCTGGAAACATTATGTTATCATAGCTGCATAATATTGCTTTCATCACTTCTGATTCTGCAAGATAGAAGAATATTAAACACAGGCACAAAATGAAGCACATTACATTTGATTTGTCACAACCATGACTCCTCATGAATAGAAAGACAGCGAACCTTTTTGAGAAAAGACTTCCATTAAGAGTGACAGCAGTGCCTAAAGATATGCCTGTGTTATGCCCGACAATTGGCTTTTTCAAATAAATGTCGTTTTAACTCATCCCAGTTCTTGTGTTGCCATCTTTTGTCACATGCTAGCTCCAAGCCTGAGCCCAAATGCCTCCATAACTCTTCACCATATGACACTGTACTGTGCAGGCGAGGCTTTATTAATTCCCCATCCCAAAATCAATGCAATACCTTTGTATCGCAATGAAAGTCTTGGACATTGTATGTATTCTCCTTGTAGTAGCTCATCATCTCTTTCTCTCTCACTCATCTTTTCCTGGTCTGTCCTTAGGGAATGCGATGAAGATGAATGACAACAGGGTCATTTTACCACAAGCGGAAAATGTCCCACCGATAATAGAAACAGTCATTTTGTGTGTGTGTGTGCTTGCACATGGGATTATGCACACTACACTACAAAAAAAACAAATACATTTCCATATTTTGAACTTCCCCAACATTGCCATATACATAGAATGTACACAACCCTCAAAGATTTTTTTAGGATGTAGAGCGACATCGCCACAAACAGTGTCACAGCCTTCAACCTTGCTCTGGCACTTTGAATTCAAGTTACTAGTTGTGACATCGGAAAGGGATAGTACGCTGCTGGAATTTCTCGCGACCTTTTGACTGAAATGTCATTTGATTTTAGGTCAGTTGTTGTTATATCCAATTATTAACCCACTCATCACATCAGGCCGCAATTTGTTGTGCTTTTGAATGCTGGTATTTTTTAAAAGAAAGGACTTTTTCATCCACCATCGATAACGATAAAATTGTTGAAAGTGTGATTTTGCTGGTCATAATTGTCAAAGCCTCGGTGGAGGACTCCACTTTGAGTATTCTGCTTGTGCTACAGTGACTGTGATTAAAGAAAGTCCTTTAATTATGTAAAACAGTCATTATTATGTAAAAGAGTCATTATCACAACCATTCAATATTTGATCATAGTTATCTGTAATTAAATTAAATCCAATCTTGAACTCAAAATATTTCATTGTGAGTTTGGACATGGATGGATGGGTATTCTTTTACACAGTGTAAATGGAAAAAAAACAAAACTGTTTTTCCAACTGTTTTTTTTCCAAATCTGAGAATAAGTGCCATTTAAAAAGGGTTAATAATATCTCTCAATTATATGAAACACATTTGAATTATGTGCTTGATGTGTTTTCTCTAGATTAAGTTTGCTGCTTGTAATTTATGGGGAGAGATTTGTCTCAAAATATATACGCGATTTACACTTTTATTGATAACTTTTATTGTTTGTTGTACCTGCTGATTCTGTCTTGACACTGTACAAGCAGAATGTACAGTACATTGATAATTAAACGGAATAAATTAATCTACTGTATCTTGCACTACTACTCTCTCTTACTTATTTGCGGTTATTAACATGCAAACACGTACTTCAAAGACAATAAATGCTGAGTACTACTTATGAGAATCTGTCCAAGGATAGTTCAAGCATATGGTTTCATGAAATATAAAATAAGATTACAACATAGTTTCACACAACTGGTGCAAGACAGCATGTAACTATTTGTATTTGTCTGGAGACACGATCAATGTGAAATTATCGTGCTGGCTATCGTAACAATACATTGCCAACAGCCTTATAAATATTTTTAAAAAACAGTACTGCTGCCACAATGGCTGGAATTGATGAGCATCTATAAAGTTGATAATAGGATATTTAGCTGGACAGGTCGAGACAATTTAGGCTGGATTTACATTACAGTTCTAAGTGTCCAATCCCGATTTACATACCTTTAATTTACTGCTTGCATTTACTGAAAAGCTCAAATTACCTTGGATGTGTTCACATTGTAAATACATGTAAACAATGACACATTTCACAGTGCTGCGTCAAAGCAGTAACAAATAATACGCATAAGTAATCACGTCGCATATGTCTATGCCCCTCTAATGTACTCTATGTAGACCACATTTAATCCTCGACATAATTATGCTGTATTTCAGATTTTATTTTTACCTTCGAGCACAGCTAGCGTTCGTTCAGTCTTGCAGCTAGTTTTGTTTTGCTGTCTTTTGAAGGACTCAAAACTGGAAATACTTTCTTTAAATGCACCTGAATAGAACACATGCATTCACATTAAACAGCCATTTGTCAACTCTTGAACAAGCTTGTCCCAAGTTCTAGTTCTCTTGTGTCATAAGTGTCATAATAAAATTCCCTCCACAAGAGGCCATAGAGTGGAATCGAGTTGTGGATTAAATCATCTCCCTTGTGATTATGATTACCGGTTAAACTGCTTTATCATCGGCATGCATTGCACAAACTTTAACACTCGCCTTTCCGTATTTGCTATGAATGTGTGCAGTACCCATATTCCTATGCTGGGAAATCAGAACTGTGGTGTAAGGACAGCATTGGAGTGGCTTTTGTTTATTCCTTAAGGACTTGGCATTGGATTAGAAGTTAAAGGTTTTAATCCTTCTGCACACCAGAAAGGATGGCGATTGGGACTGGTTCTTAGTGAGATATAAGTACTGTCTGAGCACTGTCGAGTTGGACTTCGCCAGGTCACCAAACCCCTACAAACTCTGCTCAAACTGGTTCTTTGTGGTGTAAAACATGCACCTAAAATACAGCAATTTGAAAACAGAATTTCATCTCTGGTTTAAACAAAGTATTATGAATTTTTTAAAAAGTCAAATAAATAAAAAATGTAAATCTTAGCTGCCTAGCTAACGGTTGCTTCACGTGTCGGTACGGCCATGATATCAATCGCCGATGCACAGCCTCCATTAAACAAGTTGGTCTGGTCAAGCTTCAATCTTGATCAGATCACCACATTGCCTCTCCTACTCCACAACCCAATGACCCTCAGGGAACCACGTCAATCAAAAGCCAATGAAAGGGTTTAACATGGGCCCTACTCCCTTGTGACCCCTTGCTCAATGGAGGGTGAAATTATCCTGCAGTGGATCGTCCGAGGCAAAAGGCCAGCTCACCCTAAGCAGCAGTGCTTGACGACTGCTTCAACCAAAGCATCATCCTAAACACTAACAGACTCTTCCTCTTCCCATTCCAAGTTCCATTTCAATTGAACCTTGTGAGCACTGATTCACATTGTATCTATTCTACATTCTCGACCCCATTTGAAAGGAATCACGGTAAAAAAATTGGGACCAAAGTCTTCACATCATGTTAGGGCAATTGTTTGTCAGTACTCGGCCCCTACGGTTTGAATGCCAGAGGGTAGCACCTTCTTGGAACTCTGACATGCTGCTTTCATTAAAGGATGAGATTGAAAATTCCACTTTCATTATATTTTGAGGATTTTTTTTTTTTTTTGGGGGGGGGGACTAAATTGGAATTGATTTCAATCCGTCAAGCTTAAATAAAAGCTGGAAATGTTCTTGTACAACACTCACAACATTTAACTGATCATTATCCCTGCCAAATTAGACCGCAAACTTGTTTAGCGTTCAAAGGCAATTTGTTCTACTGCAATTTATGGCCAGATAAAAATCCACACAGTTCCCATGTGTAAAATCATTTTAAAATATTTTCGAGCATCTTGAGTTATCCACGAAGTTATTTACTGTACTGTAGAGTATTTCAGGTGTAAAGCAATACCTTATTACTCCTGCCAAGTGCGAAAATGTGCCTAGGAGAGATGGATCATTGTTGATTGATCATGGTTTGCAAAGTTATTCGTAAACATGCCTAGCAAGATTATAAAACTACATAACTGATATCCACAAAGAATTGTGAAGAAGTGGCACAAGAAAGAACCAAGAACATTTCCTAACTCTTTGGGTGAGAGGCAGCGTTCACCCTCGAAAGCTCACCTATCAATCACAGGGCAGGTGAGATCAAATAGGGAAAGGCCACACAATAAAGATGCCATCTTTAAAAAAGAAAAACAAAAATGGCTGTTAAAAGTGCAGGTGCATTCTCAAGAGGGGTGTCTTTTCAAAAGCAATATGGACAGTAAACATACATGATGGAGGATGTTGATTATTGCCATCAAAGTGTATTGAGGGACGATCATCTTTTTGTGGAGCAATAGCATTTGGAGTCCAACTTTACGGCATGCTTATTGGACCGTCTCCGGATGAGAAGGATTGTGCGGTCTGGAGGATGTTGTTGCCTACTTTCAGTACACTCATAAATTTCTCGACAACTTTCTATAACCAGTTTTAAATGCATAACCCAGTCTTGGAAGTCGTACAACTGCATGATATCAGATATGGAAAATACACACGCTTTGCTAATGTTATAACCAACATGTTCTCATTAAAGTCAGTAGAAAATCTAACCCTCTTAAGGCAAATGCTCCTGAGATTGTACATGATCTGAATTTCACAGCATTTTTATTTTTAATCATCCCAAACCCGTCTATGGAACTTAATGTTTGACCAGCCAGCTAAACTGTTAAATTAGTATACCTGTCTGTGAGTTTTGTCGTGACGGATGAAGTTCGACGAAAAATGACTAGTCAAGACGTAGTTCAAGTCAAAGTCAAATCATGTCTCTTGGCTACCAAGGCGAAGTCAAGTATTTGGCAAGTAAGTCACAAGTCATAAAACTGAATACTTTACACTAAAAGGACAAAAGTACTTGTCTGACCGCATTGTACCAAGTGTAAAGTTTAATGGAGGCGGGGCTTATGGTGTGGGCTTTTTTTTCAGGAGCTAGGCTTGGCCCCTAGGTTCCAGTGAAAGGAACTCTGAATGCCTCAGCACATCAAGAGACTTTGGACAATTCCATGCTCCCAACTGGAGAAACAGTTTGGAGCTCGTCCCTTCCTCTTTTAACATGTGCAAAAAGAAAGGTCAAGGCCATTAACACATGGATGACAGAGTCTGGTGTGGATGAACTTGACTGGCCGCACTTGACTGCACACAGTCCTGACCTCAACCCGACAACACCTTTAGGATGAATTGGAGCGGAGACTGAGAGCCAGGCCTTCTCGTCCTACATCAGTGTGTGACCTCACAAATGCACTTCTGGAAGAATGGTCAAAATTTCCCATAAACACGCTCCTAAACCGCGTGGACAGCCTTCACAGAAGAGTTACAGCTTTTTTCTTAAAGTGGTGGCTTTCCGAAAACTGCGCACGCTGTGCACTTCACTGACAACATTTACTAAGTACAGACGATTCCAATTATTTTATTTATAGCACTTTGTGTGTACAGTGTGTCATCCATCCAGCTGCCTTTTTCTGACACTGACCTGGTGGCTCACCAATGTCATTGTCATAATTACCATTATCACATCCAATATCATTTTAATTGGTCTTATCTCCTCGTTTGCTGCTCGTTAGCTAATTGACTCACTTTGCACACTGAAACAAAAGGCAACAGACGGAGATCAAGAGCAGACATCTGCCTCTGTACAGCAGAGAAAAATGGCGACAGCTCATCTGTCACAGCAACGATTTTCTCAACAACTGTACACGCTTGTGAGAGAGAAACCTTGCTGCTGCTTGCAGTGACATGCAGTTAAACACACGATAGCACACAGACACAAAAACAATATTATTCTACAAGTAGATGTTTGATGGTTTTTGCCTCCAGAAAATTTCCTTGGAATCGATTATGCTCTCTACATTCTTAGCACAAATTATAAGGGATTTAGACATACACTTAAGTACATTTCTAGGATACTTCACAAACAAACAAAAACTATTACACACCACATAATATTGAAAGATAACTAGTTGTCCTCCATCACAAAAAAACCCTGTTCCTTTCTTGGTCTGCTATTTTAATGGCCCCCATCTCATTCTCTTTACTGTATAGAATGGTCATTTTTCATCTGATTTTTCTTCTTTACTGTATCGACCATTGCTTTTTGTCTCTGTATCTTTGTTCTAATGCTCTCACTATCTCTGTCACGGTGCAAGTAGAGCCTGGTGGTAGTGTCACTGGTAATAGGGTCCCATGGGTGCTTGCTACATTCTGTCTGTGGTCTGAGAACTGACTGCATAATACGTAATGGGGTCTACTTTTAAAAGGGTCGATGGGTGGGTGCTTTGATGTGAATGTGCATGAGGGGACCAAACTTTAAGGGAACATAAAGCCCCCAAGAGATGTTCGCAATTAAATTTGAGAATTGTTAAATTCATGGACTACAAAGACGACTGCAATCGACTCAATTAAAGATTTTTAACCGGCCTCTTACCCAGCAATACAGTCAGACTAAGGTCAAGTCAAATCAGTTTGCTTATGTAGTGGCAATTCTCAACAAAAGTTATCTCAAGGCATTATTTAGTTGAAACATTTGGTTCATACCAGTTCGCAATCATTTCATGTTTTTTACATAAGGACACTGACTTAGGTTGTGTTTACTTCACTATCCATGACATGTTGCAGGTGCTTCAACGTTTCTGTCCTGAGAAAATAAATGACAGGAATTCTGTGAAATCAAAGCAATACCTAACTACGTTATGTAGTTCGGCACACAACCTCACTGAGACACCTATTATGCGAAATTGAAGCCATCCCTAGTGTATGTATACTAAAAGGAATAGATGCACAGCCAAGGGACCGCATGTCAATGTATCACTGTATCTAGAACCGATATCATCAGCATTTCAAAGATAATTTTTGCCCTTTGATAGTACAGACCCCGCAATGAAAAAAACCCAAAGAAAAAAAAAAATGCAGGATCTCTCCAAATAGCCCAAATTTTATGAAGGACCAAAAGTAATTATGGTCTACTGTACATTTCAGTCATATTTTATGACACACTATAAAATCTGTGTAAATATCTGAACATATTTCTTAATCAATTAAATGTTCAATATATGCAGCAAATTGCTGGCAAGCCAAGCAGATTGATGTAGTTCTTTAGATCATTCCATGTAAACTCATCAAAACACTCTACCTGGCTATGTATAGTCTGCATTTATAATGTGTTTTGAGCGACCTTTCTGAACACATCCACAGCAGGATACCATCTTCCGTGAAAATCCGCTTCATAAAGTAAATGAGTGAACTGAAGTCCCTGCATAACTGGCCCTTGAGTCAAACAGTTGGTGCTACACAGGTAAGCCATGGGGTTCTTTTTAGTAGACTTCAGATCCACCCTAAACACCGCTGACCACAACAAAGCATGTATTCCCGGCAATGTAAAGGGCCAGGCTTTCTTACCAGAAGACCATAACAGTGTACATTTACTAGCCCTAATACTGTGCACAGGAGAACCTCAAGGTTATGTATTAAACCCCCAAAACTAATTAAAAAAAAAAAAAAAGTAAAGGTAAGATTCCAACAGCATGATGAAGAGCTGATGACTATGGCTATGACCTGGATTGTATGGATGTACAACCCCAATTCCAATGAAGTTGGGACGCTGTGTTAAAGATAAATAAAAACAGAATACAATGATTTGCAAATCATGTTCAACCTATATTTAATTGAATACACTACAAAGACAAGATATTTAATGTTCAAACTGCTAAAATGTATTGTTTTTAGCAAATAATCATTAACTTATAATTTTGTGGCTGTAAAAACTGGGACAGGTGGCAAAAAAGACTGAGAAAGTTGAGGAATGCTCATCAAACACCTGTTTGGAACATCCCACAGGTGAACAGGCTAATTGGGAACAGGTGGTTGCCATGATTGGGTAGAAAAGGAGCTTCCCTGAATTGCTCACTCATTCACAAGCAAAGATGGGGCGAGGTTCACCTCTTTGTGAACAAGTGCGTGAGAAAATAGTCGAACAGTTTAAGTACAATGTTCCTCAACGTACAATTGCAAGGAATTTAGGGATTTCATCATCTACGGTCCATAATATCATCAAAAGGTTCAGAGAAGCTGGAGAAATCACTGCATGTAAGCGGCAAGGCCGAAAACCAACATTGAATGCCCGTGTTTTCGATCTCTCAGGCGGCACTGCATCAAAAACCGACATCAATGTGTAAAGAATATCACCACATGGGCTCAAGAACACTTCAGAAAACCAATGCATGTAAATACAGTTCGGCGCTACATCCGTAAGTGCAGCTTGAAACTCTACTATACAAAGCAAAAGCCATTTATCAACAACACCCAGAAACGCAGCCGGATTCTCTGGGCCCAAACTCATCTAAGATGGATTGATGCAAAGTGGAAAAGTGTTCTGTGGTCAAAAAAGTCCACATTTCAAATTGTTTTTGGAAATTGTGGACGTCGTGTCCTCCGAGCCAAAGAGGAAAAGAACAATCCGGACTGTTATGGACGCAAAGTTCAAAAGCCAGCATCTGTGATGGTATGGAGCTGTGTTAGTGACAATGGCATGGGTAACTTACACATCTGTGAAGGCACCATTAATGCTGGAAGGTACATACAAGTTTTGGAGAAACATATGCTGCCATCCAAGCAACGTCTTTTTCATGGACACCCCTGCTTATTTCAGCAAGACAATGCCAAACCACATGCTGCACGTGTTACAACAGCATGGCTTCGTACTAAAAGAGTGTGGGTACTAGACTGGCCTGCCTGCAGTCCAGGCCTGTCTCCCATTGAAAATGTGTGGCGCATTATGAAGCGTAAAATATGACAACAGAGACCCCAGACTGTTGAACGGCTGAAGCTGTACATCAAGCAAGAATGGGAAAGAATTCCACCTACAAAGCTTCAACAATTAGTGGCCTCAGTTCCCAAACATTTATTGAATGTTGTTAAAAGAAAAGGTGATGTAACAGAGTGGTAAACATGACCCTGTCTCAGCTTTTTGGGAACGTGTTACAGCCATAAAATTCTAAGTTAATGATTATTTGCTAAAAACAATAAGGTTTATCAGTTTGAACATTAAATATCTTGTCTTTGTAGTGTATTCAATTAAATATATTATTGAATGTTTGAAGATTGAACATATTGAACATGATTTGCAAATCATTGTATTCTGTTTTTATTTATGTTTAACACAACGTCCCAACTTCATTGGAATTCGGGTTGTATGTATGTATCAATAATTTTACTTTTCCTGCCTTTATCACAAAACCTACCTTACCCTCAAATGCAAAACATACATTTTCCTGATTGTTACATATGATACAATGTCAGGAAAAAAGTTAAAATTCTTGGTTGACATGAATGTACTGAATGGTAATCAGTTAAGTGGAGTAACAAATGTCAGCACTGTGGTGACGTTTCAGTGGGGAAGACACTGACATTTAACTTGTGGAATTTTGGATGAAAATGTTACAGGATGGTTTGCGTTTAGTTTCATGAAGGTCTGACTGACTGATTTGTCAGTTTGAGTGCAGGTAGGTAATAATTTCAGGTAGGTAAAAAGTTCATCTGAGTTTAGCAATGTAGAAATGTTATATATATATGGCATCTGTCGTCGGTAAATGTTTAGAAATATAATTGGAATTGGATTTTATCTCTAGTGTAATTTTCCTTCATCCTCACTCATTCATTCCCACATGTTCGAATCTTCTGCAGATTTATCTAGAAGTAAGTCATCAAGCCTGAGCTTTGGATTTTATCAGCAAGAAAGTCACCCATCTTTGGTATTTTAGAACAACACCTACTAACCATACTGTATATACTCTACAAAGATAACTTGCCCTTGTCATTTGCTGCCTTTCGCACTTATACCCACACATACGCAAACTGCGAGCGTTTGTTTGGGGGAGTGTGATTACTTGTGTTACAGAGAGTCTGGCTGTTTCTCAATCACTCTATGCATGCATCGATAGAGTTTTGTTTATATCTTGGAAAGCAAGATATATGTATGTATTGTACAACATTGTATGTGTTGATTCTGTGTCTGCCCGCTGCAGGAGATAGTAAGCAGTGATTACACAGTAATGCCCGGCTTGTCAGGAAGTCAGCAGGCAGCCAGCTTTTAGCCTCAGTGGGAGGTGGTATGATCATCGCTATTATACAAGCCCCACTTTCCTCAAATGCAGACCTGGACAAAGGGGAATGGGTACTCTCTGAGCAGACATTTATTTTAAAAAATGCCACTGCAATTTATCTGAACCCCGTGCAAGCACGTATTCTTAAACTCAGACAAATATTAACAAAGTTATTTAAACAATCTTACAACAGTGGTCTCTTGCTATGATAGAAAACAGTTACACCCAACAGCTGTTGCGGTGCCCAAACATAATACTCATTCTAGTTTCTGATGAAGCTTTGGCAGCATTGTGCTAGCTGCGTTAGCAACTTAAATAGAAGAATATTTTACTAATAAAAGACAACTGACTAGTTATTGACAGGAGACCAGTACAGTGTGTAGTATGCCTTTTATCCATACTCAGCTGGGATAGGCCCCAGCTCCATGTGACCCTTAAAACTCATTCACTACCAGTCCTCCATGTTATCATGGATATTTGTATTCAACAGCCGTCAATGGCAGTGAATGGTAGAAAACAGATGGATACAATGAAAGTGGCAGGAATAAAGACGGTCAGAGGAATGAGCACTTCTCTGTTAGGAGTTGAAAATATCCGAGTGAAGAGAAAGCAGAGCAGTACTGTTGCAGGCCATTAATAGTCAACCAGGATATACCGCAGGGGGATCGGAGGCAGCTTGATAATTCAATCTGTCACGTCGCCAGCTACAAGCCAGGCCAATTAACTGGAGAAGAGGCAGGCTTGACCCTAACAGTCTTTACTTGCCTCATCCTTTCTCAACATTTCTGGCACATGCTAAATCTACATGTACAGTGGATATAAAAAGGGCACACACCCTTGTTCAAATGTCAGGTTTTTGTGATATAAAAAAAATGACACCAAGATAAAGCATTTCAAAATGGTTTCCACATTGTGACTTATAACCTGTACAACTTAACTAAAAAAAATTTTTTAAAAAAATGAAATATTTATGAGAGGGAAGTAAAATTAAACGTCTCAGATACTAAGTGTGCACACCCTCTTGTAACAGGGTCTTCTTCATATGTCTGGGCTATGGGGTAAGGTGGCGAGAAGGAAGCCTTATCTCACAAAGAACACAAAAATACACTAGAAATCTCCCAGACACATTTCGGGAAATGTTAAGATCTGATAATTAATTTTTTTTTTTTTAAAAGAGCTTTTTGGCAATAATTCCAAAAAGTATATTTAGTGCAAACACAACACTGTTCATTACCAAGAACACCATACCTAAAGTAAAGCATGGTGATTTTGCTTTTTTGGGTGTGTTTTTCTTCAGCTAGAACAGGAATCTTTGTTAAGGTTAGCACAAAACCGTCATGCTTCTCCTAGAAAGCAAAAAAAAATTAAAACTCACCAAAAGACTTTATTTGGGTTAATTGGAGGCACTTAAAATGTTGGCAGGTGTGTGTGTTGACTCCTCTAAGATGAATCTGAATGTGATTGGTTAATTCTGAACACATTCTGAGGATGTGGATCCCAGTTGTTTATTTTTACTTCCACTTTCGATTATTTATTTATTTTTTTAATTGAGTCTAACAAATTATAGGTCACATTCATGGTGAAAAAAGTTTTAAAAGTATTTATTTTGGTGTCATTTTTTTCTACCACAACATCCTGGCATTTGAACAGGGCTTTTTAGACTTTTTATATCAACTGTATGTCACTTAAACTGTTACGCTTGCCAAGGTCACACAGAATAATACACAGAGTGTTTGTACATGTGCAGCAGTGCATGGGAAATTACCACATTGTGTTACATCAGCATCTGCCTGAACGAGGCGAGAAGATGCTGTTTATGGACAGATGGCCAAACAACAGCGCTGATAATTGACAGCTAATTGCAAACATTCAACGGCTGTTCAAGCTTTCTAACAAATGAAACCTGAGTGATATTTCACTTTCGCTCCCCTCACTGTGAAGGCGATAAACAAAAGATAAGCAGTCCTGTCTTGTTGCTTCATCCCACACACCCTTTTACTGTTGTTTAGCTGCAAATGAATGCTTTCACCACATATTAAAAATCCACTCATAAAAGCATCTTAAAGGAAGCCAAACAAATACAAAAGCTTTGTGCGCGCGTGCGCATGTGCGTGCCTGTCTGTGTGGCGCATGATGAGGGCAGCAAATCAAATGCAGCACAATGTTGGAAGAGTGAGTCTTCATGCTGGGGAAAATGATAGAAAATGGAAGAGTTTGGAAGTGTTTGGAAGCGAGGTCACAGTGAATTATAAAGAAAAGCATCAAAGCACGCCTCCAAGAAAGAGACAGCACATGCTCACTCTCACTCACATGAGAGTGAGCCACAAAGTCTTTGTCTGGCCTTAGTGCAATATTTATTAGACTTTAATTAGCAGTCTGTTACAGTAACTAGATGAGAGCCTCACACAGTCATACACAGATACTATAGTAACGTATAAACTATAGGCAACCATCAAAACATCTATCCATCTATAAATTCATCCAATTTAAACAACTATCCCTCCGACGAGTCATCATTTGACATTCGGATTTCTCAATACACCCATATAATATCCATCTTCCAACCAATCTAGCCATCGATTTCCCATTCATTCATTTATCCAACCAATCAATCAACCATCGATTATCACTGGGTTTTATCTGGTACAGGGATGTGTGGAAAAACTGATGTTGTAAATTGAGATGACTGTAAGAGAACAAATAAATGTTTAAAGCTTGGGTTAATTAGTCAATCAGAAACATTATATCCTACTAACCAAAACTCCATCAAGCCAAACATCTTGTGCAGGGTTGAAAAACATCACATTGTAAAAATAAAGCTTGGTTGAGAGCAAGAGGCAACCAAAAAAGAATCCTTCCAATCGAATAATAAAAAGAATGACAAATTAGGCAATCATAAAGACTTACCATCAACCAACCTAACATTGGTAATCATCAACCGGTCTGATAATTATCTAACATGACCTATACCACTAACAACCTATCCATCCAAGAGCCATTAAACCATCTATTCATCAAAATGACCTACAGCCATCAAATATCTATCCATGCTTTTATCCATCAACCAGTAGTCTTTCCTGCTACATCTAGCCAACCACCCTAACATTGTGTTGATTTAACAGGCACTCATCCATACCTCCAACCACCCAACCTTTGTTGAGCAAAGGCACATAGATGTTCCTTGCCATCTAGTGGAAGAGCATTTAATTGCTCTGCCTATCACTATATGTCGCTGGCGTGGATAGATGAACAAAGTCAAATCTGAATTGTCCCCTTTATTCTCTGTGCAAAAGTCACGATAGAACACAATACAGGTTGTCTCACTTTCTATTTAAGAGAATGGTTACCATTTCTGTCTGTGTGTAAATTCCAGCGGTAATCATATATTTATTTGAAGCATCTCGCTTTGATCATCTTCCACCGAACAGCCCTCCCCAGCGAGATATTCTTATAACTCCAGATAGCTTCTATGGAAGTTTACTGTAACTCTCTATGAAAGGGGGAGAGATATAAAGGCATCATCTGGCATCAAAGAGCCCCCTCTCTTTCTCCCCCCCCCCCCCCCCCCCCCCGACCATAAGGAAAATTGTGGGAATTCTCTGCTGAACACTTCTTCACAGGAACGAAATAAGTCCGACGTGGTGTGAGAGAGGGAGAGGCGCAACGTGCGGAGTGGAGGAGATGGAGAGGGGAGCCAGAGGTGCACAAGTGAGATGAAGAGGAAGAAGCTAGAGGCTGGTGGTGTGGAACCAAATCTAGTGATCTAGTGATGATGACTTTTTGGGGTTAGTGCAGAAGGGACCTGTAACTGTTGCACACACGCGCATCGACATCTGCACACAACCATCGCTTCGCTGACTGCTGAGGGATGATTAAATTATAACGTGTGCATGCACACAAAAAAGCTCCTTGCAACGCTAGACAAAATATCAAATAATAATCGCATCAGAAATGTTTTTAACCTGAGCCTCAAAGTGAAGACATTTTTTTTTTCTTCTTAATAAATTGCCAGAGGGCAAACGAAGCGTTGTTTGAACGTGACAGCTTTACGACGTGTTTGCTTTCACTCTTGACTCCAAACAAGTCATGAGTGTCAATTAGTGGCAGCAGATCAGGAATCCCTGGCAGTGAGAAAAACAAACCTTTGTCTTTGTGCTGTGACTTCGCGAGGAGGATTAAAAAGAATGCGAGGTGGAGACAAAGGGAAATGCATGTTATATTAACACTGCAAACTTATGATTAGTTTGTTTGCAATAACACTGTGAACTGGTCTCCTAAAGTTTGAGAAGTATTTTGGGAAGTTTGTCATTCAAGTAGTCTTCATTAAAAGCTAAAAATCCATTGATCCATTGACTATACCGCATGTCCTCATGAGGGTCAAAGGTGAGCTGGAGCCTATCGCAGGTGACTTTGGGCGAGAGGCGGGCTACACCCTGAACTGGCCTCCAGTCAATCGCGGGTTGCATCGAGACAATCAACAGTTTACAGTCACATTGACACATTTGGAGTCTTTAATGAACGTTGGAACCGTGCTGCTGTCAGATTTAATTGAATATTTTGGGGGGGTTGAAAAGGAAAATACAGAGAATTTGGACAGCGACCATATGTTTGTAGAAAATGAATACATGAACCTCATGGCCGCTATTTAAATAACATACTTTCCATAATATAGCCTTAGACAGCAAATTGCTAACAACACACATCCCGTGTCTGCCTAAAAGACAACAAATATTATGCTGCATGCAGAAACATGAACATTTCTGAAAATATACATCCCCAAAACTTGGGCTCAGCAATCTGCCACCTGGTGGCGCTGTTTCAAGGCCCCAAAGTTTGTGTGACAGATGGGCCACATCTCTCACCTTCAAAGTCCCTGTAAATTGAAATCACAGATTTGTTTCCTAATACATTATCCACGTTTGAAGATCATCGCTGAAAACGTGCAAAGACTTAGAACTATATAGTACTGAATTGTGGACATATAGCGTTAAACTGTTTTTCACCATTTTGATTTTTCCGATTTGATGCATTTGGGCGTCTGGCATTTAGCTAGCTAGCTATGCCTACACCCAGAATATGCATCTTCCCCGGATGCCACAATTAACAGCTCAGTGTCATTATTTAAATGTCCCAAGAATGAAAAGATGAGGGAAAGGCTGATTGACTTTGTCAAGCGCTATGTTGATGGAGATCTGAAAATCCACACCACATCCGCCTCTGCAGTGCCCATTTTACAAAAGATAGTTTCGTAAACTTTCACCGGCAACAACAGGGCTTCATGTATACTGCACACTACAGATGCAAGTTAGCAGTTTTGCTGTAATCCAGCATTTAAAAAAAAAAAAAATGTAGGATCAATGTTCATCACTGTGCCCTGTCCCGAAAATAAAGCATAAAGAAACAAAACATATGATGGCTGCTAGTTTAATCTGTCACTATATCAGGGGTGTCAAACTCTTTTTAGGTCTTGGGCCGCATTGTAGTTATGATTTACCTCAGAGGGCCGTTAGAACAGTGAAACCATATAGATGTTTAATCATCACCAAAACATTATTACCATTACACAACAAATTGAGGGATAATTAGTTTTGAAATCAGAAGACAAGGATAATAGTTTGTTCAAGTATTTTTTAAGTTACTGAAGAAGAAGGGTTTGGTAACAGAAAAAAATGTAATATTTCAACATTGTTGTTTATTATTATTATGACAATTTGGAATTTGGGTACAGATTTTAGCAAAAAGTTGACAAGCATGATTTGCTTTCGCGGGCCACATAAACTGATGTGGCGGGTCGCATCTGGCCCCCGGGCCTTGAGTTTGACACCTATGCACTATATTGACAAAACTATCTAATAAAATGAAAACGTACATTTTTCAGGTGGTAGTAGTGGTATTTGAGTGACAGTTGACTATTGAGCGTAGTTTCAGCGCATTCAGTGGACACGCCCACAGTTTTTGAGAGCGGGGACCAGGGATTGATTTTTCACCATTTTGAAACCTTATATCTTGTAATTTGCGATTTCTTTATTTTTTTCCCCAAAACATTTATTTTTGCTTCATATTTGCTTGATATTTCTCACACAAGTTCCGCTTAACATGCTCTAAAAACAAAGCTTTAAGGTAAATACATGTTTGTAAATGTTGTGCAAGAGAAGTTAAAAAAAAGAAAGAAAGAAAAGAAAAGAAAACCTGGCCATAACTTGACCATTTGCTTAATCATTCTCATCATTGAGTCTTCCGAACTGATGTCCTGAAGGCATTTTGAGCCCTACCCATCGAGGGACTTTCAGTGTTGCATATGCGCCTCACCTCACTCGTGTAATTAACTTGAAATTGTACACGTTTGTCAAACTGAATGTGCCGTGCAACATGGATTCTGGATTTGGAATCGATTCCTCTCCTAAATCCCAACAAGAAGAATGAGACATTCTTTGGGATTTGAATAAAAATAAGACAAAGATGAGACTCAGAAAGTAGAGCTGCAACAGGACACGGATAGTGTCCGCACACATCATTTTCTGCTATTTATTAGCAAGTGGGCTTGAGCCAAAAATCAAACAGGAACACATCGGCTAGAACGTCTCCGGAGGACCAGCTGAAGCCGAACACCACAGTGATCAAGCGTGTGCACTGTCATGTGTGTCATTCTCAATGAAAAGACGTAAGAGTGTGGGCATGGGCGCCATCTGTGCACCCAGTCAGTTGACTTTCATATGTCATACTTTTGAACATGTTTTCACCTGGATTCTCGGCGATCTAATAATGAACCCGAGCACTGCCAAGCACTCATCGTGAGTCACACCACGCAGACATGCACAGCATCTAACCCCGAACATCAAAACACGAAGGACAGCACAAGCGCGGTAGCCGAGGAAACGGCATGAAGAAAAACTCTCGCTATCTCCCCGCTGACAGCTCACGGGGACGCTGCAGGTAACAAATCAAACAAGGAAGTCGAAGCTCCGAAACATTTAAATGGAAGTGAGGCACAATCTCACAATGGTCCTCATCTTATCTCCTCTCAAACACCTGCCATGTCGCCTGCTACTTATCCTCTGATTACAGCTGTAGCCATTTTACTGTAATTCACCAAAAAGTGATTCCTGAACTAAATGGATTTCATACTGCAAGTGAGAGTGGGAGTGGGATGAAGTTTCAGAGACCAAGTGAAATATTCAAGTTGGAGGGGAAGATGGTGTTCTGAGATTGGAATAAGAACGTAGACGTGGAGCAAAGGGAAGAGAAAAACAGGGAAAAGTCCAAAAGGAGGTTGGATTTCATCTCTCATCTGGAGATGCCTTTGTGACACTGTTGATCTCTACTTCACACACAACTCCCAACACAGTTGCGTTACAATATCCGGTGTGTCTCGATAAGACGCCTCATACATTTGTGCATTCTGCATATCTGCAGTGACGCATTTCATTGCCTCAATATCTGTCTCATTTTAGGACAAACCACATGTATTCCAGTTTAGGACATTATTTGGCATATATTTTCTTTCTTTGGATCCAATGCCTGATAGACGCTTATTCCAAAAGACTTGGGTTGTTACAAGAAGAAGATTGTATTCATTCACCAGTATTCATTAAGATTCCAGTGGTATTTTTTTTAACATCCCTTTGGGATACATTACCCTTGTGATTGAAAGGATCATAAAAAAAATTATTTTTTTTTTAAATCACGAAAAAACTTTTCTGCACAATTTCTAAAGGTTGTATAATTTATGATCAAACCAAATTAAGTCTAAGTCATTGGGTAAGGGAAAAATAGATCAAAACTCTGAAGAAGTATCATTTGTACAAAATGTACAAATGTGAGTAAGTTATCAGCACAAGGAAATTCTTAGTTTGGTGAACCTTGGATGTAAAAGAACCTAAACACACATTAAACGAGTATACATCTCATTTCAGGTAGAATTCGGAGCGATGCGAGGCCATCAGCATTTGAGAGCTTAGGCGTTTTTGGAAGCACATTGCCCATGCATTGCAAAATAGTCACCTGACCAGAGGTTTTTCGGTCCTGGACTGCAGTTCAGCGGCAGTTAGTGACACTTCATGGTCATCACAATACCCAAACACGTAGTACGATTTGCACGATCCATGGCAAGTAAAAAAGTTTCTCCCAAAAATGATCTGTTCTTGACAAACCTGCAGCAAAATGATGCAAACCTTCGGTCGGTACACTTAAAGCTTTATCACTCTCAGAAGCATCCGCTGTATCAAGCGTTTGTCGATACTGAGTTCCAGTGCAGCCCTCCGGATAGACTTTTGCTGGCATTTGTACAAATGCCTGCGTTAGGAGCTCGTTCTTTTCATCCGTGGTGGTCGATAGTTGGAACAGCGAGATGTCTATAAAGCTTCTGAACTGCAGACGGGGATAGAAAAACTTCTTGCCAGTCGCCAAGTTTGCAATACTGTTTCAATGTCAATGAGTGAGCCATTGGGCAGCGGAATGAAATGCTTACTAAAACTGCAAAGGCTAAGCTGTCAAATGCTGATACCAAATGACACCTGAAATGACCTAGCAAAAAAAAAAACGACATGTTTAGTGACTTTTGCAGCCACCTGTATTTATCACCTCTGTCCAAGCACCGCTGTTAACCATGCTTGTACAGCCGTTTATTTTCTTTTTTTTCTCCCCCAGGGTTGTAATTACAACGACTGTATATTGCTCATACTCAGCATGCTCCCACTTAAACAGTGTATCTTGAGATTGCTGTGCATCTTGCCAAAGCACTTTGGAAACTGTATTCAAACCAGCTATTCCTTTGAAATGAATTGAAAGGGGTGTTTACTGACACGTGAGGGCGTTTATGAATGGATGAATGAAGACAATGACGATATAAATGAAGGACGGCGTAGAGGTTTTTTTTTTACAGATCTTTTGGGGTTTGTTTCAGATGCATATGGATATTGTTCATAATTTGGTGCATCTCAGTCCTAATTGTCGTGGTATTTGATTTGGCTTGTCAGATGGAGAGAGGTAATGTGAAATCATGTTTTGCAAAAAGCATCCATACAAGGTAAAATATAGTTTCCTGTGAGAGGAGCATGCTCACAGCTTGCCTGCTGATGGATATGACGCACAGATAATGAAAAACTGTGACTGGGAATGTTACACAAATTAAATCAGGCATTTCAATTTTAATCTTGTGACTCCCAGATCGGCAGTGAATCACAATGTTGAAGTCTCTCCCCCCCGCCCTCCTCCCTTTTGTCAGTCATTTTACTGTCTTTCTTCCGGTTATCCTCCTGTCACTCCCCACATTTCGATAGGCCCAGACTGCCCCATGTAACCAAACTCTGCAGTGGTGAATCCACTTGCAACTCAGTTATGAATGTCAAAGAGAAAGCAATGCTGTCCTCTGGTGGCCATTGAAATGTTTCAACATCTAGTCATGTTGATGTACAACCAGGGATTATGTTGACTTTTAAGAACTGCGATAAAGTGGATTTTTTGGGGGGAACAAACATGAACATAAGAACATGAACACGGAAATGTGTTTGAAGCGCTTAAATCACGAATTGACTGTTTGTAGAATGCAGACCGGCGCCAAGGCCAAACAATCTGAAGCCTCGCCGTCTCTCGGATTTGTTGAAAATGGCTATGGTACGAAATGTTCCACACTCCTTTGTGTATCAGCACGTGCACCACCAGCTCATAATGCGACAATGAGTTACTGCAACTTTCTGTGTGGCAAGGATATTATTAATAACTGGCGGAAAGAACAATCACATTGACATACCGTTGCACCCCCGTGCATGAGCGGTGTGCAGTGTGCCTTGGCTTTGTGAATTATATTGACTCCTGGTTATTCTTGTTATGCATGGTTGTGATTACCAAGAAGAGTAACTGGCGGGAAGAACGAGTTCATTTTTCAATAAGAGTAACTGTCGTTGCAATTTCTTTCCACTGGAGGTCGCACTGAAAACCAATTAAATGACCACTTACCACTTAAATGGCATTCTGAAACTGGCTGTTATTCCGATTTGACGCCTGATATTGATTCACTTGTGAAGGCTAAAAAAATGGCAAGTTTCAGGAGCAAAGTAAGCCTACTTCATATCAAATCCTCTGCCGCCCATGCACAGTTCTGTGAAAATGAATACCTCCTTTAGAAATATTTGAAGAAGCTGAATATTGCAAAATATCAGTCAACGGTAATAGTTCAAAAGAGCTTAGTTTGGTGGAACCCTTTTATGCATTCTTATTTTTATGTATACATTTACTGCACCCTCCTTCTGAAAAGTTCCCACTTCAGTTTGTAGGGGTGATGAGTCAATTGAGGTTGTGAAAATTTCCAGATGGATGTGGAAATGTATGCAAATTCAAAATGACTTCAAGATCATAACTTGTTTTCAAAGCGCCGGGCAGTGGATTCAAATCTGGGATCCAGCCTTGGTGCGTGAAATTTCCATGTTCTGCGTGGATTTTTGTCCGGGAACCTCGGCTTCCTCCCACATTCCAAAACTTTGCACGGTCGGTTAATTGTAACTGAAGACTCTAAATTGTCCGTCGGTGAGCGTTGCGTGCGTAAATGAAAACACTGATCCATTAAATGGGACTCCTTCTTGTTAAGACGTTTCAGATTGCTCATATAATTTGAAACACGATTTGCCACAAGATGGTCAATAAATATGAATATTTTCCAAATGTACTTCTAATTATTTGCACCCAAAAAAATTGGAAAAACTTGACATTGTCGCTTTTTTTATAACTTACTGGGCTGCAAATATTCTGGTCCGGCCCACTTGAGATGAAATTGGGCTGAATGTGGTCCGTGAACTAAAATGAATTTGACACCCCTGATCTAGCCAACCTTTTCCAGCTGTGCTGGGGACCCGAAAGCGTATCTTGCTTGAATGTGGCACAGACCTCTCCCATGAGACAAACCCCTAATACTTTGACTGGGTGTCAAATGTGCCCAAGCGTGGCCCAGATTCCCTGGCATAAGCGAGTGGCACAGTGTCCCATTAATAGTGTTCACATTGGTAATCATTGGTAAAATCCACATATAGCAGAATAAAACATCAAACACCAAAATATTGAATCATCTAAAGATATCATCTATCTTCACCTCCTCTCTTCAGGTTTATTTGCTATCTTTTTGTGCATCCGATGCTGATACGGAGGCAGAGTGGCCTTTTGAGAGACCTGTGGAGACAGATGGGTCAAATCTACAAATGTGGGAAGAGCCAGCAGCTGAGTTGGCAGTGGCACACCTCGCAGAGGTTTCCATGCTCTGAGGCCTTCTTGTCTTCATCAAGGTTGGCATCATGGTGTGAGAGTGTTGAGAGAGAAAATATTCGAACATCTGCTGTAACTGTGGGCTGTACTGACAGCTATCAACGTCAAACTGCAATTGATTAGCTTGTTCTTTTGATTTGCCGTATGTAGGGCTTTCTTGATGCATCGACATCCACATTCAAATTGATGAATGTTTATGTTTTCTTATCCTTTGCTCCTCTCACAGTGTTTGTAGAGAGGTAAAATGCTGTCATTCCACAACTCAATAGCTTCCTAATCACACATTACTAATCTGGCTTCGCTCTCCTCACACTCATCCAGCTCGCCCTTTTGTTTGCTCGCGCATTCGAGGCCTTGTGGATAATAACGCGGACCATTGCTCCGATCACAATGAGCAAACGGATCCTAGCTCGAATCTCATAACCTGAACGTGGCAACTCACTATTGACTTCTTTCATAAACCACACTTGGTGTCCCCTCCCTTCCTTTCCTCGCCGACCCTTTTCCTCGGCGTCTCGACCCGTCGGGCTGTCGTCACCCACAAAACTGCACACAACGTGCAGCCCCCCCTCTTCTAAAGAGCAATTACTCACTCTTTTATTGTCTCCTGCATGGCACCGTATCAGGCTACTCATCTCTGACAGCGGTGCAGCTCAAATTAAATTCCCCCATCTGATAAAGAAAGTCATTAGGGCTCTCTGCAGCCCTTTGGAGGGTCGAACAAAGAATGTCGAAGGTCCATGTAATAACCCCAGGATTGAACAAAAAAAACGAAACGAAACGAAACTAAACTAAAATACATACGATGTGGGCACAGTCTTTCCGGTGTTTGTTCGTCTCGAAAAGTCAGACTTTGCAATAAATAGAAGTATGACTTTTACTCAGAGTTGGATTTTCATGACAATTCTATGGGAAATTGTATTTGAAAAAAAATCTTCACTATCACAGCAAAGCTTACGGAACCACTTAACAGGGCAAATGCGCATAGCTACTTTGGCAGATTCAGATCGAGGAAGTGCAACATGTGGAACTTCTGGTGTTTAAGGTAGCAGTTATACAGTACAAACCCCAATTCTAATGAAGTTGGGATGCTGTGTAGACCCTAAATCAAAACAGAATACAATGATTTGCAAATCCCTTTCAACCTAAATCCAATACAGTATAAAGATATTTAATCTTCAAACTGATGATTGTTATTGTTTGTTTTGTTTTTTCGCAAATATTCTGTCATCTTGAATTTGATACCTGCAACATGTTGGACAGGGGCAACAAAAGATTGGGAAAGTTTAGGAATGCTCAAAAAACACCTGTTTGGAACATTCCACAGGTGAACAGGTGATTGCAAACAGGTGAGTCTTATAAATGAGTATAAAAAGCGCATCCCCGAAAGACTCAGTTGTTCACAAGCAAGGATAGGGCGAGGTTCACCACTGCAAATGGGCCGTAGTTTGGACACCACTGGTGGTTTTGATTATAGGTATGTCCAGCTGATGTCTACAATTTGGGACTTTTTAGCTAAAATGCAAGATGCATGCTCAGTTTCATTCGATTTTTTTTGTGTTTGTGATGTTAATGATATCAGCATCAATAGTTAGTGCGCCGTGATTGATTCCTTTGTTTCTAGTAGAACTAGAAATGCTAGTGAGAGCATAGCTTAGTTACATAGGTCTACATTGGGCCATCTAGTTTCTCTCAACACAAACTTTCATTTTCATGTAATGTTGAAAAATACTCACAATAAGTTAGCACATGAAAGTGATGCTTGCTAACTTATACTGTAGGCACTGTGCAGAATTTAAATAGTTTTATAAATGGCATTATTGTGCACAAAATACACTCAAGTGCGAAATGAATAATTTAACACATTCCTACTGTCTCACATATTTAACACCTTCCACACGAAATACGTGTGAAAACCACTTTGAAGTACATTTTAATTAGCAGGGTTACATGTTTGAACGTGACCCCGGTAAACTGTGTGTGCAGTAGGAGATAAAGAAGCATTATGTCTATCTTGGTAAAACATCGTGAGAGATTCTATATACTCCAAGACGGTGGTTTGGAGCTATAATGAATAAAAACAGTGTAAACGGCTGTCGAGCGTGTTCGCTAGCCCAGGTGGTGGCTCGCTCCTTTTCAACACTTAAACCATTATGTTGATTATCCCCACAATTAAACATTCATGAATTTGCTGTTAAAATGGCATTTGCTGCGCTGAGTGCACCAGCTCCTGTCAAACTACAGCGCTGGGTAAAATACTTTTAATTGGTCCCAGTCTTTCGCCCGCTTGATTATTGGGGCTGGTTTACCGGGAGTACCGTTGAAATGTGGAGGGTGAAAGGCTCCGAGGCAGGCAGTGGGTGCGGATAGGGAGGGTGCACGTGAAGGAAATGTCAGAGTAATCACCTCATAGGTCACCATGGAAAATAATTATGGAGAGAATAATTGTCTGAGAGTTGTTTATATGCAAGTGTGTCTGTATGTGCGTCGTGTACTGTATATGTGTGGATTTATTTGAAATCGTTCCTGTCACGCTTAAGAAACCAAATCTGTAAGATGCCATTATGAAGCTCGCTTAACTGATTTTATATAATTGCCTTCGTAGGCCTAAACCAACTCTTAACAAAAGTGGGGTGAAAAAAGTGGCGGATGCTAAACAGATGAGCAGTGCCTTAATGATTCTGAGGGGGTGGTTGCTTCCATTGATGTCACTCAAAACGGAAACACACAATTGAAAATAAATCACAGTTGACACACCTTCATCTTGAAATCAGTTTTTTTCATTTTTTTGGTGTAGTCTTGTCCTATGTGGCTGATGTCATGAAAAAGGTAATTTTTCAACACCAAAGGCAATAAATGTTTTAGTAGTGAAAACAACTGCAATGACTTTTTAACCATCTTTCTCGACTACCTAGGAAATTCAATTCTGTGAAATTCTTTCCATGTCGTGGAAATTGCGTCCCGAAAGTTTCAAGATTCCTATATACAAAATACAATAACGTGGTTGGTTTACCTTTGACCTCAGCCAGTACCTCATCCAGCTTCTGCCATGTGTTACTCAAAATCAATATTATTCTGGTTTTGAGGTTGGTCACTAATCCCTTCATGATTTAAGACTAATTGAAAACTGCACCTGTTAATGAAGATTTGGGATTGAAGCTAACCCTATTACATTAGGTAAGACATCTCATAAAACCAAATGATTACTTTAAGTTTAACAGTTTAAAGATGGGTACACTAGGGGTTTAACCGATTGGTTGACTTTGTCGACGAGTCCTCTTAATAGGCATCCTTTAAAGCTTAAAAGTCGGCGAACCGCTGGCGTAGCGAAGTCTTCATATGTCTGCGTGGGTCCATGAGTAAGAAAATGAAGTGGTTGCGGATGAGAATAGCGGTTAGCCTCGCTAGCTTTGGATATTCCGATCGCCGACCGGTCTTAAAATATTCACACCGGGGGGGGGGGGGACATGGGACGAGCGGTGAGAAACGAGGGCAGCGGCGTGAAATGAAGCTCCATCTTCTTCGCCAAAATGTAGTATGGCATACGACCGTAGTATGCTGCAAATGTGTGCAAATATTTCACTCAAAATTGGACCGGTTGTACACTCACATGCAAAATCTGCTCGTCAATTCTCAAATACAATAAAAGCAGGAGTGAAATAGAAACCGTAAAATGGAGTAATGGTTAATTTTTCAGAATCTGGCTAAAATGTCCGCTCTTGCAACACGCTTATATTGAGAGACAGAGATTGATAGAAGTTTTTCGTCGCGTTTCCTAAAGTTTGAACACATAAAAAGAGATGTGGTGCCCCTTTACGAGACAAAGATAGTTTGATTGTAACGTTAAACCTAAGTAAACGCAGGCATTCGCTTCCGACGCACTCGTTTCCAAAATGAATTACGTTTTTCTCAAAAACCAATATACGCTACAAAATATGTAGATACTGTATACTGCAGCTGCTATGCAAAGCTACTGTACGTGGAACAAGTACATATTCAGTAATCGAAAGTTGAACAATAACATAGTGCCCTAACGCCCCCACGATACAAGTTTTCACAATAACCAGCTTTATGAGACAAGAAACAGATACATGCTAATGGTCGAGGGCAATCAATGTCCATGTGGCATTTAGTCAATACCAAACAGAGGAGCACACTGAAAACCAAATCCCATAAGAGCACAGTGTTGGAGTTAATTGTGAGCTACTTGGGCTGTATTTTGAAGGCCTAATTAGTCCATGGTGTCTAGACAGAGATAGGGGGTTGAATCAATATTCACCAATGGAAAGGATGGCAAAACACAACACACACGCACGCAAACACATTTGATATTTTTGCATAATCTACCCACTTTGTTTAAATCCGTCAAACAAATTTAATTATCAGACTAAGAAAACCTGAGTAAACATAAAATGCTCCATTTAAATGGTGATTTTATTTTTTAAGGAAAAAATATATAAGCTATACTACTAACACTAACCCTTTGCGCGTCTGTGGTTGTGAACACAGCCGACTTCAACCCTGTCCAATTGAAGCGGCTCCTCTCATTTCCTTTAATTGTGGCGATCAAGTGCACGAACAGTCTTTGACATAGCGGATGAAGAAACTGATTTGCTCCAGTCTGGGAGGTGGAAGCGTGCAAACTACGTTTATACGGAACTCCAAGATGACCTTCATGGGCGGATGACGTAAAGTTGGGTTGGGGTGAGATCACAGATCCGCGCAGTGAAGTGGGCACTTGGAGATCGCCCTCCACTCCCGATCATTCGTGTGCCCCACGCTGATCAGTGGGATGATTTTCAAAATAAAATAATGATGATAATACAAATAAAGTGTTCAATGAATTGATTTCTACTGCTGTTCACATTTTTATGAATGGAATACGTGTGATCTACCACACATCTTCGAGGAGCTTGTGTATCTGTCCGCCTATGTGGCCCGATTAAATTCACCAACATCGCGTTAGATGTGGCCTGAGCAGGTGTAAGTTTAGAATGAGTTTCAGCCACCAAATTGTCACATTTGCTGGGTGGATGTAAAAAACACACCCTCATTGCGACCCATCTGTGCCAAATTGGGAAACACGCAGTATATGCAGGTTTTTGCGCTCCGGCGCAGTGGTGCAGTCTACGAAAGTAGAGCCCGAAATGTTGCATATGAACCACTGCTTTGTATTGAACAGAAACACTTCTAAAAGTTATAAAATGATGCCATCTGGTTGCGTGAAAAACAATTTGAAGTTGCAATGAGCATCTTGATACCACATCGCTTTTCTCCCCACGCTACTAAGCGGTTGCACGACTTTAGAAAGTGAAGTTGACATTGAATAGTTGTTGATGGCGTCTGTCACGTGATGGTATTTACAGCCAGAGGAAAAAAAAAATCATCTCGTTCAGTGTGGCTGCCGCATTTTCACAACTGCCCTCGTTCTGGCCCGCCACAGCAGCCGCTTCTGCTTGGTGGGCATTTGCAAATAATCACAGACCTTTTTGTGTGCGCTGGAATAATACTTTCTGCACTTTGATACTGTAGGATGTAAAATTCTTCAGAATCCTGCTTGAGCCTGGCTTTTTTTTTCCCATTTTACTGGTTGTCCCACGCTTCCCAAAGCTGCACATTTAAATCAATTAAGCGCAGGGATCTGAAACTCATTTTTGCAGCAGGCCAGATTGTAGTTACAATTTCCCGCAGAGGGGTGTCATGACAGCGAAACCATATAAATGTTTAATCGCCGCATCATATTATTACGTATACACAACAAATTGAGTAATAACTAGCTTTGAAATCTGAAAACATGGATAATAGTTTGTTCAACTATTCTTCAAGTTACTGTAAAAAAGGATTTGGGAACAAAAAAAATGCAATATCTCAACATGATTGTTTATTACATAAGACAATTTGAAATTTTGGTACAGATTTTCGCAACAATCCTGGAAGTGGACGCAAAATGATAAAATGATGTGGCGTGCCGGATCTGGCCCCCGTGCCTTGAGTTTGACACCAATGAATTAAGGCGATGGTCTAATTTCATGGAGCGCACTCATCTGTTGCAACAAAAACACGCGATTACGAATTAGTCGTCAACACGCTCTAAACGTCGTCGTAGAGTAGTAAAATCGACAACTTGACTAGTCGACTATTCTGTACGACTCTTGCTCTCTGCTCGCTTCGCAGCTCCCTCCCCTACTCATTGACTCCTGTATTTTTTCCTTTGCACTGTACATAAATATAAGTACGAATTAGGTATCTCTAAACCGTCTCATAATTTTGTGTGTACAATATGTGACATTTGTGCACGAATAGCATCTACAATCTGCAAGTCATGGGCCAGTCATGTGCTCATCTGTCCATTGTTTTAGTTTCAGTCTGCCCTTGGGTGGAGGTTAAAATTGCTGTCATTTTGTGCTGGCAATTCTGCACGGGCTGAAATAAATAAAGGGTATGTTTGTAGCGCTGAATAATGTCATTGCCGAATATATTGTATGGACAAGACTATCCGCCAACCACTGCAGGACAATTCCCATCTGTTGTCAAAAAGAGTGGCACTTACTGATAATGTCTATAATCAGTCTACTTAATGCTTTCAACAGAGCAGCAGATATGAAGCAGATGGTGAATGTGCAGGCACGATGTGCTCCACATTTAATTGACTTGGGCTGTTGTTGGAGGACCGCTGCATCGGAACGTTTGTACCCTGGAGGGCCTGTGGATGCCTGCATTGGTTTAGGAAGGCTAACTGACATTCAAGGCACTCCGATAATTTTTTTTTTCCCCCAGACATAGGAGGTTACTCAACCATGTCATGTACTTCCTCGCAATCATCCTCAGACATGTAGGGCCTTAATAAGTAAGGAGAGGGAAGACTGCAAGCTTTGCGGTTCTTTTCAGGCTAGCTGAAAAAAAAACGAAAAAAAAAAAAAACGCGCCCACCACCAAGCATTCCGCAGCACAGATTTGATCAGCCCCCTGCTGTGAATCATGTTAATAGTCCTGCTGCACACGCGGCAAACACAAACACTCCATCCTCCTCAGGGAAGCCAGTGGTTTGGTGAACATCTGAAAAGTCTTTAAAGGCCTAGGACAAAAGTAATAGCGAGGTAAAAAAAATAAATAAAAAATGTGCACAGACATTTCTGGGGAAAATGCTGCTGTGAGCAGTTTGTCAGGGGGAAGTGCACACTGGGGAGCTGACAAACATTCTCCTCGGATGCTCATTGAGAGGTTATGGCTGCAATCAGAGCTCCTGGTGGAAATTGAAATAAAGCGCCCTTTTAAAGGTGGGATCAGTCACAATGCATGCAGACACTTTTTGGCCATGATGGCATCTGGAAAAAGGGTGATTTGTTTCCTGGGTGTTGTTTGGTCAGCTTAAAATGGACCCTGGTCACCCTGGAATTTGTTGACAAGTGGGACCACACAGTAGTCTATCACTAAACTAATATCGTAGTTACAGTCATGTTTTACGAGGAAATACACTGATATACCATAAATATTAAGAAATGTAACGCAAAACAGTAAGCGGTAACTGAGCGCGCCGTCTGGTGCCGTGTGACGACTTTACTCTTCTTACGCCACTGCGCAAACGAGTTCACCGTGTGCCATTCGTAACATTGAAACATTATATGTCGTTACCGTCGTAATCCGAAGACCTGCTGTAAAACCTTTTAAGGGTTAGGGGTTAGGGTTAGGGTTGTAACCCAAATACAAAGCTCTATGAATTGTTTTCACTTTCATTAATGGTTCAGCCTTGGTGGACGTTTATGTTTTATTTGGTGGTCTTCTACTTAGATATACTGTATATGATTAAAATGCCATTGTTAATATATATATATATATATGTATATATATATATATATATATATATAAAATGGCGGCCTAAGAACTTTGCATAGTTCGGTATGTCACTTGACATTCTTACTTGTTGCAAAAATGTACAAAGAAATGAACCACTGTTAATATTAAATCATGAACACGATGTCAGAATAATGTACAGTAGACAATAGTGCAATTACGTCCTGCACTCGCCTTGATGCTATTGTATTTGATCTTCAGAAGTACAGGCAAGCTGTCATTGAAAATGTCCTTTAAGGTGACAAGCTGTCATTTCTAATAAATGGGAGCTGGCCTTCTGGTAGCAGTCTCTTTCAGCTCTGAGCACAGCGCAACATGCATACTGGGGAGAAAGATAAAATACAGGCAAAAAAACAAAACTATTGTAATTAACATCCCCAGTGACCCGAAAATAAACATTTATTTTCCCATCTCATGCACAGGGTGGCAGATTTTTGACGCTGTTCTTTGATAGCCTGATTTCCATTTTCATCTGGGGTTTTCTTCGCCATGCCTCAACTGTAATGTATGCATCAAATTCATGCATAATTAATTTTGAATTTGCCACTGTAAGTATTGAGACACCCAAACAAATTCCCAGATAATGGAGGTTGGTTGAGGTCCCTGCCATTTTGAATTAATAACTTCCACTTTCCCATACTTTCTTTCTTTGACCACAAACTCAACAAAAAAAAAATGTCGAAATAATCATCTCAGGGCATGAGTCAAAAAAATATATATAGATAGCAAATTCTCCACTGCCAGTTTTGAAGAAAAAAAAATGCTGGTCATCAGGATTTGATAGAAAATGTGAGCGTAAAAAGGCCACACAGATGACATTTCACCATATTGTAATAATAAAGTTAAGGGTCTGCGTTGCAGTACAGATCAGACCGAGTGCGCAGAAATACAAGTTATGCTCATTAGAAGTTCACAGACACGTGACATAGCATCTTAAAATAGCAAGTATTTGTGATGATAAAAAAAGTGCATGCATTTTAGAAATTTGAAAAATACTTTCACTATATATATATATATATATATATATATATATATATATATATATATATATATTGCTCCATCTATCAGGACTGCTGTCTTCTGATGTTTATCCACCACCGCTACTGTATCTCAGTCTGGTTGGCCACCACCTTTTGTTTGTCAGTCTGGATCTTGGCCTGGTTGTTTTCAGCCACCTTGGGTGGTGTCTGCCATCTTGATTCTGGGACCTCCAGTCCATATTTGGTACAGATGTTCCAGTACAGTATTCCTGCTACCTGTTTATGCCTCTCCATGTTTGCCCGCATCTGGTGTCCGCCTGATGCGGTAAACCCTGGCCTCCATTGATCTTGTGTTTAGGGCCTATCCATATCCATCCTTATCCTTTCATGGATATATAGATATATTGATATATTCATTTTGTTGCCGATTGGATTCAAGGATGACATTGGTTCATTTAGAACAATACGATCCAAAACGATTCAGTGGCTGGAAATTGATTCAGTAACTTTTAGCCAAAAAATCATCCAGTGTAACTGTGCCGTGAATGCATGAATACTGGACAGTGCAGGTAAAATTTCTCGGACGCTTGTTGTTTTCTTGTAAAAACGAATGATGTTCTTTAAAGATAAAGATTTTCCTGATGAACTCTCCTTGTTTTGTCTTATTGTGTCCCATGCTGTATGCGTTTTCTAATGGACTATGAGTCTGCTTCATAAAAGTTGATTGATGGGATTGCTTTGTAATAAAATAATGGGGAAAACACCAACCTATTGTTATCTATATAATTTTAGCTATGATTTGACTTGTTGGGCCAGTTTATTTTCCGAGAAAAGAGATGTTGAATTGTTGATAGACTTATGAGGGGGGTCCTTGGAAAAATGTCACCTCTGTAAGGAGTCCTTAGCTGAACCCAGTTTGAGAATCCCTGTTCTAAATAGTTAAATACTAATGGCTAAAACGAAGCACTGTGAGGTTTTCATGAGGAAAATCTTTTAGGAATAGTGTTAATAATGTATGGAGAGCTAGATAAAAGAACAAACTTGCTCTTTGTGGCACAAACATGAGTCTGAAACATTCTCGCGAGCCTCCTCCTCATCTGCCGTCCACTCGACAGAAAAACAACACAACAAATACTGTGGTTTCTAGTCCAATCCACTAGGGGCACTACTATATATATATATATATCCATCCATCCATTTTCTGAGCCGCTTCTCCTCACAAGGGTCGCGGGCGTGCTGGAGCCTATCCCAGCTGTCATCGGGCAGGAGGAGGGGGACACCCTGAACTGGTTGCCAGCCAATCGCAGGGCACATAGAAACAAACAACCATTCGCACTCACAGTCATGCCTACGGGCAATTTAGAGTCTCCAATTAATGCATGTTTTTGGGATGTGGGAGGAAACCGGAGAGCCCAGAGAAACCCCACGCAGGCACGGGGAGAACATGCAAACTCCACACAGGCGGGGCCGGGGATTGAACCCGGGTCCTAATGGTATGACATACCTAATGGTATGACAGAACAGATAGTATTGATCATAAAAAGGATTGGCGGTTGTGAAAGAAAAGAAGAGGAAAAGGAAACACTAATTAGGCACCCTGTACAGAAAGAGTACTTTTATTTATATGGCAGGTTAATCTAAAACATTTGAGAACGTCTGACAACCATGGAGGATGAAGCGACTCACACAGGAAGATAATAATGTGCTGCGTAATTTGCTGACAGGACTGAGTCTGTAGAACGAAAGATCAGGACTTTTTTTTTTTTCACCAGCATTTATCATTGTAATGAGCCTGAATGGACAAGTAGGAGATTTGCAAGAGAAGCGCGCTTGTGTGCATGTTTGCGGCGAGGAGGGAAAGCGAGAGTCGTCAATTGTGAGGTCAAGTTGGATTTCTTTATTTGGCAGCTTCCCCATTAGTTCACAAACATCAGCAAAAGTAGATAATTGCTAAAAAAAAAAAAAAAAAAAAAAAAAAAAAGCACAAATATTTAGTCATGTTCAGTGCCCAAACTGGCATCAGGGGTCATGAGAGTATTTTTTCTTTAAGCAAGATTACATGGAGCGTGCACAAAAAGTAATACGGTGGAGGTTTAAACATACGACAACTAACTAACGCTGCACAAAAAGTATAGCACTCCTACCTTAAGGTTATGTCATTTTCCAAAAATGTCTTCATCACAATGTAAAAGATAATTATAATACATGAAAAACAATCAAACAGTGAAGCTTATTTTCCGCATGACAACTCTCTTCTGAATGAGCTTTTGGAAGACTTCTGAAGGAAAGACACTAAAAAGTGCACAGACGGATCATAATTAGGTGGGGAAAAAGCTTCAAATGCCGGTTCCACTAGCTTAGACTTCCAGCACATCGTGCAATCTGCCTTTGTAATTCCCCAAAGCCCTCCAGGCCAATTTTCTGCTATGCTCGCACAATCCTTCCAAGGAATTGCTTATGTTAATGTGTGGTTGAAAGCAATTAAACAATTAATGTGTCAGACATTTACTGTTGTTGTTTACCACCTTTAAATATTGACATTTTCATGCCTCCTCAACCATGTCAGTGATTAACTAAACAATTAAAAACCTATTCTTTTCCTGTGAATCACACTCAAGGCAACCGTACTAAGGGGAAATGGAATTTTTGAGTTTCTCCAAGGTTTTGAGCTTGCGCCATGAAATAAGTCAGTATTTTGTTAAAAGTATTCAAGTGATAACAGGCCTTGTTTGTGATGAATAAATTATTTCCACAGAATAACTGCTTCCAGTACCAGGCACCTTATTAAGATGATATTTTTTTTACACTAAAACAAGAAAGATTCCTGAGGAAAACGGGCATGTAGTTTTTTTCCGGTTCTTTTGTTGATAAGCTCGTGGAGGGAGTCAATAACGGGGCCAAGAAATAAGTTGAATTTTGTGTTAAGCAAATATCAGTCGGGCAGCAAGTAGTACGCACAATTCTCGACTGATCCTCCTTGAGAAAGATACATCGTCGTAGACTTCGGTGGCCCAAGAGACATTTTTGGAGAGCGCACTGAAGTTTGATCTCGTGTGAGGCACAATGTACTTATTGTGGCTTTAAATACATGCGCTTTTGCATTAAAAAAAAAAAAAGACAACACCTGTGAACAATACGTACTGTATGCATCGATGTTTCCTTCTTGTCATCAGTGTCGCAGCTGAAAAAGCAAGGGTTTAGATAAGGGGGGAGGAGGAAACGCATATAGAAGATGAAAGGCTGGCAACTGTAGAGTGGGCATGAGAGCAAGAGAGACCATTGCTCATCAGAATAAAACCCTCGCAGAGCCGAGGACAGGGCTAGAAAATGACACAGGCTCCTAAGTGCACTTTGCGATGCTGAAAGCAAAAAGGCTCTTTCAAAGCTGCTTATCAGTGTGTGTGTGTGTGTGTGTGTGTGTGTGTGTGTGTGCGTGAGACCATACAGGCACGGGTAAATAACACCTGCACGACTCAGTCATTGTGACAAACGTACAAAAACTCATCAACATCAGACAGGCGTTACGTGTGGCGCTCGCTGGCGTGTGAACGCGCCATTGTCTTTCCCACAAGAAGTCACCCCACTCTCTTTTTATAAATTGAAAAAAAGAAAAGAAAGAAAGCCCAGAATGTGCAAGACGGATGATTTAAAAAGGGTTATTGTTAGAAGGTGAAATGTTTAAGAAATATTGATAAACAATATTATTCAATTTGGATTGAATGTTTCAACTTTTCTGAATCAAACAACAAAAGTTTATTTTTTTTTTAAATGGAATAAAATAATAATAATTACTTCTGTCAAAATCAATTAAATTTCAGTGTACCCAAAGTGCGCTTTGTAAAAGCCCTCTTCTATTATTTACGGGCCATAAAAAATAAAAAATTGGGGGGGAAAAAAAACAAGTTGTCACCGTAAACAAATAAACGTGCCGAGGGTGGTCCAATGATGACAGAGTATCAGTACCAGTCCGCCACTGCACTCAAAGGTTGGACCTAAAGAGAAACTTACTGCACAATGGAGTAATACTCACAGACTGACGAAATGAAATCACAGATCATTTTGAAGATATATATTTTTTTTTAAGACTGCAAAAGCTTCACATAGTCAATAAAAGGATGCTTGGACACCCGGACGTGCTGTAGGTAGGCGAGATAACGGGAAAAGGATGGAAATGAAAAATGGTTCCTGTTACTGTTACTGCAGAGCCTGTTCCGAGAATTTAGTACATTAATATACAAAATTAAGCATAAATGGTTTGAAAGCTGTCATAGTTTTGGGTCACGGTTGTTTACATACTGTTTCAGTTCAGAATCAGAGTGACAAGCTCCAGGGGTAGCTCACTTAGTACAGTCTAATTCCTAATTAAGTGTTGCGGAGCAGGATAATACTTGGCCTACAGTAGTCCGGTGCAGCAGCCATAGCTACAATTATTTATGTATTCAGACACCAGGCAACTGTTCTGTAACAAACCATCTCAAAGAGTGTACAATACACACAAAGAAATCCAAAAAGTCATCATTACCCGGGCGCCCTTTTGTTCTATTGCCCCAGAACTGTCGAAATGTCAAGTCTTTTTGTGCCATAGAAACAGGCTGAAGAAAAAGCCGAGATGCCACAGTCTGTTCTCCGCATAATTAGCCCCGGACTTGGACTTGAACGTGCATTCCTTCTCTTTCTTTTTCTGGCCACTTCAAAGGACTGACATTCTCTGCAACGGCGCCGCCATTTTGGACTTGGTCTACGACAGCCCCAGCTGCGTGCGAAAATGTCCGTTCTAAAATATTCACAACAGGACGTGAGAGCTGCTGGTATTAAAGGGGACATAAAATGGAGAACAGACTGGGTTTTTTTGGTCTCTGAGTCCGGTCTCTCTCAGTGTAGCTAATTTGCAAAATATCACCCCTACAGCGAGTATCTCCTCCCGTGACTGAGTAGCTTGGCTGGGCGAAGAGCCACCATTTTCTAGGAATAGCTGGACTACGCTGAAGCACAATCATGTCAAAGCCAAAAGCTAAATTGAGTTGCTGTGCTGGAATTGAGGATGAGCATTTGAATTATCAGCATTCGCTTGGGACGAGCGTCAACTGGGGGGGTATTTGGGTTTGGGTGTCAGCTGCATGCGCCAGATACACAGATCTGCAAACTTGACAAATGTAATTCAGCAGCTTGGTATTTGATGCACTGACACCACGAATGAAAATACAAATTATTTTTACTGGTTTTTTTGGGGTCTTTGCAGTTCACACTTGCTTTTACAGACTCGGGGCTTCCCCCCTCCCCCCCCCCCCCCCCCCCCCCCCCCCCCTTTCTTCTCCTGGCTTATTATTATAGCACTCAAAATGAATGATCAATTTGACAGTGCACTGTACATCCAAGCATTATTGCCCGGGAGAGACTTGTAATCAAAAAGGTTTATTGATCCAGAATGTAATTCTCCTGCTTGCTTCGAGTGTTGGAGCAATGTCACATAATGTATATGTGAATATTACCTTTTGTGCAAAGATTTTATTCTGTGGACCAGTGTGACCAAATCACAGGACTGCTGCATATGTCCGTTCATTCACATGTACTAGGCTACATGCCCGAAACACTCATTCACCATTCGTCATCATCATTATCATCATCATCATCATCATTTAGCCTTAACTGTTTCAGAACGTTTTGTTTTGCCTTCATTATACCAGACAATTGTCTTATTATTATCCCATTTATCGTACCCGTGGCTTTGTTTTAACATAACATTTAACAAGGTGCTGCAGATCTTGGCTGGACAGGGAAAACGATCTGGAATTTCTACCATTAGAAAGTTTCACGATCGGTATTTGTTTTTCCGCCGTGTTGGAGGTCCAGATCAGGAGGATCAGCTAGGCTTGAAAGAGAACCGACTGACAGGAAAATTACAGAGATCTTGACCTTAGGAACTCATTAGCTGGCTTTCGTCATGACCACAAACAATCAAGCAAACACAACTAAGAGGGTTCAGAATTCAACTGAGACGCCATCACAGCAGTAATGGAGCATGCGTTGCATTCATATTTACATTGGGAAGTGTTTAATTCGTTTATTTCCGTGTAATTGTGTCTCGGAGGACCTGTGTTTGATGTGGATGCGTGTGCATCACTGCATGACGGGTTTGTTTGTTCCCTGGTGAACGCAATCAGAGCGGGGATGTGTACACAACACACATTAGATACTTGTACCATTGATACTGCAGTAGCCAAGCCTCCGTTGTGGAGACACGGCGGGAGTCACAAGCACGTGCGCAAGCGCGCACAAACGCGTTGACGTGGGGCCCTAATCTTTTTTGTTCCCATGGAACACTACTTTTGGAATATTTTCATTATAAGATCAGTCAACCAAGACTTGCAAATGAAGCTTGGTGACTGAAAGTAATGTCAAGGGGTTTTGTGTTCATTTTTTTTTTTTTTTTTTTTTTTAAGCGTGCATCAAACACTTGCGCTCCAGGTTGAAATTCATGATTTGATTTGGACGAAAATTGTCTTTCTGTAATTATGTTTGCATGAATGAAAGCTTTCACATGTGTTTTTTGAATTACTTACTGTGCTGATATGTAACTGGTCTGACCCCCGAGCAGACACGCAATGTTGAAGGAGTAACTCAAAGTCTTTATTCCAAAAGTACAAAATAAGAAAAATTGGTAACATTAAGCCACTACTAATAAGGGAGAATAATCTTGAAAAAGTACCAAAATAAAAGCCTAATAAATATAAGTTGCTGCTGAAGTGTAAAAAGAATTTATAATGTAAGCGTAAAACAAAAGACTAATAACATAAAGTGCTATTGATGAGAAGGAAAAATAGTGCAGTATATACAAAGTACAAAAGAAAAGCTTATTCAACACGGGGCTACTGACAAGCAGTAAGAGCAGACCAAGGACGAATACCAGAAAAATGTCAAGACGTACCAGGAAAAGCGAGGAGCACAAAAAAAACAACCAACTCGGGCAGTAACTAATATGAGAACAAGAAAAAAACTGCAGCTCAGCAAACAGTGAAGACAAAGGAACAATCTGCTGTCTTACTGGTGTGGCTGCTGGTCTTCTAACTGGGAGCTGATTCCAATAGTTCCCAGGTCCCGTTAAGGCTACGTATGTAAACATGCATTATTCAACACAGTGACATTGAGAATAAGGAATCTTCTTTGTTTCATTGATGGATAAATGTGATAATATGGCTTCCCATGATCGCGTTGGGATGAAAACATGCATTTTATGTTCACTTTTAATCATTTGTGAAAGAACATCCTTATGTGATTTTGTGACAATAATTTTGCCAAGCTTCAACATGTAAAAAAAATGTTTTATTTAAACCAGATAATCAGATGGCACCAAGTCCAATCATCGTCCAAGTTGATTTAAGTTTCTCGAACGATCTCCCATGCATTTGTGAAACATTGGCATCTGACTATTACTGTATTTTGGTCTTCAACAGCAGGCTTAATCCTTTTGTTTATTTATATGATGGCCTCTGAACAGTTTGGCAATTGAACACATGACGAGGTCTCGGTACAAATTGAACTACGTCGCCTCCAAGTCTTTTATTTGTGTTTTCTTTGTTTAGTTTTTTTGTTTGTTTGTTGATACCCTTTTACAGTGGAATCAGTTTTCCCTTTGATACCCATCAAAGAAAAAAAAAAAAGATTTTTTTTAAACGATTCAGAAATAACTTCTGGCTTTTCCCTGTCAGAATATGCGCACAATGATTATTACATTACAAGGAAAATTCATGATCCAAACAAGTTGAAGGTTTGACCCCAAGAATGGATCGTGTTCCATTTACAAGAGTCCACTATATGTTTTTTTTTCAAACATACTAATCCAATGTGTGTCTGTCTTTGGTAGTTATTCCGCAGACGATGCGTCTTCCGAAGACACCTGGTTGTATCATTTTTGCATTCAAAATTATTTGCAAACTGCCTTGATCTTCTTACGCAATTCATATTCATAAACCACAGCCTGTCAACAAATTCTGATCAGTGTTTGCAGTGTTTTGCTTGACTGAACCAAGACATAATAAATAAATATTTCAATAAACAAGTGTCACCTTTCTACCAGAAACGCTGGAGGACCCCTTGGGGACTGTGACATGTCCCAGGTGGCTTCACCATTCCCACTTGTCAGAGACAAGAACTTTAATCCCAGCTCTTTCACCATAACATCTTGGATAAACAGCGGCACTGTTTCAGGATTATTTTGTTTCAAGTGGATTTAGCATACATCAACCTTCTTTTTACGTGTTTTAGATTTTCTGCCTCCTCCTCTCTGTCCTTTACACTGTTTTTACACCTTGTTGACAGATTATCTCCTTTTGTTGTTGTTTTGTTTTTTTTGTCAGCGTGTACTTAAGATAGTTACCGTAATTTCTCGTGTATAATGCGCATTTTTTAACCCCCAAAAATTGTCAAAAGTCAATAGTGCGCATTATACATAGGTATAGGAGACAATGAAAAAGACTTTCACATTTTATCAATGTATGCCACCATCTAGAGGTTATGAAAAAGCTGTACACTTTCATTCCACTATGCCAGCGCCCCATTGAAGTTATGAAAAAGTTGTACACTTTCATTCTAGTATGCCATCTAGAGGTTATGAAAAAGGTGTAGACTACACTTTCATTCCAATATGACAGGGGTACATGCTTGACAATTTAATTTGAATACCATTAAAATAAAATGCAATGTGTTTCGCCTGGTCCTTCATGTTTTCTTAAAAGAATTGTACACATCTTACAAATGCCTTATACATAGGTAGAAGGGTTTTCCAGAATTTTGAGGTCAACTTTGGGGGTGCGCATTATATACGAGAAATTGCGGTAATCCGTGCTTGAAGCCATTTAACACTTCAAGGTCAATAGTTGGCCAGTGTGGGTGCTTTGATCCGGACTTGCTATCGATACGGTTCACTCCTCTGGTAGCCTACATTTGGAAGGAGTTGGCTATGGCCCAACACAGTTGTTCATGCACAAGCACAAGCAATGTAGATGTGTCATGCAATGACTGTGACGCGACCGTTCCTTGCCATATCCATCCATTTTCTATACTGCTTATCCTCATTAGGGTCACCAGTGAGCTGGAACTTATCCCAGCTGACTATTAGCGAGCCAGGTATAGCCAGCCAATCGTACATAAACATATAGACAAACAACCATTCACATCTCTGGACAATTTAGTTTTTAATTCACCAAACATGGCATGTTTTTGGAATGTGGGAGGCAACAGGCAAACTAACGGCCTCTGGACAGTGATGCGGATGTGCCAGAGAGCCGCTGTGACTTGTCATATGTGATATGATACATTTCGAATGTATTTTTCTTCTTCCGGTGCTCTATGTCTAATTCTTATGGATAAAGCAAACACTTGCAATAGAGATTGGAGCAGTTGCTTCGGAGACAGGCAGTCCCCAAAGTGTGAATACCTTTCAAACCGCAAGCTCACTCCCTGTTTGCCTCAAGTCTAATGAATAACATTCGAAAACAAGATTTCAATAGCAGCCAATTCACTGGCATTGAAAGGGAAGAGCAGCCTTCAGCTAAATGTATGGCTTTGACATTTATTCACTCAATTTTAAAAAGCAAAAAAAAAAAAAAACAGGAACTATTGTCGAGAACACCGTATTTAGTGTGTCCAATGTGTATTTGGCTGGAGCGAAGACCTTCAAGTGGTCACCAACCGTAGGGCACATTTTAACAAATTTCCAGATTGAAACCCGGGAGCACTCGACTGTCAGGCAGACGTGGTAACTAATAGCCACCCTGATGCCAATAATAATTGCAAGACAAGCTAAATTAATCTGATGAACACTGCATTGTTTGTTACCATGTCCTGAGTCCCCCACTCCCATCACCCAAACAAGTTCAAGCTCTGAGTGTCCACTTGAAATTGAAAAGATGGAGGACACGATCTGGCCAAGCATCTTGTAATCTCCCCTGGGGAGCAACGAAGTGTTGATTTATATAAACCTCAATGTTCCTTCTGCTTCTCAAAGATGATTGTTTGATAAGAGGTCACATGAAGTGCAACGCAATCGGATAAGAGGAGAGTTTTTAACAACCTGAAGGTTACACTTCTTTTGGCAGTATGTTTTTATCTTCATTGCTCTTACTTCTGGATCTTACTCAATCCGAGCATTAACAAGTGGGGGCTGCAAGATAGCCTTGTCCATCCTTTCTTCGCACCGGTGTGAATTCCCTGAACTTAGCCTTTATGGAACAAACCTTGTAAATTTGAGGACCTCTCCAGTGCTGTGAACATTGGCACTTATTCCATAGTTTCGGACTTAAAAACGATGCAGGAAAAAAACCAAATCCCCCCCAAAATAGACTGAGTAGTAATTTTACACTTGTTTTCTGAGGATGTAATTTGTTTTCAGCCAGTTTGTGGCCCGCCCACATTTAGGTTGAAATCCCGCGTGAACCTGCTGACGTCACCAGCGGAAGACGAGCATGTTTCCTTATTAAACCAGAACATGTTCTGCGGCGAAATTGTCATCTACGTTGAAAGTCTGGATCTTTTATTAGAGAATAGCTCGTGAAAGTAGTGATGTTAGATACACTTGAGTAGGCCTCTTTAGTTCAAATCGATCACTGTAATGCTTCGTTCCAGAACGAAGGCAGCCACACGAGGTAAGTGCTGCTGATTCATTTCTATTTTTATACACGGGTTTTGTCAGCTCATCGTTATATTTATTGAATCGCTCATGGCTCTAAGACTGCTAAAAAAAAAAAAAATTTTTAAAAGAGTTTGGGAAGATGACATGACACATGCGCTTACTTTTAAAGGCATTTTTGTACGGTGGTTCGTACCATTTTAATCAAAGACACGGTAAAAAAAAAATTGCGATTATGAATTATATTAAATGAGCAATTCAATGTAATTTTGGGCCGCTGTTGTGTTGAAGTGTGTGTGCAACTGTATAGAGTATGATAGCAAGAAGGTACTGTACCATTTTTAACAAAGCGGTGTTTGGAAACTCAAGCAAGATGGCTTTTTTTTTTTTTTTTTTTTACTGAAAAGGTATCATTTTGGAGGTGAGGCATATTATTTCTATTTCCATTATATTTATCGTCATTTATATTTCCAGCATAGTAAAATTGTTTCAAAAACGGAACAAGGGAAACTCCATCCATCCATCCATTTTCTGAGCCGCTTCTCCTCACTAGGGTCGCGGGCGTGCTGGAGCCTATCCCAGCTGTCATCGGGCAGGAGGCGGGGTACACCCTGAACTGGTTGCCAGCCAATCGCAGGGCACATAGAAACCAACAACCATTCGCACTCACAGTCATGCCTACGGGCAATTTAGAGTCTCCAATTAATGCATGTTTTTGGGATGTGGGAGGAAACCGGAGTGCCCGGAAAAAACCCACGCAGGCACGGGGAGAACATGCAAACTCCACACAGGCGGGGACGGGGATTGAACCCCGCACCTCAGAACTGTGAGGCTGACGCTCTAACCAGTCGGCCACCGTGCCGCCCCAAGGGAAACTCAAGTTGACAAAATGGATTGCGTTCCACCTTAGAGGTTCCGCTGTAGTCAACCCTAGTTTTACTGTATCCTGATTAAATCATTGCGAGAAGTCACAAAATGCTTTTCTGAACGTATAGTAAGCATTTAAACCTTGCAATGTCTACTTGAAGGAAATAATTCAATCCGTAAACATTTCAAAATAAAAACATTTTTTAAATGTCTTTGTCCTCGCCTGTTATCCGATTACTTGAGGATGGCTAACAACTTGCTATTCTTCCATTTCTTAATCACATTTGCATACCATATGAAATCTCTCACAATTTATCCTGTTCTTGATATTGCAGGATGTCATTTTTCCAATAAGAACCAATGAAGTTTTTTTTTCAGACTCACAAAAGAAATGATTAGAGTTTTGTTGCATGCTAAACAGTTGATTTAAAAAATAAAAAAAGTCATCAAATAGCAAGTTAGAGATTATGTCTACATTTTCGCTTAATAAAAACAACACCTACATCAATCTTTTATTGATTATGTGTTGTGTTAAGCACATTTAAGTTTATGAAGACACTCGTATGTGTTATGTAATCAATGTTTCATATTTAAGACGCAGCTATTTTATTACAGACAAAGAACGAACATTAATTCTGATTCAGATGAGCAGCTAACACGATAAATGTAAAAAATAATAATAATAAACAGTTCAATGCTGGAAATTGCTGCAAAGTGTTTAATTACATTCCAGGTGCATCTTAATAAATTTGAATATGACTGTAAAGGTGATTAAATTTCATAATTCATTTAATAACATGAACCATATCTGTTAAATAGGCTGCAGTAGATTTATTAAACACATGGGAATATGCTATTCAGAAATAAAATTCTACCTAATTCCTGTATTAAATATTGTTTCGTCCGTGATATTCAAATGGCTTAAGGTAGTGATTTGGGGTTTTTTATTAGCTTAAAAATGATATAAAAATACTTTTTAAAATTATGGAATATTTCACTCTTTGTGTATTGACTCTATATTGTATGAGTTTCACTTTTTGAATTAAGCTATTAAAACAAATTAAGGTTTAGATGATATCCCAATGAGTTGAGACGCTCGTGCCTGTATTAACATGATTAGATTTTGTTGTTGTTGTTGTTGTTTTTTGCCAACCAGTCAGACACTGTTTCTGTCAACTCTGCTACCTTTGTGACATGAAACCAAAAAAATAAAAAATAAAAAAAAATCATTTCTGTGCTCATGCTGTTCTCATCCAATGCCTCCATTACAAAGGAGAACACACTTTGATGGTGCGTTTTCTCTCTGTCTGGCACACTAATGATACCGGCTTGCAAAGTCTGTTTCATACCCATCAAAGGGCTCAGCTCGTGTCCATGCCACCGTGTGATGGTCCCAACTGAAGTCTTGTTTTTGGGGTTAACTCCCAATATAAAACAAACTGAAGTCAGAAGACTGATTCTTTTATTGATGTATTTTTTTTATTATTTTTTTTCAGCGATGTTTGTTGGACAACAGGTGGTTTCTCACATGAAGAAATTGCGCCATCATAAGGACAAAAAGTGGTAGAAGGCAAGTCACGCAGATCTTTTTATTGATCTACGCAAACGCAAAGTCGTGCATGTGCTTGTTTTTGGTCAACTAATACGACATACATTTTCAGCAATAGCAATTGCGTGCTTCTATTTGGGAAGAAGAAAAATAATCAAAACCAATTCTCCACAGAAACTTGAGACATTGTTGCCTGTCTGTAACTTCATTTTGTGTTGAAACATCCCTCGTGAGCATCCGTCCCCCGGAGGAAGGCCAGAGTGGTTTATCTGTTGCTTAGCAACCACTTCGATCCTTGCTGTTTGTAACTCTTGCTTCTTTGCAGCGATTAAAGATGATATGTCGTTGCGAATGTAGCCGTGTCACCGACCCAAATCAAAATGGATGCCAGACACAGTCACAGGTGGCTTTTGCTCGAGAATATTCGCAGTAAACGCATGCAAGAGGATTGCTGTGCAACATTTTCATCAGTCATCACAAACTCAGATCTTTTTTTTTTTTTTGTAACCTGCTGTTTTCTGCAAATCTATCAACATTTGTCTGCGTACTGCGGGAGCAAATATTCACATTCTTAAACTTACTAAACTAGCAAACTGTTATGACAATGAGTGTCCCCACTGTCTGAATAATAGCATCATTATTAGTGGTATTATTAACATCGTCATTATCGTTATTGTTATCAAGCTACCGAGGTAACCCTAGCAACATAAAATAGACAATAAGACTAAAGTACAATCTGGTTCCACTTGCCCCCTCTCCCAAAAAAAAAAATGCAAAAAATGCAAATCCTCGAGCAATTCTTCCTGTTTTGTTTATTGTGGACGATGCTGCCCTCTGGCGGTGAGTATGGAGACCTGCGTCTAGAGATATTCTACCAATATACATACATATATATAAAATCTTACAGCATTTTGTTTTATTCTCTGTTCATATGCTGTTTTAAAAAGTGATATGGCCTCTCTGTGCGCACATGTCGAGCACGTAATATCCCATGTCCGTTAACTTAAGAGGCAGCTGTGGTTTTACTATTTGTCTGGGTTACCATCGGGGCTTGTAAAATGTTTTCCTGCTTACGTTGATGTCACTGCATTGTTTGATGAAGACGTTTGAAAATGTTTAACTTTAGCCTCATTTGCTACATGAAGACAGGCCTGTAAAATGCAACTGTTGGAGCGAGTCACAAGGCTATAAAATACAAAATGTTCTGTCATTTATTAGGTTGGCCTAAGTCCAAAAACATGTTTCCTGACTTGTGTGTTAAGAAATATCATTCATAATTTAAAAATATATATATATATATATATATATATATATATATATATATATCATCTTTCGAACTACATTGTTGGGGAGAAAAATATTTCACTCTTAACTATACTTCATAACTTTAATACCTTCTATTATTGGGCACTGCATTTGTATCCAGAACAAAACAGATGGTCAATACCATCGCCCACACTGTGTGTCAATTTGTACCATTGCACATGCACAAAACATATGGAAATTTCAATAATCAAACAGTTACATCAATGTAAATACAATTACGACTTTGTTCAACTGGAACACAGTGAAATCCTTGTGTGCACACACTAAATTTCAGGGGAAACTGTTACTGTTATTGACCAAAGATTGGCGATATCCTCTCACGGTGTGTCTGCTTTTTCCCCTCACACTATGGAAACTCATATTTTTGTGTTACATGGAGAATTATTATTATTTTTTTTTTAAACAAATGCTTTTTCAACCAGTAATATTTTACCCATCCAGTTACGTGTTAAGATCTGATCGATATCACGTTAACAACTCTATCATCCGTTAAAAAAACTGTAAAACCTTGGACAGTTTCAGCCCGTACCTCATTTGAGGATGCAAGAATTCTCTTTGGAGGTACGCATACTGCTGTCCACCCTCATAGAGCTTCCTTTTCCGGATGCGCCACACTTCTTTTCATACCATCTCACTTCCAACATTCCAGCACAAAACATTACTCCACTACCTCCTTACTGGCAACACAGCCTAACTGGGAGATGTTTGCCATCCACCACCCATGCAGCAATGCATCCATCGTCAGTAAATAAAAAGGTTTCAGAATTAGTCGTCGTGTACAGTATTTCTGAGGCCGCTGCAAATACAGTTTTTTGGACCACTGTACGCCTTTGGAGGATGCAGCAGTTATTCGAGGCTCCAGAGACACCAGCACCTTCCAACACCTGCTCGTTGTTCATCAGTGGCTTTTTAACAGCTGCCCACTTGATGCCGATGCATTTGCGTCACTGAAACTTTCCTTAACATGCCTTCCTCAGAACTTAAGTGTCCAGTTATTTTTCCCCCTTTTATACGGCATTGCACTATTTCACATAAATTGAAAGACCCTTCTTTTCCCCACTCCTGCATAGAAACTCGAACATGCTTAATAATAATTACACTAAACTCGGGAAGTGAACTATCTAGTTTGTCCAAGATTGACGTCAGTTATGTAAACAGACAGGAGAAACAAATTATGCAAAACGTTGCCCAGAAAAACTAAAACGCAAATGTTGCTTGAACATAATTTTTACTAAGTACTCCCTGGATCACTTAAAATATGCTCTGAAGCCTCGACACAGTAGGAACTGATCTCTCCACCTAAATTTAGTCTGACATATTTTAGATTTGCACATGCATAGTGTGGTCTTTGACATTGTGCCAAAACCCTAAAAAAAAAAAAAAAAAAAAAAAACTTCACAAGTACTCCGTGCTAAATTTATAAAACAGCTGCATCAACGTTACTCATTCAGTGAAGTTTGGCTCATTCACAGATGCAGCCATGAATGGCGTGATGGCATGCTAACCCCACGGAAACATGTCCTGCTTACATACCAGGAACGCTGCAATTTGTGCAAATGTGTCAGGTCCATAAATTTGGAGAGTGAGAAGATGAAATGATCTTGTATCATGTCCATCACTCGTCCTGTTTTATTGATGACATTTCAGTCCTCGGGCATTGATGAGACCAATTCATAATGATTATGTACCACTCAAAGTTTACACACCCCTGTACAATATTTAGTTTTTTGTAAAACAAAATAAATTAAAAAAAAAACATAAATCATTTAAGATCATACACCTGTAAAATGCAGTTTAAAAAAAAAAAAAAAACTCACAATCTAGAACTATAAGAGTACTGGAAGCTCATTTGGCTTTTAATACAGTCTCGTATTTACTTTCCAGTATTTACCTATTACCTATCCTTGCAAAAGCCTTACAAATCTATCAGATTCCAATGGCAGCTACCATGCACAGCCCTTTCGAGGTGACCTCAAGGACTTCCGTGGTCTGGTTTGGCCATTCCAAAACATTCTTCATCTGCGAACCAATTTTCTTTTCTTGATTTATAGACGTGATGGGTGACGAGAGGATGATGGCCGACTTTTTCTCCATTCTTACCTAGAGCAGCCACAGACAGCTTCAATTGCATTTTCTGGAGCGTGGTTTTGTGCATTGTTACGCATGAGAATTATTTTATTGAGAACGGCATGATTCTTCTTTTTATACAAAATGGTCAGTTATATATATTTTTTTTTTTTTTTTTTGAGCACCCTCATTGGACAAACATCTCACTTCACATTATTCCAGCCCAAAACTTCACCAAATCCTTGCTGATGTCGCAGCCTGTAATTGCCTGTAATGGACCGTATACATGGTATTAAGCATTTCCGGTGGCAAAATCAGCAGGCATCCCATTTTCCGCAGTCAATATGCAAGCTACTGGAATGGCATTTGACTGAAAATAAACCTCTTTCATTAAATGTCATAACGCGGGGTTGTGTAATAAGTATATTCAATAGTTTGGTGCTCGTTCGTTGAGATTGGAATGGCATCAAGTTTTTACTTTTCAAAGAAGAGGAGATAGCTTCTCCAGCCTCCAACACTGCAGTGTGCCACTGTTCAATGTCAACTCAGTTTTGAGTTTGAACACATTCGCTGCCATTGACGGCTTTAAAAGTCAAATATCCTTGTTAACTGGGAAGGCTGGCCGTGGGTGAGTTAATTAACGTTTCCCATGTTATCACTATGGGCTGAGATGTTAACCGAAAGTTCAAATGTCATCTTATGCCGAATGCAGAAGTGCTTAATACAGAGAATCCACATTATTCTTATCTGGGAAACTAATTATAAAAGCTGTTTTAGATTGATATCAGTGACATAAGTAGACAGGGGACGCAATGCGCAAAAACTTCCCCAGAATAACTCAAATCTTTATTTAATTTAAATCCTTTAAAGATGCATCATTTGGGATCAAGATAGGAGTCGGGGCACAAATAGTTACCAAATGGTATAAAGACCACAGAAACTGGGGGGGGGCGCTTCAGATGTCGACCCAGCTGAATTGCTTGAGCGGGAGCCTGGTTTTCCGCTGTGATCCCAAAAAAAAAAGGGAATTTCAGATGCAGAAGGTATTTTGTGCCACCTTAAGGTAACTTGACTTATTTCCGTCATTCAAACACACTATTAAGAATAATAATTTCTTTGCAATTTCAATTTTTAAAAAAAACATCTGTTTGAGGAACTCGGTGCACATCTAAACTGGCACACATTATATATAAAAGCTTTACCAACACTGACAGTAAATAGCACCACTTGATGAGTCACAGTACAAATATGTTTTTTCTCTGGATGTTAAATAATAATTTGGATCCCTGGCTCTGCAGCACCTTTATTTGCCTCCATTGTCCATATGTTCCAAACAATTGGAATACCATCTAACTGAAAAACAGCAGTGATAACCAGTGGTGGTGTAATATGTACTGTATATTGAAAGGTTCAGTGCAAGTACAACTTGTACTTTACGAGGTCGAAATGGTCACAGAACTTTTTGCCTTTCAAAAGCGAGGCGATAGCAACTCCAGCCAGCACTGTGCCGCTACGTTCGACTCACTTTTGAGTTTTAATGTTTCCCATGTTGCCACCTTGTGTTTACATGCCCACCGGAAGTTCACATGCCACCTTACACGGAAAGTGGAAGTGTTGCGTGGATAGAGCCCGGTGGTTGCACACCAACGCTGTGCGGTACAGTCAAGGAACGGTACAGATAACCTTTCATATGTAACAATAGTTTTAGTGTCATTTCCGTGATTCAATCTTGTTGAGAGCTTTAACACCCTTTTCCATGGTAGGCTACAGAAGATTCTGGTGTGCATAAAAATGCAAGAACAAGATTATATAAATTGAGGTAGAGAAATGTTTGCCTCGACCGGTGAGGTTTTGTTATTGTACCCCAAGTCTTTTCAAGTCAACGGGTTCAAATCCAAGGGAAGTCACGAGTCATTGCGAGTCTTTTAACATATTGCGAGTCATTGCGAGTCTTTTAACATATTGTCAAGTCGAGTCTAAAGTCATCACATTCACGACGCAAGTATGACTCGAGTCCAAGTCATGTGACTCGAGTCCACACCTATGGGAACAAATGTATCTCTTCATTGTGTTCAATGACAAGATTCAATGTTGGAGTAAACTATCAACTAACAATTCCCACATACTGTATATATTGAATTATGAACTCATTAATATTAATATGAATACGATATACTTTAAAACAACATGTACATACAGTACAGTCCTGGAAATGTCACACATGAACAATTGGGGTTTGAGATACCCAATAATTAGCAATATCAGCAAGTGTGTGTGTGTGTGTGTGTGTGTGTGTGTTGGGGGGCACAGTTTAGTTTAATGCTTCAGCAAGGGGTACGTACATCCGGTTCCCTCTATACATGACAAGTTTACATTAGTAGAATCTTTTAGGTGAACTGATGTCGTACTGATGAGTGGGTTGTTGGACCGTAGTAATGACACTGAGGACACTAAAGAATGAAAACCGATGGTTTTCATGTAATGGGATTTGGTGGGGGGCTTTTTTGGTTCTTATTTTGACATTGTGACAGAACAGAGGAGGGTCATTGGCACTTGTTTTTCCAATGCATCTTCTGAAGCCTTCTAAAGAGGTTGAGATCAAATGTGATGAATTGTCTACAAATACACATTGACCTGGCGCAGTTTATTTATTTGAAACCTTTTTGATATGATGCAGTCAGTACAGCCTGGAGTCACAGGCCTGTGATTAAACACATTCGGAGATTTTAAAAATAGTGTCGAGTTTCATTTACGGGAAAAGAGTCCCTTCATGTTGCTCAGCATGTTTGAAGGCCCTATCATTGTCTTTTAGCTTTGCCGGTTACGTCTAAACACTGGGCCAGCCATCCCGGCCCATCCCGGAACCACAAATAGAAAACCATATGAGATCAGAGGGTTGCGCTGAAGAGAACCGCTAACTACAGTGTACAACGTGTGCATCCCAGAGGGGAAGCCTCACATTATTACCAGCCTAAATTTCCATCACTCACAAATGGCTGAAACAGAATCAGACAAGCTACGTCATGGCGCATTGCCTTGCTCAAACTTGCTCTCTTGCAGTAATGCGGTTTACTTGACTATTGGCCTTATTCTCAATGAAATTAATGAAATGAAATGAAACATCGAACCAGAAGAGAGAGCGCAGGACAAATGATGTCCAATATTTTTGTTGCACAATGCTAGCCATACTTTGGTAAGGACCTAAAGTGCCATTGAGGTGTATAGACGGTTACTTAAGCACCATTTGCAATGTATTTTTTTAAGTGACCGTCTTGCTCAATTTGGGTGTGCGTCAAGGCGGTTAGATGAATTCAAAAAGAAAATGACCGTCTGAAAGTCACTTAAGACTGCGGCTGACATGCACGTTTCCGTCTATGTTGCTGTGTCTGCTCGTTAAAATGTTATTTCGGTTGTGTCATTTCTGATGAGTCATTAATGATGATTATAACATAACCGGCACATTGCAATGTAGACAGTTACATATGAGCTTACCGAAGTTGTGAAGCACCACCAGTTTTCCATATAAAAACAATTCATTTTCTGTTCCACAGTTAATAGTAGGACTGCGCCTTTCAGACAGAACTAACCAAAGCGAGACATTGCTATGTCTGAGGGGTGCATTCACCCAGCTGTTGCGGGTTGCCCTATTCACATAATTAAATGTGTGTCAGGAGGACCACAATTGCTTTCAACACAAAGGGGACAGTGAGTCTCGGTTGTTAAAGTGCAAACTGTGGTCGTAGCTAGCAGTTGGCCAAAAAAAAAAATAATACAAAAAATAAAATTTCCCGGTCGACTTCAACACCCAACCTGTTTTGTTATTGTATACAAGATGTCAAGTCAAGAAAAAGGCTACAGTGTCTACCACTGAATGGAGATGTTTGTTGCATAAATACAAACGTAACTCATGGTTTTATCAGTTTTGATTTCTCCCCAAAATACAAAGAGGTCAGCCACATCTCAACAAGGTCACCGCATGACATGTCTGCGCGATATATCCGTGGGGGGGTAGTCAAAGATTGATTGTCGAGATCGGTTGGTAAAGTTAGGCAGAGGTCAAAGATGACAGATATGGCGTTTTCTTATTTTAACTTTTACTTTATGCACACATCTTGTATTAATTTGCAGGACTAATGTTTTAAAAAAAAGTTGCAAAAGAGCCTGCACGGTTGATAGAGGTTTGATGACGGTTAGAGTTTGACCCTGGAACAGATCCTTTCTATTTTTCGATGGGAATTTTTTGTTTGTTTTTTTTGCCCCCAAAAGTGAAAAAAAAAAAAAAAAAAAAACCGAGGTCGACCCACATTCCGGAACGGCTTGAGTTCAGCCTTGGAGGTTCTGCCTAATTTCTTTCTGTGATGAATGACGCTCAACAATGCGCAATAAAGACACGCTGAATACGGAACATGTGCAATGAGGATCGTTTAGATACTTTGGTGGCAGTCGGTGTATGATATTCAACGGAATCTTTTAGGTTAGAGCACAAGTTTAAAAAAAAAAAAAAAAAAAAAGTTTCCAAGAGGGGGGTATGCGCTCGATTTGCTGTGACGTCATCTCCCACAGCCCCTCCATGTTTGTCGAAGAACGAGTTCGTAAATCTTGCCCCAAGCGTACTCTTCGGTTCTGATTTGGCGTTTGAAAGTGTTCGCTTGCGCTTCGAAGCGTTTGTGTTTTCCATACTGTCTTTGGAGAAGCTGCTTTGGTCTTTGGCGTCGGCGCGCGCGCGTCACTCCAACGTCCCGCAGTGGACGCGTAACAGTTAAAAAAAAAAAAAAAAAACGCGCAGCCCACACTTGTCTCGGATGGCCGCTCACGGCCCCATTCCGTCCCCCGGCCGGCTGCCGGTTCCTCGGTGAGTTGCGCCCTCTTTTCGTATGAACGAGAGGACAGCGGCGAGGGGTCGCGGCCAGGAACAGCAGCTGAGCCGGCCGGGCGTCAGGATGAGGATGCCCCGAGGAGGACGCCTGTTTCTGGCGACGTGCCTGGGCTCTCTCGCGGTCCTGGTGCTTTACTACCAGAGTATCGGCAAGCCCGGTAAGTCACCCTTAGACACTTTTATTTACATATACAACTTGCATATTATTGTGTGTCACAAGTACCATTAATGCGATTTAAAAGAAAAAAAGAAAACAATCTAAATCTATGATAACATTATACAGTGTACAATGCAAGTCATAGTATTAAGGTGATTAGTGAGCTGTTGCGTTTTTATATATATATTTTTTTTAAGCACAGCTATTTGTCTGCTTTATAAGCAATTGACAGGAAAGCTACATAACCATTTACAATAGTACTGTATTACTATACTGGTGGAAATTAAAATGACAAAAGTTGCAAATGATGTAGGCTGCAATCAATGAGTGGCGAAAAGACGCGCATTGGTGTGTTTGGAGTTTCAAACCAGCTGATGCTTCCGAAGACTGCATTAAACTGTCAAAATAGGAGACCTCTGCTAAGGCAATGTAATCCTAGTTTTGATTACCTTCATTTTACATGCCTAAATTTGGATTATTAAGATTTGTGTATATGCTGGGATAAAAAGTAAAACAAACATCAAACTAGTGCAGATTTAAGAGAGTATTATGGGCGTTACTTCACTGTGACGGGTCTATATGTGGAGAGGGGAATCGAAATGAGGCCGATGTAAATCAAGTATGAATAAGCGCTCTGTGGAAAGTGAAATGTTTTGAGACCCCCTGCATTCCTCTGCTTCACCCCCCTCTCCTTTTGTTTCCTGGGCTTAGCTCATCATGGACTTTAGAAGGCAGATATTGCTCCCCTCGGGGACAGCAGACCTCTCTGGGAGAGGAATCAGAACCCAAAGGGAGAAAGAAAGCGTCAAGAAGTAGGCCTTGATTGATTATTGCTGAGTAAGCAGCTATAGAGGAATCAAGTTGATGAGCAACACAATGAAGTTATGGGAAAGAGTCGTGGAGGCTATACTCAGGACAGAAGTGAGTATTTGCGGGCAACAGTATGGTTTCATGCCTAGAAAGACTACCACAGATGCATCATTTGCCTTGAGGATGTTGATGGAAAAGTACAGAGAAGGTCAGAAGGAGCTACATTGTGTCTTTGTAGATCGAGAGAAATCCTATGACGGAGTACCCAGGGAGGAACTGTGGTACTGCATGCGCAAGTCTGGAGTGGCACAGAAGTATGTTAGAATAATACAGGACATGTACGAGGGCAGCAGAACAGCGGTGAGGTGTGCTGTAGGTGTGACAGACGAATTTAAGGTGGGACTGCATCAGGGATCAGCCCTGAGCCCCTTCCTGTTTGCAGTGGTGATGGCTAGGCTACCAGATGAGGTTAGACTGGAATCCCCGTGGACCATGATGTTTGCAGATGACATTGTGATCTGCAGTGAAAGCAGGGAGCAGCTGGAGGAACAGTTCGAAAGATGGAGGCATGCACTGGAAAGCAGAGGAATGAAGATTAGCCGAAGTACAACAGAATATATGTGCATGAATGAGAGGGGTGGTGGGGGAAGAGTGAGGCTACAGGGAGACGAGATAGTAAGGGTGGAGGACTTGAAATACTCGGGGTCAACCGTCCAGAGCAATGGTGAGTGTGGTCAGGAAGTGAAGAAACGGGTCCAAGCAGGTTGGAACGGGTGGAGGATGGCGTCAGGTGTGTTATGTGACAAAGTTTATAAAACAGTGGTGAGGCCAGCCAGCCATGATGTACGGATTAGAGACAGTGGCACTGAAGAGACAACAGGAAGCAGAGCTGGAGGTGGCGGAAATGAAGATGTTGAGGTTCGCTCTCGGAGTGACCAGGTTGGATAAAATTAGAAATGAGCTCATCAGAGGGACAGCCGTGGTTCGATGTTTTAGAGACAAAGTTAGAGAGAGCAGACTTCGATGGTTTGGAGACGTCCAGAGGAGAAATAGTGAGTATATTGGTAGAAGGATGATGAGGATGGAGCTGCCAGGCAAGAGAGATAGAGGAAGACCAAAGAGAAGGTTGATGGATGTCGTGAGGGAAGACATGAGGGCAGTTGGTGTTGGAGAGGAGGATGCAGGAGATAGGCTTACATGGAAAAGGATGACGCGCTGTGGCGACCTCTAAAGGGAAAAGGAGAAGGCACAACCAGGATTCTGGACACGTTATAGAGCCAATGGCGTTTATCTATATCAATATGAATTCTTGGGGACTTTCACATGACTGAAGTTTTGTTTTCTCTGGTTAGAATTAATTGATGGGTTTTTCCACTTGTTCGACTTCCCCCTCAAGTTAAGTTCATTTTCAAACTAAAAAAATCAGAAGCTAAAAGCGTCGCAAGAAGACCATGTGACACCATTCTCTCTTTTGATGGGTCAGTCAGTGGTGAGAGCAAAATGTAAACTGGAAGATTTACCGTACTGCTTGAGTGGCATTGATTAAAAAAAAAGGTCAGTTGTTAATAACTTGAATCATATAGATAGTCTACCAAGGTTCAGTAAGTAGCCTATGCAACACTAATGGCACACAGCTAAACTGAAGATGTTGACATGTTGTTCATCTCTTTACAATGTGTAGCTACATCACTCCCATTTAAAGTCCCTGTTAAGTGCAAATATGTCATGTCAATTTGATAGACCACAGAGAAGAGGTTTATTAATAACCCTGCAAAATTTGAATGTTAAAAAAAAAAAATCAAGTATATAAAATGAAGCTTGAAAATCGTGAAAATCAAGCCGTTCCTCCTACTCTCGAACGCTGTGGGTGTGTCTGCTGAATGCGCTGACCCCACGCCACCCTAACCTTATGTCAATCAAGTACCACTACATCTAGCATCTTGCTTATGCCTGCTCATTCCTACACGCTTGAGCCGCAAAAATAAAAATCCCTCAGTGGCCGGGTGGTCGCACCATGCCATGACGAGAGGCGCTAGGCAACAGCGAGCTAGCGATTTCTCGGCCGACGGACAGGCCACAGCGTTACCTCCTCACTTGGTGTGTCGTCGTGCGGGTCCACATCAGAGACAGTTCAGAGAAAGTCAACTATTTATTAAACATAGCTTTGGGCTCACACTACATGACAGACATTTGAGCACAGACAGTACTTCCTTCTAGTTATATACCCACAATGCTTTGCGTTCCAACATATTAGGGTAGCCTGAAGAACACAAAATACAGAACACCTGGGAATTTAAATAACTGCTCATAACAGTAGCCATCGCTCTATCAGACATGAGATTATCTAGCTTTGTAAAGGGCAATGTGAAATGATGTCAAGGTTGAGAAGTTGTGCATTCTTGAAGAGATTCTTCAAATTGTCATGGATTTCAATTTCTGTGAAGACCCAAAGTGAGCTCCCGCCTCCCAAATAGAAAAGCCCTTATCTGACAGTTATCTTATGGTATCATTGCCTAAACATGAGTAAGTGTGCAATCCGATCACTAGTCTGATTGTCGGCCCGCAGCCTCTTCAACATGTCCATACTATGCCCAAAGTGTCAATATTTTGTGTGACTACTATTTTCCAGCTCTGCCTTAACCCTCTTGGGCATGGAGTTCACCAGAGGCTCACAGGTTGCCACTGGAGTCCTCTTCCACGCCTCCATGACGACATCACGCAGCCGGTGGATGTTATAGACCTTGTGTTCCTCTATCTTCCGTCTGGGGATGCCGTAGATGCTCACTAGGGTTTAGGTCTGGAGACAATGTTGGTCAGTCCATTACCTTTACCCTCAGCTTATTTAGCAAGTTAGTGGTCGTCTGAAAGTTGTGGTTGGGGTCATTACCATGTTGGAATACTTTCCAAAGGAAGGGGCTCATGGTCTGCCCATGTATGTCACAGTACATGTTGGGATTTATGGTTTCCTCAATGCACTGTAGCTCTCCAGTGCTGATAGCACTCATGACATGACACTCCCATCACCATGTTTGACACCCACTGACACCTTTCTACTCCTCACCTGGTTGCTGCCACACACGCTTGACATCATACGAACCAAATAAGTTTATCTTGGTCTCATCAGAGCACAGGATATACTGTCGGTTCCACAAATCCATTTTTTTTTTAGATCCTCCGAGGTCTTTCCCATGAGGTGCTATATTGAACTTCCAGTGAGAGAGTGAGACATCGTAACCTGAGACATCGTGAAACTAACAACACATGAAAATAGCTAATTGGGCCCAATTTGGACATTTTCATTTTGAGGTGTACTCACATTTGTTGTCAGTGGTAGACATTAATGTTGCTGTGTGTTGAGTTATTTTGAATTTACAGTAAATGTACACTGTTACACAAGCTGTACACTGACTTTTTTACGTAGCAAAGTGTCATTTCTGAAGTGTTGTCCCATAAGAAAAGATATAGAATCTTTACAAAAATGTGAGGGTATGCTTTTGAAATACTGTTAGATAGATAGATAGATAATTTATTTTTGGAAAATCGTATTAATATAGTTATTTAAATCATATATTCACAGCCAACATGTCAGTCAATGTACCAAAACATAAATTCTGAATTTGAGAATGATTTATGACACACGACACAGCACACCTGAATAGCCTACAGTGCACACAGCCCACGAGGGAAGTGTTCAAACACCATACACGCTGCTTGCCCTGTCTGGGCTTGTCTGCTTTACAGGCTCGCCAGGAGCCACTTCAGGCCCAGTGAAGTTCATGAATGGCAACGAACAGGATGTCATTTTCACTTGTCTTAACTGGTGCACAAGGAAAGAGCTTGTCTGCTTTCTGAGATTGGATCTCTTCAAGCATGCGTGTTCGACATGTGATTGTCACCGATGCTAACATTTTATGAAGAAAAGAAAATATATGGGGTGATAAATCACTTTGTTAGCCTCTTTTATGAACATGTAAATGTGGCAAACACATTTAGTATGATTCAAAATACAGTCTGGCGTAGTCTGAATGCTAAGGATGTGCTGATGGAGAGAGGTTAGAATGCAGGGACCGCCCATGTAAATGCAACACACACTTCAATGTCTATATGAAACAGTGACACTCTTGTTTTCACAACGTCTGCTCTAAAACTGTTATCAAAACTCATTTTCTCCGTTTTCAGGCTTGGTCGATAATACCAAATACATAGACATTAGTTCCCCCCCCCCCCCCCCCCCATCCCCCACCCCAAACACAAGGATAAGCAGTAGACCAAAATGAATTGATGGAAACTTAAAGTGCACGTGAGTACATGTGTGGTTTTGCAGCTCATATGTGCTTGTATTTTTAGATAGCTCTTGCACGGTGAACTGTTGAAAGAAAGATTTGCTGGCTTGGATCACAACTGTGAGACGCCTTTTTTAACGTTTACCTTAGCCTTTACCATGAAATCTAATGATTTATCTTGGGGAATCCAATTATCTGGCTGACCCATATTGGATATCCTAATCAGGCATTGCTCTGCAGGAAGCCTGTTGCATATTATTGTTTTGGCTCCATTGTCTGACTTCCTGTGCCAACACCCTTGGGGTGGCTCTCAGGAAAGAATAAGAGTTCCAATATAAACTCATCAGTCATGTCATAGTTATTGCTCAAATGGTTATTTGAGCTACAAATTTAAGTCTACCGATTGGTTTTGGGGGGTGGCTGATCCACTCAAACAAGAATCGCCTGTGACGCTCGCTGACTGAAAGTGGTTATAGATGAGGTTCTAGGTTTGACTCCTTAACGTGATCACAGTAAACCACTGTTGTCTGTCATTTTATGTACATTTTGTGGGTTTGGTTGCTGCTGTTTACAATTTCTAATATACATTTCTGTTTTATATTTATTCGTATTCAAAATAAAATCCAGAGTCCAAATGATTGCTGGGATTCCGCAAAAATGTTTTTATTTAAACCGCGACTTATTAAGCCAGCGCCTATTTGTTCATATGCACCAAATGAGCATTACATGGTGAGTTGAGTGACATAAGAAAAGAGGAGCTATGGTGGCGACCAAAACAAAGGCGCTGACCGCTGATATCGTGAAGAACGTGAAGCTCCCTCTTTCACTTTGTGAAATTGGTGACATTTCATATTTTGTTTTTTTAGACTTTAGTTTGTTCCAGACAAGATATTTCAATATAATTTGTTTACATCACTATTTTATGTTTGACCTTTTGATTTACTTAAAACATATTTTTTGAGCCACATAAAAAGGTATCATGCTGGGATATTTTTATTCAACTAAGAAAATAAAACAGTTGTGACAATTTGCAATGCGTTGTCAAGGTAACAGGTTAGGAATCGGTAAAGGCAAATAGGCTCGTGTGCAAAACAAAAAAAACAAAAAAAATGTTATCGGAACATCGCTAGTGTCAATGCTTTCAGTTCATTTTTATTGTCAAGGATTTATGTTTTTCCTGAAGTCCCCAACAAATCAAAATTCAAAGTAACAAAGAAACACAAGAAAACAAAACACACACAGGAAGCAGGCCCTGACAAAAGCTACATGACACATGATATACGACAATATACTAGAACTATATACAAGCAGACTGACGAAACAACGAGGCACACCTGGACGAGACACGAGGCGCTAGAGGAAGCTGATTGGTAGACAGAAGGACAGTGCTGACGAGAACAGGTGCAAACGAAAACCTAACGAGCTGACAAGATAATGAACAACGGACAGAAAAATATGACTTCACATGAAAGAATGCTAACTCTTATCGAAACAAAGTAAACAAAAACACATCATGATGGCTATTTATGTTTATTTTAGCATGATCGTGATAAAGATAACTGATCATTTCGTTCACTATGATCCAAATGTAAAATGTCCACAAATTCAGCATTCAGGGGCATTTGACTTCCACTTAGCGGCACGGTGGACGACTGGTTAGAGCGTCTGCCTCACAGTTCTGGGGACCGGGGTTCAAATCCCGGCCCCGCCTGTGTGGCGTTTGCATGTTCTCCCCGTGCCTGCGTGGGTTTTCTCCGGGCCCTCCGGTTTCCTCCCACATCCCAAAAACATGCATGGTAGGTTCATTGAAGACTCTAAATTGCCCATAGGTGTGAATGTGAGTGCAAATGGTTGTTTGTATATGTGTGCCCTGCGATTGGTTGGCAACCAGTTCAGGGTGTACCCCGCCTCCTGCCCGAAGATAGCTGGGATGGGCTCCAGCACGCCCGCGACCCTTGTGAGGAGAAGCGGCTCACAAAATGGATGGATGGATGGATTGACTTCCACTTAGTTTGCTGAAATGGAAAAATATGGAGCATTTGCTTTCTGGGATGTCGTTTTTAGTTCAAATGGGAGCTAAGTGAGTGTTGCGAGAGTACCTGACCCAATGCAGAGTACAATTTTTTGTTTACCAAAGAGATTTGGTATTTGTTGGTGTCCACCATGGCAACAAGAGTACATGTGGTTATTCATCTGTAATCTGTGGAACGAATGGCACACCCTGCAAAAAAACAGCATATTAAATGCCAGGTTTATTCATTGGTTTATTCATAGATGCACTGACCTTGATCATGAGTGCACTACACCATCATGTGAAAAATGAGAGAAAACGGACAGTACTGTGCAAAAGTGTTAGACCACCTTACATTTTTCACAGCACTCATTTTAAAGTACTTTCAAAATACAAAAAATATATATATAAGAATAATAATGAGAAATAGCTGGCATGATTATAATAAAATTAGAGCTTTTTACAAAACTTTTTGGGGTGCATGGTGTACATGCTCAGGAAGAAACCACCCAATTTTGGCGAGGATAGCAATTATGGTGTTTATTCATTTTCAGATAATATGGAATCATTGAGGTCGTCCACCCTCCAGGCGCATAATGGCACCACCCTTAGCTTAGCCATTCTCCATGAATCAAAGTAGGCTGCAAATTGAAACAGATGGACAGTCCAGTCTAGCCTTGGTGCCTTTGTGCTCCACTGAATGGCATTGTGTTATGTAATGTCATAGATTGTTAAAACAACAAATCAAAAGGCTTCTGAGAAAAAGCTTAGCAGCTGAGTTTTAAAAAAAAAAAAAATTATTTGACTAAAAGTCAGTAAGTCACTTGTCCCACAGTTGTGCAGTTTGTAGTTTGAGTTTGCTACCTTGCCAAAAATCAGTTTAGTGTGAAGCTTTGCAGTTTGTTCTGTACTTTGTTGTGAATGTTTAAATTCCATTCCCGTGTGCTATTTGGCTCACAGCTCCACCAAAATCACCAAAAGTCAACACAAGTGTGTCCAATTTACAAAAAGTCCGGACAAGACAAGTTCTCACTGATGCGACACAGTTGGGCTCACAGAACTAAAGTCCACTCAGTTGATTCTTGTGACAGTGATGGATTCCTCCTCGCAGCTTTAAACCGAAGCCATTTAGGCTTTCTGAGTGAGTCAGTTTACCACGGCTAATTTTAGTTCACACTTACTGAAGGCATACAGACACACACACTATAGTATCTGAAACTAGACACGTATTTTCGCAAAATGCCTCGGCTCGTTCAAGACCTATATGCGACCTTTAATGTGCAGTGTCATGTAATTGAGCACATCACTGCGCGCATATGAAGAGAAGACTGGATACTCCGGGATGCTGCAGCAGCCCAGCGAACTGACGTGCAATAGTGGCAGCCATGTAGGGAGGGGCGACGTTCCCACCAAAGGCAATGGATGGACATTGAAATTAAGTCATAACTTGTTCATTTCTCAACCGATTTTTATGAGGTTTTACTTTTTTGTCAATGTCAAAGTGTGTGCTATCAATGCAGAATTTTTTTTTTAAAAAAAGCCTACAAAATAAAATATAACCCTGCGAAAGGTTGTAAGGTCATAATTGCATTCTATGTGTTGGCCGGCATTCTTGTTCTTTTGGTTTTCTTTCCATCCGCACACATGGAATGCGCTGATTACTTTGCCCCTACTAGTTTAACATCGCCATAGGCATGCAGCTGAAGATGAGGCTTGTTGTATCTTATTGTTCATAGCTATGACATCACTGATTGTTGATGAGCAAGTGCTGTGCCACGTAACATTGACTTCAACACGGCTGCGATGAAACAATGGTGGGATGTCTGAAATGGTACGGAATGGGCAAAGTATGGCCCGCTGGTCACATGCGGCCCTCTCCATTTTTTTAATCTGGCATACCGAGCATTTACATTACACGTGGCAAACTCAAGGCCCGGGGGCCACATCCAACCCACTGCATCGCTTTGTGGCACACGAAAGCAAATAAAGTGTGTCTTGCTAAATAGGTTAATTTAGGCCCAAAAAAGTACCAAAATTGCAATTTTTCATTACTTTTAACAATTTTCAAGATTTCTTTTTCTGCAAATCCCTTCTCAACATCAATTGATGAACAGTTGTACACTAAAATATTTGCACGCCAAAATTTACCCTGGCTTCTAATTTCCAATTCAATTTGTTATTAACAATATATATAAAAGAATCAATTGTGGGGGCAATTGTGTATACTGAATGTAACAGTGTAATGAAGTGACACTGACAGTATATACTTTTCACAGTCATAACAGTGCTTTGAGGCAAAAATGAGTTTGACACTCCTGAATCAAGAGCCTTGTAAAATGTGTTGCATTAATGTCAACCCCCCCCCCCCCCCCCCCCCCCACCCCCAAGATGGCTTGATTAAAATATATTGTATTTATTCCATTTTTATTCATTCAGGTACTCCGGCATCCCCTCACATTCCAACAGCATGCTTCTTAGGTTAATTAAAGATTTGAAAATGTCACATAGGTGCGATTGTGAGTGTAATGGTTGTTAGTCTGTCAATGGCCTGTATGCCAACAAATGGTATGTAAAAGACAGTTTCAATTAAGAGGTTGGTGTGGACTTTTTTTTTACATTACGTTGCCAACCGCTGGACTCGCATGCATTTTAATATTACAGCATTTTTAGTCATTTGTGTGAATTGGGATTGTTTGTTTTGACAAGATTGTGTCTGTTTGAGAACATGAGGAAAAACCTTCCATTTGTGTGAACCTCTTGGGATTAAAGGTCACTCGTGCAGTGTTGCCTTATTAAGAAAGGAGTGCATATAATAATGCTCGGGTGTTATGCTGGTAGTTGTTTCAGTACATTTGGACATTCTGGGTTCTCTTGGCTATGAGCGAGCATTTTGCCTTGCAACCACATCCATTATCCACTTTTATATTACAACTCAAAGTTGTGAAGGGAGTCGCTCAACCGTCATATTTGACCTGAATCAACTTGTAGGGAGTCAAACCAAAGTATTCCTATGTTGAGCATAATTGGAGTGCCAGTAGGTATGTCTACAGATAAATTACACTTTGACCTATTTAAAAAAAAAGAAAAAAGGTGGAAAAAGTTTCAAAGTTATGTTTTTGCCTATTTTAAACTACAATGCCTATTTTGCCTATTTTAAACTACAATGCTTGTATAACCATAACCCAACCAGAATGACTACAAATGAAAAAATTTTTTTTAAAAACGGTCAAGAAAGTGTCCTATCACAAAGTGAACGAGTGTGCAAATGAGGTAACCTTGACTCAAGCACAGTGTGAATGCAAGCCAGCAGGGAACAGGTAACTTGTAAGCATACTTCAGCACAGCCCTATCATTAAAAGGAACATTTAAAACCAAGTGTTTGCACAACCTTACAAAGGATGTCGCCTATTGTAAACTCACATCATCTTGTCGGTGTAATTGCAACCATGTGTCTGCCCTCCAAAAAAAGGGAGCTGCTTGTTTTGTTGTTATCCTTTTAGTTTCCCTTTCAGGACAGATACGTACTTTGTGTATATACTTTATATGAATGAAATAATCAACCACAGCTTGGTCCCTTTAGATTCTCAAGAATATTGTTGCTTCATATTCGACATTTTAGACCATCAATGCTTCCAATTTTGTGGCAACTATTTGGACTTTTCTGGTTCAGCAGGACTGGGCCTCGGTGCACAAAGCAAGGTCCATAGAGCCATGCTTGAAAAGACCCCAAATGCATCGAACACCTGTGGGTTGAACTAGAATGACCATTTCAAACCCGGACGGACTCCATATTTTCTTCTCTTTTTTTACTTTCACTAGGTGCAATATGCAAGTGCCCATATAATGTCCCTGCAAATTCCTCTCAAAGTAAATATTTACTGAGTCAATGTCACACAATGTTCTTAGCTCTTCATCATGATCACTGAGAGGAAAAGGTTGGGAAGCTAATTTGCCCACAAAGTAGGACCGTGATTTTGTGATGATTGAAGATTAAAGGTCTGGCCCACACATTATCAAACACCACCAATTGTTCTAAGCTAGTACTGTCTTTGTTTATATTATAAACAAGACAGCTAGTGCTGTCTTGTTTATAATATCATGTTGGATTAGTGGAAGTATCTCAACACAGACTTAAGCACTCAACAGACCCTGAACCCTGACCCTGAGCACTGGCCTGTTTGTGTTAGGGCTCTGCATCAACTGTCTGCATTGCTTCACTTCCTGAGTCGGAGAGGAAGTTGTGGTTTTCGCGTGTAACAGAATATATGATGCAGAAAAAGATGCTTTATATGGCTCAAAACACAGCAGCCTTAAACTGAAACTCTGTAAAACCTGTAACCTTTCATGCGAATAGGGTCCAGACAAGAGATGAAATGGTATGGGAATTCCCAATCATAATTATAGTGACTAAAAGTATCATGATATTGCTAAAGAAAGACAAGAATCACAGATGCACGAAATGATTGCAGCAGGTTTTGTTTCAAACACAAAGCGTGTCCATTTATTAGGCTTGATAGCAGCAAAGTGGCCACTCAGACAGTATCAAGCTGTACAGGGCAGCAGTGGGGGAAATCAGACAGACACAGGAATGGCATGCTACAGCTGGAATGTAGTACAGGAACAGTGTAACAATTTAATTGAAGAGGGAGGACTCGGCGAGATGAACTGAGATTCCGACTCACTCTAATGTAGGCAGAAGTGACATTACAGCAAGTTTATGGATATAGCCTTTAATCTCAAGACTTTAAAGGGCTTCACATAGATCAGCGCTCTATAATAATAATAATAATAATAATGATAATAATGAATAATAACATGGCCCTTAAGCTTAATATAAAACACTGCAAAAGAAGCTTACATTCACAAACAGTGCAAGTAGCGGAGATCTAAAAGTGTGGACGTAAAAGTGCTGTTTGAAGTATGCATATCTCATAATGTGTACATTTGTTTTAGAAATACACTAACACGGAATGGGGGGGATATGAGGCTGATTTACTGAGATCCCAAATAGTGGGCGCTAAATTGTGTGTTCACTCTAACAGACTGCGCCCAGTACTCTGGCTTTCTTGTGTTAGTGTAAAAGGAAAGACAGTTTATTGCGGTATCTACCTTAGTGCCTCCGCGGTTACTTTGGAGGGTCTCAGTCTGAAAGAAGCTAAAGTAACGCTAAAGTAAGTTTTTTATTGTTAATTTACTGTGGTTTACTTCTTTTTCACCACTGATTGCTCACACTCGTTTTGAGTTATCCCAGACCCTACCACCACACCAATGATATACATAAACAAGCCCAGCAAAACTTACACACCAATATGTGTCCAATCTTCAGTTGTTTACAAAAAGCATTTTCCAACCAACCCTATTGTACTGTTCATCATTTTTATAAGCCTTTTTAACAAGACACTGATCAGGTTTTCATTGGTTGCCTCCAACATGCTGCACTCCCCGACAACCACTATCTCTTGCACGAGTGACAAAGCCAGGTCATTTCGTGAACACACAAGAGCAGGAAAACTCCCTTTCGCATTCTCATCATCAGGGTGCCGAATCAGGTCATTATTAGCACAGTGACAGAGGATTAAGTCATCTCAAACCACTGAGTTAATCATTTTAACAATGGACCGTCTGCAACTGTGTTCACAACAAAGGAAAGCCAAGGTGCAAGAAGGCATTTCTAATGTAATTATCACTTAAGGAAGTTCATTGCAAAGGAGGTTGTGTGCACTGCCAGCTTAGAAAAAGACACATCTGGTGGAAACGGCCTCTCTTTCATTCTCCTTTTGCAGGCCTGTTTTGGTTTCCATCAACTGCTGGTCAACTACCTTGTTCTCCAGCGATTAAACGCAGCCCGAGCTCTTGAGGAGCAGTGAGAATCAAGAGAGCAGAGTTACTATGAATTTCTCGATGGGTGTGATGCAATGAGCAATTATTCACACATTATTACGGGACATTTGTTAATTTCGGTATAGTCGTTTTTGAAGAAGCAGTGTACATTACATGCATGGATCCTCCCTCTGCTAGTCACGGTGCATTCACTCGCCCTTTGAGATAGTGTTGCAATGTTTTACAAAACTGGAACCTTTAGTATTCTCATGTGATTTACTGTCTCAGTTCCTTATGTAGTCATATCCTGATTACTGTCACACTGGTGACAGGAAAGGCTTGGAACGAGAATGAGACAAAAATGTTTTTAGTGTGCAACACTTGTTTTCAATGAGCATGTACTGTAATTTCACATTTATAATACACTCGGGACTATAATGCGCACCCCCAAAATTGACGCCAAAAATCAGGAAAAACCTTATACCTATGTATATTGCGCAACATCGATTTTCTGCTCTCCGTATGCTCAAAACATGAAGTGTTATCCATATTTTATTAGGTTTTTCAAAGAAAAAATCTGCTTTTTATGCATGCACTTAAGTAATTCTGTTTGTTTGTTTGTTTGTTTTAATCCAGTGTCAGGAAAGGTCACGTATAATGTGAAAAATCTTACCGTTCCTTAATATTACAGAACTGCAACAAAAATGTTTTATATCTAGAACGGGTCTGGGAAGAGGCCTTTATTCTCGGGTGTGCTAATATATATAAATCTTTAACATTAGACATTACATACTGTATCATATTGGAATGAAAGTGCACATTTTTCACAATCCCTAGGTACGGGTAAACCTATAAACAATGTGAAAGATTTTTTTTTCATTTTCCTTATACCCATGTATTATACACTCTATTGACTTTTGACGATTTTTGTGGGGGGAAATGACCATTATACACGAGAGATTAGGGTAGTTTATTTTACTGTACAGGCAACGTTTGCACCACTGACTGATTATCAGTTATTTGTGTTATGATATTGCTAAAAGAAATGTAAGCAGTTAGACGAGGTCGTGATAAACCACTGTGGTATGACTGGTGCGAAACATGTTTTTTATCAACTTCGTCAAGGCTGATGGCCGTCTTTGTGCATGAGACAAGATGTCACTTGTAAAGATACAGAGATGAAGGTAAAGATTAAAAACAAATGCGTGTTGAGTAAATAAGTCGATTCCCCACTCTCACAACCACTGTGTCATGTGCGTTTATTTTCCACAAAAGTAGCCGGCTGCATTCTGCGCTGGCAATATTAATAAGGCTCTAAATTACACATTCAACTTCGCTGTGTTAAAATTTTTAAAAACAATTATTTTTTTTTTTCTTCAACTCAAACACTTAATCCATGTGTTAGCGGTCACAGCGAGGAAAACTCTTTCTGCTACTAATTCCCCTTTTTGGTATGAATCGAGGGAATATACACTGAAGTAAGGTTGCTGGATGACAACTCCAGTTTCTCATATACTGTAAAAACTGCCATCCGATGTTACCTTGACCAACTATTGTTATTGTTCCTTGGGCAAAAACTCTTCAGTTATTCAGACGTCTGAGATTAAACAAACCCATCGATATGGTTTCCGTAGGAAAATCTTAAATTATCTTAAATAAATCACTAATATGTATAAGATATTTGTGTTTTCCTCATGTTTTTAAACATGAGGAAAACACATTCTCCACAGCCGTCCTCCTCCTCCTACTTAAGCTTTGTGTAGTTTTGTGAAGCAAACCTATACATTGTTTAAGCCACATGTGCAAAATACATCACTTCTCGGCCTCATCAGCCGCAGACCCCAAAACCACAGTCAGCCTTGGAAAGGGGGATGGGAGTGGGGAAAGGGACAGGGACAGTGAAAAGAATAAGGCTTAGAGAATAGACAAAAAAGAAAGTTCACGTTTTGATCAATTCTGTGAGGGCTGGTTCCACAGGGACATTGTTTTTTTCTTATGGAGTGTAAATGAAAGGATACACTATAAAGTTATGTAATAGATAGGATTGGACAATGTATACTGTTCCTATGGAATGAGGTAGGAAAAAAATAATCGGAATAAACGCAAACTAGAGCAGGGGCAAATCCTCCGAAGCTTTCTTTACTGTGAATAAAGAAATAAAATAAAATATCTAATTGTGGTAATGTCGAGGTGACTTTTATTTTTTTAAACCATTTTTATAATTTTGTTTTATAAGTAAATTCACTTCACTAAAGGTGAAGATGACCTTATGGGACTGCAATATTAATACTAACACTGTAATGCTAAAATGTCTGCTTGCAGAACCCAGTGTTGGGACAGGCAGCAGACCAGAGAAAAGCAGGAGAAGTCCACTGCAGACACTCTATAGTGGAGACCAGGTGAGATCACAAATATTAAGTACGCTTTGGTTCTGTTTGGTACTTTGCGCATTTTGTTTCCATTGTCAGAATTTGTCAAGACCACCAAAAATAATCAAACCCTACGTCACGACCTTTTTGCCGCCCTTCTGCAGCAGTACAAACTGCAGTGGTCCGCAGTGGTATGGTACGCAAAATGTACAATTTTTAAAATGCCATAGACCAGAAATACATAATGTTAATGTTCTGACATTCATTTTACTGTGTCCCAGCGACGTGGTGCTCAGTATTTCCTTGACTCCAATGCAAAGTGAATAAAGGAGATGTAGTCTTTTTTACTTCTCAACTACAGTACTTTTTTTTACATTATAGGTCAGTTATGTTGAACTTAAGTACAGTAAATGTGATTTTTAGGACTTAAAGAACAGCTTCTGTATTTCTTTGACTATATTTTAATGTTGGCCATTTTGGTGGTACTTGTAGAGCTAAATATTTTTGGAGGTGATACTTGGTGTATAAAGTTTGAGCGTCCTTGGTTTGAACCATAGATGTGCAACTCACTATGACCGCAAATCACTGAAATAGCATTTAAAACGCTTACAAACATCTTAAAAACATTGCTGTACCTGTACAAAATACAGTGCAATAAACAGCAGCGTGGGGAAGATGACTTTGGAAATGTAGTTGGTTACAATTACAAGTTACGCTGTTGAAAATGTAACCATAGTGTAACTATTTCAATTACTTTCTCAAAATAATATAACTAATTAGATTTTCATTACGTTTTCATGACTTTTCTTACTTTTGAATGAATGCATCAACAGATGATTAAAAATGTTTCCGTTTGTCGTTTAGCGACAACTGCGAATCTCATTATATTCAAAAAGTGGGCATAAAATGTTTTCAGTGGATTTTGTAATTTTACTTTATGAATTCAGCACTAGTCATTTGTGTGTGTGTGTTTTTTTTTTTTTTTTTTATTGATTGAGAGCATAACTATTCTGTTTACATTACTATTGAATTAGCTGCTGTAACTGTCCCCATTCCATTTACTCACTCACTACTCTCTAATTTAACGTAGTGTGGCAAACCAAATAAAAATCTGCTGTTTGCAAATCATGGCTTTAGTACAAACTTGTGTACTAAGGCCCAGCTGTTCACATCACCATGCAACTAGGCGGCACTGCGTTTTGAAAGCGGTCCCTGCTTATATTTTTTTAACCCTTGTCCTACAAGCAGCTGCAGCTGTTGGCTGATCAGAAGTCACTTCAAGGTCGCAGGGAGCTGCTGGAGCAGGCTTGTTTGAGTCACACAAAGAAGCGGCGGGTGCTTTCTCCAGAGGATCTCAAACACCTCATTGTGGACGACAAACACAGCCTCATTTACTGCTACGTACCCAAGGTTGGTTTCCATGACCTTTTGAACACAGTTCAAGTACAGTGAATTTCTTTGGTATTTTGAAGGTTGCCTAAATTAACAAGAATGTTTCCCCACTTTAAAATGTATAAACTTATACAGTATATCCGTTAGGGTTGATAATCTTGTGATAAGATTGAAATCAAATGTAACAAAGTTCTCCAATGAAACATTGATTTTATTTGGCAAAGCATTTATAAAAAAAAAAAAAACTTTAAAAATTTACATCAATTTACTGTTGATTACCAAATTACGCAAAACCTGCGAAGGAAATACAAAATAGCAAATTTTAAAAACCTCATTGTTTTTCTTAGACAATAGGCTACTCTTCCAGTCTTCATAAAAACAACTAGGCGACACACTGGAATTGTTATGATTAGCATCTTTCATGACACACGCACACACACACACACACAATTCATTAAATTCTAGTGTTTTCTCTGCTTCAGATAATCACGTAAAAGCCGCAAAATAAAAAAATCTAATGAAAAATATCAAAATATGTGTAAGTACCATAATTTCTAGTGTTCTTCCTATGTGTAATGCATTTTTACAATCCGTGATTTTGCTTCTACCCATATGATCAAAACATTAAATATTATCTGTATTTTGTTATTTTTAAAGTTAAAGCTCCTGCCCCCGCAACCTGACCTTGGATAAGCGGTAGAAAATGGAAGGATGGATATTCTGAAGTTAAGCACTTTATTTGAACACAAAATGTACTTTGTTTTTATTTACTTGCTCTTATTTTTAAATTCTACTTTTAAGTTGTGCTTATATGTTTGATTACCAAGGGAGAAGTTGTAAGATGTGTACAATTCTTTAAAGAAAACATGAAGGACCCGGCGAAACATTTTATTTTAATGGGTTTCAAATTAAACTGTCAAGCATTTCAGAAAAGCATTATCATTAAACAAAGCGTAATCATAAAGAAAATAATGATGGTTGTTTTTCAGTCATCAGTCGTATTTTAAAAAATATATATTTCACAGCGTATGTAAACTTATGAGCACAACCATACATATATGCAGTCATGCGTACGTAACCCTGTCATATTAGAATGAAAGTGTACAGCTTTTTCATAACCTCGAAATGGCGGCATACATTTAAAAAAAATTTGAAAATAAAACATTTTTTCCATTTTCCCCTATACCTATATATAATGCGCACTATTGACTTTTGACAATATTTTGGGGAAAATAATGCACATTATACATGAGAAATTATGATATATGACCAGCCCCATGGAAAAGATATTCCTCTGCTTGTGAAATGTCTTCTATTTTGCGGTTCTGTTTTTATGGTTGGACAAGTGGTTAACACCTCTGCCACACAGTTCTGAGGTTCAGAACTTCCTGTATGGAGTTTGCGTGTTTGTCTATTGTCATGAGACGAACACATCATTAGACAAACACATGAGTGGAAATATTTGTCTATATGTACCCTGTTTTTGTCTGGCAACCAGTTCGGGATGTCCCCCACCTCTTGCCCAAAGTCAGCTGGGATAGGCTCCAGCTCACCCATGACCTAATGAGAACAAGCGACTAGAAAATGGACGGTCATCTTTATAGTATACAGTGAACACCCTCACTTTTCACTACGTGCGGCAGGGCTTGTTACACATTCACGGAGGATTACTGCATGGTGCTGTATTAGTCTATTAAGGAGGTTGCAGCAGAGATTGTTATGCTGGTAACAGTGTATGTTTGTATAATCTAATGCGTCATCCCTTCCAAGGTCGCCTGCACCAATTGGAAGCGGGTCATCATGGTCCTCACCAGCGACGGCCGCTACACCGAACCCCTCGCCATCCCCGCCAATGAGGCCCACGTAGCGGGCAACCTGCGCACACTGTCCGAGTTCTCGGTCCCCCAGATCAACCGCCGCCTCCGCAGCTACCTCAAGTTTGTCTTCGTGAGGGAGCCTTTCGAGCGCCTGGTGTCGGCCTACCGCAACAAATTCACACTCAGCTACAACACAGCTTTCCACAAACGCTACGGAACCAAGATCATCCGCCGGCACCGGACTCAGCCCGACCCGGAGGCTCTGAAGAAAGGGAACGACGTGACTTTCCAGGAGTTTGTCCAGTATCTCGTAGACCCTCGCACCCAACGTGAGGAGCCTTTCAATGAGCACTGGGAGAGCGTCCAGTCCCTCTGCCATCCGTGTCTGATCCACTACGACGTGGTGGGCAAGTATGAGACGCTGGAGCCTGATGCCCACGCTGTGCTCTCGTTGGCGGGCGTGGAGGACATGCTTCAGTTCCCGACGTCCGGTAAAAGCACCAGGACAGACGGCAACATGGCGGCACGCTACTTTAAGCACATTAGTCCCTTTTACCAGAAGAGACTGTTCAACCTCTATCGTATGGACTTCCTGCTATTCAACTACTCGACACCAGAGTATCTGAGAACTTGATGAGAGGGGCTTGAGTTTATGATTCAGACTCAATTGCTTCATGATGGTGAATTTGCACTTTTTCGTCACTGTGGACTGAGAAGTTTCCTCCTCCTTGCTGTACGATGAGCCTCAGATGCAGAGGACTTCTTAATTTTCTGGTTAAATTTACTTTGTACTAGGGCTGGGCGATATGGCCTTGAAATAGTAACATCCCCCCCGAAAAAAATTTATTTCCAATTTTGATCCCCCCCCCACCCCCCTTCTATAAAAAGCAAATTACAAATGACATTCAAAACTTGGAGAAAGTGGCCTTTTAAACACAATCCTGAATACATTTGAATACAACATTCAAACTGTTCAACAATGTAACATCAAATTAACAAAAAATAATCCCTCTGAGATTAATATATAACAAAACTGTCACTGAACATGTCACGAATAAAAGGTGCTGCTTTCAAACAAAATGAACCTTAAATTTTGACAAGGAAAATAAGTCTGTCTACAACATGAGTAACTGTTACAATGTCACCTCAACACTAAAAACCTCTCTGATGGGATACTTGGAGATAGAGAGCTATTTCGAGCCTGTATTATTCAGCCGTGAGAAGTTTATTTCGTGTTGCTGTAATGTTTGGGGAACATCCGGTTGTTCTTATTGTGAAGTCACACCACCGGAAGTACCGTAGTTGGGTAAAAAGTGATACACTGTAACTTGATTGGAATAGACCCCAGTGAAGTGTGTGATGCATTTAGATAAACTGTAGCACAGATTGTATGTAGTACAATCACAACAGCTGCTACCAAGTGAAGTGGATCAGTGTAAAGATAAATAAACAGGCACCGTGTCTTTTTTAATATTCGGCGCAAATGAATAGCGGGCTTTCAATGTGAAATCATTCTAATAAACTGTCTTGTTTTTTAGTGAGGGTTTTCCCCTCCGTGCTATACGCTTTGGTTTCAACAATCTTTAAGCAAACTGTTTGTTTGTTTGTTGTAATTCAAAATGACTGAAAAAAAAAAAAAAAGATGATGCCTTTTTCGGAAACTAGTTCCTCTGTTTGCGTCATATCTTCGGTGAAAATAGTGTGCGCCAGTGGGCTACGAAATTCCAAGGGGAATTTTTGTTTTTGGGGGGGGGGGTGGGCTAGACGATGCAACCCCCAAAGAGAACGACATCGACTAAATCGATGAATCACCCAGCCCTACTTTGTAGATGAGGCTGCATCACTTTTTCGCATGGCTCAAGCTGAGGGCCGATGAGTGAAGCCTTATTTTTGAGGAGCAGGTTCTCCTACCACATGGAGGTACTGACTGTGAACATGGGCATTTATTCCAAAGCACCTCTGATATCAGGAAAAACCCTAAATTATACATGTCGGTGCATTAGGTATTTATTGTTGTACAGATACTAGTGCAGTCTTATTGGCTAGGGGATGGGAAATATGCAATCTGATAGCATTGCGATATCACGTTACAGGTGTTATGTGATAAGGTCACTGGATGAAAACAGTCTATGATATATCACAATATCTATGTAATTGAAGGAGGGAAAGGTAATAGAAATGTCTTTAATTTTAAGAAATTGCATTTGGCATGTGCATATTTACCTATTAATCAACCAATTTTGCTAGTTGTGTGGAACTGTTGATTAATCGCGAATTGCCACCAGCAGAAGCACTCTTGATTCGTTCTCTACAATTTTACCAGTATAAAGAACAACATGAAGTTGAGCTACTCCTCCAGGTAATATTAATTCTGATCAATATGACGCTGCCAACGTAACACGAGCTCAGAACATTCTGAGATTCTCCTATCCCGTTTAAAAAAAAAAAAAAAAGTCACACACAGTGGCACTGTACATACTAGGACATCAGATAGCGTCGATACTAGTGTACCCTGAGAGACGACTGCAATATCGATTTTTTTTTTTTGTCCCACCCCTACCATCAATAGACTTTGGGTGCAGAGTTTGGGTGAGAATGGTTTTCTTACAAAGAGCCAGTTACTTGGTTTTTGCACATGAACTGATGCCAAATAAAAATCCCAACTTTATTTGTTTAGAACGCACTGCTTGTCTCTAACTCGTTCTTGGAACACGCGTTCGTTGTGTTTCACCCGTCTGAGTCATTTCCATTTCAGCTTACAGTCACTGCCCAATTCCAGTAAACGCTTGCCATCCCTCCACTATGGCCGCCTGTTTTGCACTGGGCAGCTACGCTGTATAAATAATAGCATGACTGCGGTCGAAGTTTGAGTGAAGCCCAGCTCGGGTCAGAGCTTCCCTTGTTAGGTCCCACCAGGGACATGGAGTGCTCGAATCCACCATCACCACCGCTGCATAGGCAAGCACTCACAAGGTTTTACAAGTCTGGTAGTGCTTTGGTACAGAGGTTCGACAAAACTGCAAATGTGAATTGAGTGAGGATACGTCCCACAAGACCTGTGAACCGGAAAGTTTCAGTTCCTGGTGATACGATGTTTGGAAACTAGGGTGCATAACTTGCCACAAATAGCTCTCAGCTGGTGGACTGGTTTTTGTTAGCTGTGTGAACTTCTAATCATCAAAATTATATATAAATATATATATATACACACACCGGTATATATCAATCAAAATAATGAGTTTACTTTTTGAATGGGAACTACTGGTACCAAAAGCAGATTTCCACTATATTCTAATTTATTGATGCACCTGTATTTGGGCAGACTGGAACTACTTGAGCTTGATGGCCAATTTCAGCTCCTACCTCCAGAGGGGAGCAAGTAAAAGAAAATTAAGTTCAGCACAAGTCTGTGTATGAAGCAGATGAGGGGGCTAATAATGGAACAATTAGAAAAATAGATTTTATTCCCACAGCAAAAACAAAACTAAACAAACAAACAAAAAACAACAGTAAAACTAATGATCCACTTTTCTCACACTGATTAAAAAAAGGAAAAAGAAAAAAAAAAAGTCATACAACAAATATACAAAAATCCCAGAGTCAACAACAAAAATGTTAATGAATACAGTTAAAAATCATTGTAACATGATTCAGCTCCTTGCAGTAAAAGGTCACCAATACATTTCTATCTGGAAATTACAGAAACCAAAGCAAACTTCTGGGAAGAAATGGACACAGGGATACATTGATATTTAAAGGTTGACATAGTGTTGACTCTCCATTATTCACATCCATAACTTGTATCGCAGTCATTACAATCCAAGTCGTTACTTTTGTTCAAGAAAATAAAACAATGAAGAGCAAATTCATTCATAATTCGAAAAATTCAGCATCGGTGGTTTTAAGTTATTTCAACTTTTTTTTGTGTGTTTCGATCACTTTGAAGACAGACAACTCTTGCTCATTCCCATGCATAAACGGGTGTCAAATAAATACAAACCAGAGATCCTTGCACTCGACATTTATTGCAGCTGACTGGTGCATGCCAACATTTGCCAGTTTAGTCAAATATAGTGTTGCCCCGCTCACGGGGATAGGAACTAAGCACCAGTGAATAGCGAAACTACGCGTAATTGACGCCCCCCAAAAGGTTTAAAATTACCTAGATGGTGGCAAAGCACTACTTTTCTATTAGACAGTGCTAAGACCTGTCTAAATGAATGGCTTCCTCTCACTTCAACATAGTTCCTTGTAGGAAAGAGAATCGAGAACCAGATGCAACTTACAGATTCCGGATCGGAATTGTACACCTCCGATGTGATCGATTCTTCTTAACGATACTTGGCACGACGTCACGGTTACATTTAGAGCGACTTAAGACGTTCAGCCGCTATGAAGCGGAAGAGGCAGTCTCAATTGTGGCTGCATTTTAGAAAAACAGATGAGAAGACTGTCGTGTGCAATTTGTGCATGTCAGTCGTCTCCTGCAAGGTTTCAAATGTGGGTCATTTCCATATAGTTTGATCAATAATGGTAAAGACATGGCCCACTGAGATTTGAAAATCTAAATTTCACTGATATGAGTATTTGAATGATTGGCAGGTGTTAATCCATCACAAGGCCATAATTGTTTCCAAGAAGAAAAAAAAATAATAATCTAAAGTAATATTTTTTCAGACTAGGTGTCCCGAATGGAGTTTAATGATTAGCAACAGGTTTTCTGAATATGCCAATTCCATTTTTGGATACGTAAGAATTTTCTCCCATTGCTTATTATGCTTTTTTTCCCCGTGAAAACTAAGACAAAAGCATCTTAGTGTCTTCAGTCTTTTTTTGTTTTTGTTTTTTGGTTATTTACAAACGGTCCTTCTTTGTCACGCAAGCTACTTTTATCGTTAATGCCACTGGAGAAGGCCTCATTATGTTGTGGCAGTACGCCAGAGGGATCTGAGCGCTGACGTGCCAGGATGAAGCAGCCATTTTGGATTCGCACAATAGCAGACAGCAAAATAAAATATTTCTGAGATATACATATGCATGAATGTGTTAGAGTCTCAGAACTATTGCATGTCTTTACCGTTATTACAATTGTATAAAGACAAGGGTGTAATGGGTTTAATGAGTAGTTCTGATTATGTATGCACTTGTATCCACAGAGTTTTAAGGGCAACACATAAATTGTGAAAACTCCAGAATTTCATGGAGCTATTAGTCTTTACTGTTATAAAAAGAGATATTTTAAATGAGCCATCAACATTTGCTTTGTCAATAAGGATTGCCTAAAATTTTAAATCAATAACTTTTTTAAAAATAGAACTTTACGCTGGCTGTTTCAGCACGGGAGACATGTATCCATATAAAACCTAGGCAGCATAATAAAAAATAATAATAATTGCTAAATTAGAAATAGTTCCTTGGCTCCAAAATGTCACAAGATGGTTAAAAGAAACAATACAGTACTTTTAACTTTAGACAAGGCTCTGGCCTGAGCACAAAAACACCGAATAGTTGCATTTTCCATCAAATAATGTACAATAGATTCCTTTAAAAAATAATAATAATAAATAGGTGAGTCTGCGAGTAGCGAATCACAAATAGGCAGAGGAACACTACTGCAAATAAATATGTACTATAACTTTCTTTTTTTTACATTTCTGCATTCATAATTAAACCAGAGTAGTGGATGTTAGGCGCAAGTCGGCGACCTCAACGTTGAACCCGGTCGCTGTAATCTATAACATTAAAAGTGGCGGTCCATAATAGGGAGCAATATGTCAAATTATTGCATTACAGTCCACATGAGAAGTGTCCAGTGAACAGCATTATTATTGCACGTCACAACACCGGTGTCCATGTACTTCAAGCAGATCCTCACATGCAATCTGCCACACAACTCTTAAAACAAGAGTCACGGTGTTGGTTATTCTGCACGTCGATAGCCGACACGTTTGTCTTTCTAAGCGAATAGAGCCAACCTCATGGACCAGGAGCAGCCGTCCACAGGTCATTTCCAGTTGTAGGACATCCAGAGCGCGGCAAACAGGAGGTTGGTGCTCAGGCTGATAAATAAAAGCACCATCCAAACCCGCCGTGTCGTATCTGTGGAAGACAAACAAAATGAAATCATTTGCCTTCATGCGGCATGAAGATTTCCTTCAGGTCTCAAGACAAAAGTCATTTAACAAGGCTGGAGCTATTTAAACTTGCGGTCTGAAAATTGGTGGGAATCTGACCAAATCAAACACTGAAAAACCTCCTGGAACGGACCGTGTTTAACATTTGAGGGTCCACTGTATACTGTATATAAAAGAGGAGGCTAGATTCACCGCCACTGTGGTCAGGTTTGATGGGACCCTCGGGGATCCTCTTTCCAAAAGAAGCACAAAGATCCTGGGGAGATTTTTAATACAAACACTCTCCACAACTTTTGACTATGAAAATGCTGAATTACTAAATACCATACCAGGTTAGTATTTTGAGCCAGCTCCTTGGAAAAAGAGCTCAATTCAGTGTGTCTGTGCGTGTGTGTGCTTTGGAACACTTATTCCGAAAGATGAACCATCTGAAATGTCAGCATATTCCGTGAGAAATTAGTCAGCTTTACACAATCAGGATTTTTGGGACCGATCACAGAGTTTAAAAAAATAAATAAAATAAAAATAAAATAAAAACAATAACAGATCACTGATCCAATCACAAGATGGAGCAACGTGTCTATTTAAATGTGTACTGTATACTGAGTATCTCCAAAAGTATTCTCTATTATTTTAGACAAATGGTAAGACATTAATGACCTCTAGATGGGCATTCAAGGATTGGCCCCTGACATAAGTTTGAACTTTTCAGTCAGGTCAAACCAACATGACAACATGAGAGAAATAATGGGTGCTAACTTTGTGCAATTAAATTACTTTATTGTAATAAAATGATTTCGCAAACACCGAAACTTTAGAGCATGACTCGACAGTACGCTGGCATGTTTACGTATAACCGTTAGTATTAGCACTAGCTTGCTAAGTCTACATAACGTTGTGTTGCCTGCTTGCGAGCCGTATTAAAAATATGTGAACATACCCTCAAGCATGAACATGCTTTCCCGAGGATCAGTGATGCCCACCACACGTTTTTCCTTATTTTATTCCCCCACCCCCCCGGGACAATAAATTTGCGCAATCTATTATTGTCGCCATGGTAACGAGTGTATCCGGTCGCGTTTTATAAAGGGAATGAGAGGAGCCGCATTGATTGGACATGACTGAGCAGTCACTCCCACAATGGCGCAGACCTCGCTTTATTAAATAGGCCGGCTTGCGTTAGTCTGCGAAATTACCAACAGCCGGTCTAAGCAGCCTCTGTACAGATATAGGCCGCCCACTGCACCCGATTTATGCTGTCTACCAAAACAGAGCCCATAATGTCAATCAACTTTTATACTACAGCTTTGTAATTATAGCTAAAACTAAACGTTTGATTGGTTTTAGGCTTTGAAAATCAGGTGTACTTAACTCACTTGTTTTTGTTTCACCCTATAATGTAATTATTTCCTATTGGAAACCTGGTATATCAATTAAACAGAACTGGAAGTTGACCAGTGTCCCGGAAGGGATCCTGTTCCACTTTTAAAACTAAAAGTGAATGGAGGACACAATACGGAAGCATGCATGCACAATTCAGACTAAAAACTTAACATGCAAGCAAACCAATTCAATTCCAAGCTTTCATAAAAGAACAACGCAATCATAAATATCTTGTCCTTCCTTCTTGGATGTCTAAAAGCTCACTTTGGGAGGAGGAGCTGTTCTCTGGCAACGCTGTTGTCGTGTCAACCAGAGAAGTTAAAGACCCAGACGAGCTGCTCGCTTTCTCCTTCACACCGCTGTCGTCTTCATGTAGGTAAGTCAAATCTGTAACATAGGGACACAAACTAAAGAGCTAATAACATTTTTTTAAAATGTGCATTTGTGAGCCGACAAAGTCATGGTCATAAGGGAAATAACAAACGCAATTTGAAGCTGCGATAAACGGGCCTTCAAAACCCTCATGGCCATTTGTGACACTAAGGACCTCCTATGAATCTCAAGGACAGCATCGTTACCACTCGCAAGACGATTGCGCGACATCTGTGGAGCTTACAGTTTTAAGGTGAGTCATCGAATGTAGCTGCCATGACCCATCCAGAGGTAACGCTTCAAACTTTTTTTTGTTTGGCAATTTAGGGGATATAATTATACATTCGGTAGCAATCGGATAAAATATCTAGGATGTTTGCTTTTGAAGGAAGCCTCAAAGTAGCCAAAACAAACCTAAAATGTGCCAATTTTTGTACGTACAGTAAGTAACAAAATGGCACCAGGTTAACTCGTAGACAAAATGTTAGTTTTTGTGTATTGGAATGCCCTCAAATGGCCTATTAAGACAGATTTTGCACTGCCTTCTGGGGGTCCTAATTAATGACTGGCCAACACAGCTGCTGTACTCACCGCTCCGGCTGGGGAAGAGGGCTATGTCTGGTGAAATGCGACCACTGTAAACGGAAGCCTGGTCCGCGTGGAGAACATGTGATGAGGACACCAGCGGGGCCTTGAAAGTGGACTCGGCCTTGGTGGAGTACAGCTTCTGTTTGGGGCTGCCGAGGTTGAGACGAGCTGGGCTGATGAGTGGGCGAGTCTGTCTGTCCGAACCAGCGCTGGACGTCGAAAAGCCGTCCACTGAGGGCGTCGGCGAGAGCCCGGGCGATGATGGGCGACTACACGACTTCATTGAAAAGTAGTCTGGAAAACAGCGATGACAAGATGTCAACAACATTCATGTGACCTCCTTCACTCTTGAGCAAAACTAGGAACCAAAATATAGTCAAACTCAAATGAATGCACTTTCTAATACCTACATCGGTCATACTTATTATTATAACATACTGACTACTGTGAAAACGTTGATTAAAACAACAAACCGTATAGTTAAGTAAAGTTTTTATAGGAGCAACAGTGTGACTGAAACTGATTACTTCCATTGGCATCATTTTTTACTCCATTTCAAAATCAACCAGCTTCCCGGAGCGGATTGTGGTTGACCTTTTGAGGTTATTCCAATTAAATACCTGAGGGAGGGGAATCTTTGTAGACTGAGGCTGGTCTGCTTCCACTGAACAAGTAGCCTGAATCTGAAAAAACAAGAGGAAGCAGTTCTTGGTGATTTGCCTGTCCCCATTAAAGTAAGACTTTTCACAGACAGGAAATCAGTCAAAAATCTGATCTTTTGCACCTCCTCGTGGCGAAACAATACAAATGCAGCCTCTGCTGCCACAAGTCCTCTGAACAAAGTAAACTCGAGAAGGTTCTTGGTTCTGACGTGCCATGAGGAGTCAAGGTCGTGGCCGGCGCACAGTGTACTAGCCGGCACAGCTCAGTTACTGCTGTACTAACCATTATTCCATTTGTTTTCCATTTACGGACTCTGTGTTTTCATACATCATACTTTGTGACGGCTACAGCACGTTCCGACTTGGAGACAAATTCACCGTAGGAATGGAACTATGTGGTAACTTAAGGACACTGTGTACTTGATATTCAAAATGGAAAGGAGTCATCGGCGCTACCTGTCCTCGTGAAAGTGGAGACTGTGCCAAGGCAGAGGGCGTTCTTGAGACGGCATGGCAGAGAGGACAGGGAGCCCTTGGGTTTCGGGGGAGTCTTTTGGTGGTTGATGAGCTTGGAGATGTTTGGAGGAGGAGAGGGGATGAAGGAGCGGATCATTTGGGTAGTGAGCAAAGCGGGCTGGTTGCTTAGGGAGCGCATGGAGGAATCTGTGAGGTTTCTGCAAAACAAGAGCAGTGACAGTCTACTAACCTGCAACTGGAATGTTAAAGAATGATTTTAAAGAGCATAGCACAATAACTGAACGGCGTAAATAATTCAAAGTTGCGAGAGGCTATTTTGTCTTACTAATAATGTTTTACCCACTACTGTATGAAGTTTCTGCACACTACTAAGACAACTTTGGCACACTTGTGGGGAAAATAACTGTACCAATACATGGACCTTAAGACAGATAGCAAGGATATCGAATAAACACTCAAAAGGCTTTCCATACAATACTGGTATGCAATTATACACTACTAGTAGGACACTTCTGTAACATGCACGACATTTTGGCAGACCAGAAGAACAACTCTGGCACAGTGACTATTAAATAATAAATACTAATAATTTTACTAGTTATTACCTAATGTTGAATTAGCTGTACGGCTTTCCATAGTAGCACAAAAGCGTGTTTTGTAAGTGGCTGGAGTTTTGTTCATGTTGCCGGAGATGATACTGCAGTTGTCAACCGTGCTGCAGCTGCTTGCTGGTTGTCAACTGCAGTATCAATGCATGCCCATAAAGCTGCTTCACATAAAGAGCCCATTTAGCGTCGGCCATGTTTGGCAGTTTTACAGTGGCAGCTAAGTTTGAGTCTACGTAAACGCTTCCAATCGCTGTTTTCAATAATTTGTACAGAACAGCTTTGTATTTGTATATAAAAAAGGACACATTCTTATATAAGCCGTTTATTATATGCACAGCAAGAATTCCTACAAAGTCTTAAATAACAGTAGACTGAAAAAAATAATAATAATTCAGATTGCAGCATTCAGACAACTTACAAATAGATGAAAAATACAGGCCTTAAGAATAGGTGACACCGCAATAAAGCAAAATGTTTAGTCCAGGGGTCACCAACCTCAAACTAAGAGCTGCTTCTGAGGAACCCAAGACTGCCAAGGGCTTCCAGTTAAATACACACTTCTGAAATAACTAATTTGCTCAAATTACCTTTAATTATGTCATCAATAATGATATTCATATCTGTAAAGACTGATGATGATCAATGATTCAACAAGGTAGGAAACAAATATCACTCTGCAATAATCTCTACATTTGTTTACATTTTCGAATGATCACTTCTAAAAAATTCCTAGGACATCACAATGTCCATTCCCTGGTAGGCTATTTTCAGTATGTGTCTGCCCGCTACTCATGTGGTCCTTTGGGAGGACCTGGAGCCTGCAGGCACCATGTTGGTGACTCCTGGTTTAGACGATTTGTCTGTTGACTCCCATTTGAGCTAGTTATGAACTAACAACCACAATACTACATTGTTGCTAAAGTTCCCGCTAGTATTAGGCCAATACATAAAACAAATAAGTTGTGTACAATAATATACTACTAATTTGATGAAATATAATGGACAAAATAAGAACAAAGTAGTTCATGACAAGAATAAAAACTCAAAAGTTAAAAATCAATATATTGCAGGCCACAAGAGACAGCGGGTGCAGGTCTCAGACCATTGTACTTATGTATCTTTTCAGAGACTATTCTCAGTGTCCCCCGCAGACTTCACATAATGTTCAGGATTATTATTATTATAACAGTGCTAGTTAAAAAACAAACAAAACAAAAACAAACATTCACTACATTATGAAAGAAGGTAGTCAGTCGTATGATCTTATCACAGCACAAATGGCGCTGTGGCTACATTTTAAATGACAGTTTTAAAAAAAGTAGTGCTTTTAAAGACACATGCTTATCACATACAGCATCACAACTACAGCTGGTGGTATCCTGTACCTCAGCTTGTATGAAATAGGGACAGTTGGACAGTGGACAGTGACAAAGGGCAGAAGTAAATGCACACACCAGCCAAATGGGTCTCTGTGGTAAAAATAATTTGTACACTGGTTGAAAACCCACGTGCACAGCTTTTTGAAGTTATATTAGTTGGTATAGTTGAAACAGTATGCTGTACGTCTACTGGACACTTTATTAGGTACTGCTTTGTAAGACTGGCGTAGTGTTAGAACCCTTTCACCATCTTTAAATTCTCCTTCCGTACAAATTTTCGACAACACTGAGGAAACATTCCCAAGAGCCGCCGCTCTATTTTGCTTTGTTCGTGCATGATGTAATTATGCTGATTCACCACGTCCCACTGTTGAGCTAGTGGACAGCAGAGGCCATTTCAGCACAGGTACCATTTCCAATTATGCGAGCTCGATTAAGGAGGCATCCGAGGATGTACGTAGTGGCCTCGACTACGGCTGCAAACCCGAATGCGGCAAGTTACTGCCACGTGATTGGCCGATTAGATATTTGTGCATTTATGAGCAGGTGTACCTAATAAAGTGTCCGGTGAGGGTATTCCTTTCGACATCTATGAAAGTCCATGTGGTTACAACACATTGGCTGGTACGTGGAGGACAAAATGAACAGGCCGTAATGGCTACATTCAGACATTCAACAGTACAGAGGGAAAAAGAAAAGAAATGTGCCTAGAAAGAGTTACAAATGAAAATCCTTTTTTACGAAAGGTTTTCAGATGCTGAGGTTGCATCAACACCATTTTAAGAAACTAAAATGCTACATCACATCAGCAGCCTAGCCTCAGCGAAGATAACTCGTGACGAAGCGATATAGTGCTTCAGGGAGAACGAAACTTCAACCGTTGAGGCCACCACGCCTTCATGTATGGGGCGTTTCAAACAGTAAAATACAAGCAGCTATTACTACTAAAAGCATTTTTGTTTTCATTTCGCAAATGTTGAGGTCAAGGTCACGTGAGGAGTTGGAAATTTAGTGTTTCACGCAGCTTCAGTAACTATAAATGCTGCATATTAAGCAGCGGCAAAGCAACACTATCGTGACAAAAGCGAAGTGATATAAATAGTGAGCATAAAAAAATGCAACATCTTACAAGAAATGTGGGTGCACAAGTTAAAGAAATTAAATTATCAGGAGCCATAAAATGACACCAGGAGGGCAAGCACAGCAAGTATATTATTATTATTATTAAATACAGGGGTTCCTCTGTTTACATTGGTAGCAAATATGACTTTTTGAGGTTATCAACGGCGTTCAATGAACTATTTTGTGCAGTGGCGTTAAGAGTAAATCATCATGTGGTACAAAAAGGCACGCTCATTCACTGCCATAATTACCGACGCTCATTTGATCATATTGATGGACTGTTTTTTTCTTCCAACTATTTCCATAGTTATACCTTTACTACTCTATTAGTGTACAAATTTGCGTTACATTGCCACCGTAGAACGAAACACCGTTGTAAACTGAGGACCCCCCGTATAACTAGTTTATGAGCTATTCATTTCAGCCTATGTCTGGGTTGATTCCACAGGATGCTGCTGTGATTTTACCCATCATGCAAGAAACTGGCTTCATTTTGTTTGACCACTAAACAAGTACCAGTTTTTTTTTTTGCGCGTGTGTACTTACTCTCCACCAGGAGTATTTAAGATTGACGGTGAGATTTTGTGTCTCAAAATTCTCCTGACAAATATTTTTGCATGCTTCTTGTTTTCTTAGAGATGAAGAATGAATGTGAAGCAACAACGACAACTGAAGTAAGAGTACATCAGCGCTGAGATTCTGACCTTCGATATCTGCCTCTTCGTTGATTCAGAGGGTTACGCGTCGCTACAGCGGCGGCAAAGCTGACGAGGCAACAGAGTACTGTGGTGACGTGTGCGGCGGTCCAGCTGGATGAGTCACCCTCGACGTACGCTGCCAGCAGGTGCCAACACAAAACCAGGAACCACAGCACCAAGGACACTATGTCGATTCTCCTCAACCTAATAATTACACCAAATTGATTACCGAATTATCGTCCTCAATCAGACTTCCTTAGCGGGATGCGACTTACCTGCCGGCTCCTGCTAATAAGAGACCAAGGAGACACGATGACAGGCCGACACAAACGACTGCCATCTGATTGGCTTGTCCGAAGAGCCACGAGAGCTCGGCGTACTCTACAAGTGTATCTGGCAGGAGCTCCAGCAGGCTCTGCCACACACGTGCACCTCCTTCGCTATCACTGTCGGCAGCGGACACATTGTGGGCACCAGGTTGGAGAGGACTCTGCCCGTTGCTTGACGGCTGCCGGTCGGCTGAGTAAGGTATGGCGAGCAGGAAAGCACAAATGAGGAAGGCGAGGCATCGGAGCAGTACAACCACCAGAGGACAGGATGCAGAGAGGGAGCCCTGGAGGAGAAGACAGAACTTGATGGATTACAAGCACTTAAATATGGACACTGCTAATGTGACTACAATTGAAATGTTTGGTTTTTTTTTTATAGGACCGTCTTTTAGGGATGGTCTATGTCAGGGGCGTCCAATTCATTTTTGTTGTGCCTCATAGGGCCATTGTGACTGTGAAACCAGATAAATGTTTCATCGCTTCTTCACAGTATTATATTTGCACAACAAATGAATGGATTACTAGTTTTGAACTCCGAACCCAAGCATAATAGTTGGTTCAACTATTGTTTAACTTACTGTAAAAAGGGGTTTGATAACAAAAAATGCTTGCAATATCTCAGTACTTATTGCATATGACGATTTGAAATGTTGGTACAGATATTAGCAAGCAAGTTGACGCAAATGATTTGCTTTCGCGGGCCACATAAAATTATGTGGCGGGGCGGATCTGGTTGATTATCTTATCTTATTTTTTTACACCAGTGACATTGAGTTTCGGCAGCTCTCCACATACCTTTATGATGCCCTTCAGCGACTCTTGTGTGCGTCTAAGATGATTGCAGAGCAGTACGGTCCTAAGCTGGCGGTTCTGATATTTAATGTAGTAGTCCACAGCTGCCTGACAGGGCCTGCACAGCTTGTAGTGCTCCTCCAAGTGACACTTATATGCGTCAATCTCCTCATCATAGTTCCCCTACAGAATTAAAAAGAAAGGATTACTCTCTTCAAGCTTGCCAACAGCAAATCAAGTATTTTAATACCTACATCATCCTTTGGTATGAAAGAGGCCAGCAGCTTGATCTTAGTTGATTGGTTGTGATTGCACTTCCTGCAAATGAGCATCTTGGAGTTGACCCATTGCATGGTACCAAGAGTCACCTGCGTAGGAATGCTGCCAAACACCCCGTGGTTCAGATCCTCAGTGTACTGCGCTGGAATGGGTTTGTTGTAGTCCCCATTCTGAGATCAGAACAAAAAAAGAGGTTTAGTAATGCTACTACTGCTACTTGTGTCAAGGAGTGCAATGAACAGTGAGGGCTACTTACGTCCTGAAAACCATTGTACTGGTCACAGCTGGGACAGTCCCAACAATTCCTATTGCCATATGGAACTACTGTGTCCTGATTGCAGAACCAGCAGTTCACTGTAACATTCAGTGGCTTTTTCCTGTCAAAACAAAACAAAAAATAATAATAAAAATGAGTTTCTAAAATGACACGAGAATAGTTAGATGATGCAAGCTAATTAGGTAACTACACACTAATTTGGAAAGATGTGGAAGACGCAGCAGTTGGGTATAATTATCAACATTACTTCTTGGCTGTTTGTTAGTTGCTTGTGAGTACAGCCGTGCCATGTTGTTACCTGTTAGCAAGCTTGTAGATGAGCGCGCCACCGGCCACGAACGCCGTAGCGCTGTACAAAACTTGAGGATATACATGCAGGAGGTCCTTGAAGGTTTCCATTGCGGGAAGAGAAAAGCCGCTTAGCAGAATAGATGGGAAATTGTCTTATTTTGCAAGCTTTTGAGTGGCCATGTAACACAGCTCCTCACAACGCGGCAAGCGAGCCTCCCTTTTGTCTCCGCCCATGTGCCGGAAACGGAACCTACGTAGCCACTCGGACGCGTTCCAATATTATTCTGTATACTTGCTAGTCTCTATATAATGATATTAAATATCTAATTTACACAACTTTGTTGAAGTATTCGCGGTATTGTTTGTACTTTGAAAATCAGTGTTGTATTAGAATTACTAATCTACTCAAAGGATTATATTTACAGGGCGACCACTTTGCCTGAAGGGGACACGTAACAGTGGTGGAATGTGCATCTTCATTTTCAAGTGTTTGAATTGAATGTAACCTGTTGTGCTGTTAAGAATAAATATAGGATGCACGAAAAAGAATACCAAATACCCCCAAAATACGTCTATTAAGTCTTTAAAGTGGAGGTAATAAGTGAAGAAAATTCATGAAAAATGCGTAACTCGTTTCAAGTAATATCTCCTCGATTCAACGAGAAAATAATAATATTCCTGTTTTTTTGTGGGGGGTTTTCTTCAAAATGCGTTTATTCGTCAAACATGATGATTTAACAGAAGTAAACATTTTTAGTAAAGTGCTTGAACTTTGAACTGTTGTGTGTAGCGCCCAACGAACAGAAATAAGTAACATGAACATTCAAGTTGGCTGTAAAAAAAAAAAACAATATATATATATATATATATATATATATATATATATATATATATATATATATATATATATATATATATATATGGATCAACGTTGTCTCGTATGGCGGCGAATTGGTGGCTCGACGCTCCCAGTTAACGTTTGCGGTTCCCACATTCTGAAAAAGTGGAGTTGGGAGGCTGAACGTTCATCTTCCAGATGTGGCAGTAGACAAAGTCACTATTTAAAAGACCTATTGTTTCCAGATGGCCTTAATTGCAACAAATTCACTGTATGTATTTTTTATTTTTTGTTGCTAAAGAATATGAAACTGGCAGTCATTTCACATCAACACAACAGCACCGCAAAATTAGGTTCAATCGCTAATTTAATAGGCTAAAGAATTATTATTATTATTCAATTATTATGGTGTCATTGATTCAAAAAAAATTCTGCAGTCAAGAACTATAGGATAAGTGGATAAGTGTCAATGTTGACAGCATTGGAGATGTCCTTTAAGAGCAGAAATGGACCTACCAAATTTGAGCTTTTTTGTTTGGAAACTGCAGCACGGTGAAGGACTGGTTAGAGCGTCTGCCTCACAGTTCTGAGGATCGGGTTCCAATCCCCGGCCCCGCCTGTGTGGAGTTTGCATGTTCTCCCCGTGCCTGCGTGGATTTTCTCCGGGCACTCCGGTTTCCTCCCACATCCCAAAAACATGCATGGTAGGTTAATTGACAACTCTAAATTGCCCCTAGGTGTGAATGTGAGTGCGGATGGTTGTTTGTTTATATGTGCCCTGCGATTGGCTGGCAACCAGTTCAGGGTGTACCCCGCCTCCTGCCCGAAGATAGCTGGGATAGGCTCCAGCACGCCCGTGACGCTTGTGAGGATAAGCGGCTTGGAAAATGGATGGATGGATGGAAGGATGTTGGAAACTTCCAGCAAATTTTGAAAAGTGACATATGATGCTAAAAATGCACAAATTTTCACTCTAAAAAAATTATTTGCTCGAGCTGTCATGCAGTTAGAAAAACACACAGCTTGTCTGACGAAGTTTACATTTTTGGCAAAGCCAAAGGTTCTGTAACTACAGAACATACTAGGCAAACTGAGTTAGCAAATAAACGTACGAACCCCAATTCCAATGAAGTTTGGACATTGTGTAAAACAAAAACAATAAAACAATAAAAACAAGACAATGATTTTAATGTCCTTTTAAACCGTCTTGTACTCAGAATCTTTTACTAGGAAGCCACGTGGTTGTAACAACTGTGAAATGTGGCTTGGCATTGTCCTGCTGAAATAATCAAGGATGTCCCTGAAAAAGATGTTGCTTGGATGGCAGCGTATGTTGCTCCAAATCTTGAATGTACTGTACCTTTCAGCATGAATGGTGCCTTCACAGATGTGCAAGTTACTCATGCCATGGGCACGTACACACCCCCATACCATCACAGATGCCGGCTTTTGGACTTTGGGATGATAACAATCTGGATGGCCCTTTTCCTCCTTTGCCTGGAGGAAACATCGACCATGATTTCCAAAAACAATTTGACTTGTGGACTTGCACAATTTTCCACTTGGTTCAGTCCACCTCAGATGTGCTCAAGCCCAGAGAAGCAAGTGACATTTGTGGGTGCTGTTATATATAGCTTTTGCTTTGCATGGTAGTTTTAAGTTGCATTTCTAGATATAGTATCTAAACCACTGTTTAGCCATGCTAGCAAGCTAGCCACAGCCGCGTCACAAAACACCCGACATTTCTAAAAAAATAAAGAAGCTTTTGGATTCAAACATACAAGGCGGCGGCGCACAACGCCCTTGGAGTAAACGAGATTGTGTCAGCGATAAAGTCTTAATTCGCGAATCCAATCAATGAAATCATTGATTGATCTGCAAATTTAGATGTTACAGCCGAGCACAAAATTTGCATGCAATGCAAATTATCGTCTGATTTGATCAAGTCAATCAGATGGGTGGAAAGTCTAATACTTTCCACAAATATATCATTTTTTCATTGTTTCACGAATGACACCCGGCTTATCTCTCTGACCTCCATATCGCCACTTCCGTTCGCTCCCTCCGATCCCCCCTCCTCTCTTGAACTTGCTGTTCCCCGTTTGCCTCAACACCATGGGAAACAGAGCTTTCAGGCGCTCTGCTCCCCAACTCTGGAACTCCCCGCCACATGCGACATTGACTCTTTTCCTCTTTTCAAAACCAAACTCAAAACTCACCTATTCAAGACAGCCTGCTCCCTTTCCCGAAGCTGCAATTTTACTGCCATGTATATTGCACAAGTATAGTCATTTATTGTGTATAAGTGTTCATGCAATTTTCCATAATTGTATTCATTTTCTCTCTGTGTGAATTTAACCACCACTTTATTGTTCAGTGTCCTTGTTTGTTTTTTTGAAAGGCACTTGAAACAAAATGTATTATTATTAGGCTTTGTTACAAATGGTGTCAGAAGTTCATGTTTTGTGATGAGACCATCTGTGGCCTCTTGATGTTATGGTCAGGGGTGATGCAATTCCCCCCCCCCCACGCAGTAGACCCAGGTTCAACCCTGGTCTAAATGTATGACTTGTCAATGGGGAGTAGCAGAGAGTGACAATGTGACACAATCAGTCATGCAAAACTACTTGACTGCTCTGATTCAATCATCAAAACATCTGAAAAATGAACAGAGGACTGTTAAGACAAAAAAGCAAGAATAGTTTGGAATTTTCTGGTGAAATAAACTTCTATTTTAGGTAGTGTGCCACACAACATAATGCTCCAGTTTCAGGCAACCATAGTAGAGCAGACTTTTCTTTCCTCCATCTTTTCATTCGAGCGTGAAAGAAAACACATACTTGTACATACACAAACAGTTGCCTAACAGGAGATGTAAGGCACATCTGTTGTTTTCGCTTTAAGACTTGTGTCATGTGAGAAAGTCTGTGTTGTTTCCAGAGCAAATTATTTGTAGAGCAAATTTTCAAGATAGGATGGCCATAGAACTAAAGGCTTTTTACTTAAGAGGTCAGTGATGCTGCTATAATGAGTGACGTGACATGTTGCTCATCTTTTGTCCATTCTGTTACCCTACTTGTCCAGTATCATGTGTATTGTCCCCTGGACCAATCATTAGTGGCTCCTTAGAAGCCTGCTGACTGGTTAGGGTTATTTGTGATGCAAATGTGTTTTTAACTGATTTTTAAAAATGTTTAGAGAAGAGAATTTGGGGGCAACGGACCTAAGCCTCTATCACCTTTAGGTTGTAATATTGTGTGAGCGGCAGTAAGTGAAAGGCAGTGACAGGACAAAAAAAATGACACAAGATCCTCATAGAATGGAGGAGCCTTACCATTGAGGGTTCTGTAAGTGCCTGTTAAAATGTTGTACAGGATTTCTTCTTCAGAAGGACATAACGTGGACCAAAATGTATAGTTTTTGAGGTGGTGGAAAAAACAGCAACTGGTTGCAGTTTTAGGGGCAAATTGAGTAAAAACAGAAGTGTCCTGGTGTATCTTGACATGCACTGTAGTGGTAATATAATTAAACAACAGAAGTTAAATTACTATTACTATTCCTCTCTAAGTGTCAAATGAAAATCACAGTGTACAGAGTCAACGTGGATATGATCGAGTTGGACTTTTTTACATTTAAGATTACAGTCATCCTGGTGGTGCCAAACACATGGTCAAATGCATGACCTCACTATGGCAAATGTCTAAATCAGCTAAGCCTCTCCAAGTTGGCACTCAGGAGACACACCAGGCGCTAAATACCAACCCGCTTAAATCATAAGTGACAACCATTATCGACTACAGTTTAAAGTCATTTCCCCCACAGCTTGCTATAATAAATACAAATCTACAGTAAAAAAAAAATATCAAATGTAGTCCTCCAGTATAAAGGTTTGCCCACCCCTGATCTAAAGTGATTTACAGTACAGTCCAGCAGTGTTTCCCAACAGCACACCACTAAACAAAAATGTCACAAAAAGTATGAATTCTCAAATAATGATGATCTCATCTCAATTTACTCAGTGTGAAATCTGCCTGTTTAATTTAATGCAAAGCTGATATACTCATAGGAAGCCATGACTTGACTATGACTTATGAATGGCAACAGGTTGATTGTACCTTCGGCCATCTAATGGAAGAGCATTTTTTTTATGCCTGTCACTGTATGTTGCTGGCAGACATACATGAACAAAAATATATTTGTAATTAAACAATTTTTCTGAACAATTACGTGTAATGGCCTCGTTGGTCAGGGTACCTAAGATGATCACTTATTGCACACGTAAGGAAACAGATTTACAATCTGACTTGAACACAAGTAGTTTTCTGATTTATTTGTCATTGACCAGCAGATGGCAGCAGACTGACAGTGATCAGGCTCGTACAGGTCACAGTTTCAAAACGACAGTGTTACATTGACCTTTAGAACTAAAAATCAGCAGAAATGTGATGTATTTTAGTTTTACAGGAAAACTTTCTCTCTCTCTAAATATATACATAGAGATAACTGTATATATAATATACATTATATATATTAGGATATAGTTTTAGAGAACACAAGATTTAGTAGATTAATGCAATATTTTGCGATGAATATATGGCATCCATGATATGTCTTTAAACAATAAAAACAAGGAGAAAGGATTTAGGTGACCTGTCAGGTATGAGTGATTAATGAAAAAAAAAAAAATAATAATCCTTTTCATTTTTTTGTTTCAATGTCATTTTGCTGGAGTCATGGGGAGGGGGGGTAAATTCCCTGCGGTGAGTCCATCGTTATTCGGTGAGCAGGTTGGTAAACAACCTCTAAACACTGGCGCCTGTGACCCTGCTGTTTCTTCCTTCTGACACATCCCATTACGAACTTTGAAGTCCAAAACAAAAAGAGGAAAATGTATCCCGGGGGTCTTTAGAATTTATGTGAGGAGCCATAAAAACAACACTTCAGAGGCGCCATTCGGGAATGGTGATCTGCAATATATTCAAATGAGAAGTATTGTGTGAGGGGCAAGCCAAAGAGATTTGTCTCATCTACGGCCCCCGTCCGTCTTTTTTGCCAGCCTCTCGTGAGTGACTTGGACATGTACAAGATGACTGAAAAACAAAGCGGTGTTGATTCCAGCACAAAACAAAGTTGGAGAGACGAGTGTGCGTGTGCATGAGTGCATCGGGAAGACAAGAACATTTGGGCCAGCTTATCAATATGCTGAGGAAAAACAAGGGGAGGTTTGGCGGAAAGGAGGCGGGTGAAGAGGCGAAATACATGGCATGAGCGGGCTGTGAGAAAAGGGAGCTCCAGTTGGTCGCCCTTTAGAAAAGGCCCCCCAACTCTCCTGCTGGGTCTTACTCGGCTCTTGTCCTCCCGCTCCAATGCTGCCCACCCCTCCGCACATGGGCCCCCCAACTGCCCTCCGCATGCTGGAGGTCTGCGCTGACAGGCCGCGGCTCAGACCTTAGCATATGGAGGGATGCTCTCCAATGTGCTCCACAGCTGGGACTCTGCTGGAGAGGGCGCATAGCCTTCACACCGACACATGCTGCCTGCTTGCAGCACGCCTCCAGCGCACGGGACAACTTCCTGTGCTGCTATTCTGGAGCATTTTAATAGGAAAAAGGCAACTGGAAATTACAAATATATTACAGTCTTCATGTCACAATAATAATGATACATTTTAGGCAGTTTACAAACAAAAAAAACTCAAAATGCTATACAGTGTCAAGCAAATTACTTCCAAAACTTATTTTACACTGTTGCTCATAATGTAACTTGATTGCAACGATGTGATTTGCTCGAGACAGATAAAGTGTATGTCTTACTTACCTAATCAATCATTGTAACTGGTCAAGTTTACTGATGCATTTTCATAGGAATAAAGACAGGAATGTTCCAGAAAACACAAATGTTCAAACTTTATAAACAGCAGTACTTTATATATTATTACTTCCAGTTTCCAAAAAGTAATTACAGTAGTTATGCATTACCGTATTACAAAAATACTGTCTCTGAATTATAATTCTGAGTGACACTAGTTACTTTCAGCCAAACAAGTGTGCAATTCTAAAGTACGCCATTTAACTTCAATACAGCTGTGGCCTTCAACAACACATTGCCTAAACAACAGATGACAAATGATGATAATCTTAATAGCGCTACATTCCATTCAATGTATGCACCTTTTTCACTAAATCAAACAATCAAATAATGTTTTTTTTATGCCTTTATAAAACTAAATAAAAATTCTGCTTTTAAAAATAAAAACATAAATTTGAGTCCTGCTAATATACTTTGCCGTGCCTTGTTTTAAAGATGCATTTGGGGTAAATCTTAATTTTGTTTTGTCAGCATCTCCTCGATCAACCATTGCCACTCACGTTCACACCTATCGACAATTCAGATTCTTCAGTTAGCCTAAAATGCACGTTTTTGGAATGTGGAAGGAAGTCGCACTACCCGTAGAAAACTAATACAGTACATTTATTTACCAGACATTATTTGATTGTTTTGGACCAACCAATTTGTTGTTCTGCTACAACGATTGACATCGATTTCAGTCAATGATGCAACAACAATGGCTAAAAAGCCAACCAACGACTGTGCCAAATCGCACAAAAAAAGTCATGGTAAAAAAGAAGCAGATTCACAGACGATTTTAAAAGTGCAGCGTTCATGTCTGTCTGGTCACTGATCAATTCAAAGCCCTGAAAATCAAATGGCCTGGATGGATGAATGAGAATATTCACAGACACGTCTGGTCACCACAAGGTTAAAGTACAGTAACATGCTCTGAGATTTTAACGGGTATAATATTACAGAATTTTGTTAAGCTATAGTACCGTAGTAGTACTACGTATAGCAATGTCTTTTATGACTGTGTTGCAGCAAAAAGCATTGGAATTGGATTACTTTTGTAACTTCTTATTCCCACCAATGAATCACACAAAATATTTGTCTCTCACTGAAAAACTGAAATTGCATTTTAGCTGTCTCGCAATCGCTGCAATGCAGATTAACATATTTATTCAACTTTTTTCTTTCATGGTTACGTTACTTTGTTTGGGTGGTCACTCGTTAGGCAGATTTAACGTCTCAACCACAACTGCCTCAAAGGCCTATGACAAATTTGCATATGCCAGTCACACCCACTAGGCTTACTTTTAACTGCTTACTGCTCTGTATTCGATATAAAAGACCTATTGCAGTGTCACCAAAACTTCTAACGAACACACACACACACACACATTCAAAAGGAGTATTCTCTGTAATAATATCTGTCACGTGTGGGGAATAGCAGGACCCAAGAGCAGGCGGAGGCAGATGTAAAATGATGAACAGTTTATCGAGGAAAGCTTATGGTGTTGGTCCTGGATGTATTGGTAGGCGGCGGCGTGGACAGGTGGCAGGCAGTGGACAGAACAGGCAGCTGGCTTGGTGGCAGGAATGACGTGGGTCAGGAACACAGGGGATCACTGGGAACGAGGAGACAAGCGTTAACAAGGGAAGTGTGGAACAGTATAGCTTACTTGACATAAGGTGGACCGCTAGGAGAGGCTGCAATACTTAGACGAGGATTTCCAGGAACAGGCAGGCTTATATACACCGGTGGTGATGAGGCTGATTGAAGACAGGTGCTGAAAACAGAGAGGGGAGGTGGGAGGACATAAAGCGCCCTCCCAGCTCCAATAATGGAACTGCAGGGCAGTATATGACAGTACCCCTCTGCCAGGCTTCCCCGGGTGAGCCGGGTAGAAGTCGTCCAAAAGAGTAGGATCGAGAATGAGCTTCCGGGAAATCCAAGAACGCTCCTCCGGCCTGTACCCTTCCCAGTCAACAAGGTACTGGAACCCCCTCCCCCTAGGCCTCACATTGAGGATGCCCGACACCGTGAAGGCCGGATGGTCGTCAATAACCTGGGGGGGTTGAGGGTGTTCGGCCGGACAGTGGAAACTTCAACTGGACGGAAGTGGGATTGATGATCTTGGTAATGGGGAAGGGACCAATGAAATGCGGAGTAAGTTCCGGGACTCTGTCCGATGCGGGATGTCGTGAGAAGAAAGCCAGACAGATTGAAGTAAAGTCGAGACAGGGCATCTGGTTTGCTATTTTTGGAGCCAGGATGGAAGGAGAGACTGAATGTAAACCTGCTCAAGAAGAGAGCCCAGCGAACTTGCCGTGGGTTAAGGCGTTTGGCGGAACGGAGGTAAGAGAGATTCTTGTGGTCTGTCCAAATGATGAATGGTAGTTCCATCCATCCAGTGCCTCCACTCTTCCAAGGCCCATAAAAAGGCTAGTAGCTCTTGGTTGCCGAGGTCGTAGTTCCTCTCAGCAGGGGACAGACAACGGGAAAAGAAAGGCACAGGGGGGAAGTTTCTGGGTCGTGGGATCCCGCTGCGAGAGAACAGCCCCTGCCCCCGTGTCCGAGGCGTCAACTTCGACCATGAACTGGAGGGAGGGGTCGGGATGGCGAAGAATGGGCGCACAGGTGAACAGGGTCTTGAGTTGACTAAATGCTTGGGATGCTGCCAGGGTCCACTGAAAGGGGGAGCTGGTGGATGTGTGGCTAGTGAGGGGAATAGCAACCTTGCTATAATTACGGATGAATCACCGGTAGAAATTGGCGAATCCAAGGAAATATTGGTGAATATCCGGGCGTCACAGAGGGATTCAAACGAGGGGTTGATGAGGGGAAGCAGAGATTTTCTTTTGACGGTGATGTCATTGAGACCACGGTAGTCGATACATGGGCGAAGAGAGGTGTCTTTCTTTTCAACAAAAAAAAAAAGCCGGCCCATACTGGAGAAGAGGATGGTCGTATGAGTCTGGATGCCAGAGAGTCATGAATATAGTCCTCCATTGCTTTTTTTCTCAAGTCGGGAAAGGTTGTAGAGACGACTGGAAGGAAGAGGGGCCCCCGGCACCAGATTTATTGCGCAGTCATATGGGCGGTGGGGGGGTAGAGAAATGGCCAGGTCTTTGCTGAACACCGGAGAGAGATCATGGTATTCTTCAGGGACTCGGGAGAGGTCAACAGGCGTGGAAGAGGGTGGCAATTTATCAGAGGGCGGTATAGCTGAGAGCAGGAAGTGTGAGTGGCAGTAAGGGCTCCATCCGGTGATGGCTAAGTGTGTCCAGTCGATGTTGCGGTTGTGTTTTTGAGCCAGGGAATTCCGAGGACTAATGGTGTATCAGGGTGGCTCTGTGGTAGCTACGGGGAGTGACGGAAGTGCGGGAGACGGTGCGGGAGGCGGGTGAGAAGCCGACGGCGTGGTGCTCTGGGTGGGAGAATTCTTACATTCGCGGACCCTCCTCTCTCGTACTCTCTCTCACAGTCGGTTATCAAGTCGAATGGAAAGAGCGATGAGATCCTCGAGAGAGGAGGGCTCGTCTCGGACCGCTAAGTCATCCTTGAGTTGGTCGGGGAGGCCATTTGAAAAAATCCCCCCCTAGTGCCGCATCGTCCCACCCGTATTCACCTGCCAATATCCTCAATGGAATACTACGCTGCTGATTTAGCACCCTGCGTGAGCCTGAGGAGGCGACGGGTGACTTCTTTGCCCTGAACTGGGTGATCAAATATTTTGCAGAGTTCGGCGGAAAAATAATCGAATGAATGAAGTACCGGAGAGGAGTTTTGCCATCATGAAGTGGACCATTTTGCTGCTTTGCCGCGGAGGAGGTTAGTGACATATGCTACTTTGGAACGTTCAGTGGGATAACTGTACGGTTGGAGATTGAATACGAGGGAGCAATTAAGAATAAACTGGCTACATGCACCTAGGTCCCCGGAGTAGGGCTCGGGCGGAGGGACATGAGGTTCTTTGTACGGGAAGCGGGGTGGCTCGGAGGCTGCGGGCTCGGGAGGGGGTTGAATGGATTGTTGCAATACTTGGGCGAGGATTTCCGGGAAAAAGCAGGCTTATGTACACCAGTGGTGATGAGGTTGATTGAAGACAGGTGCTGAAATCAGAGATGGGAGGGGGGAGAGAGAGGACACAAAACGCCCTCCCGTCTCCAGTAATGGAACTGCAGGGCAGTATATGACAAATAACAATCTCACATTAACTTCTTAATGTAATTTTGATAATTAAAACAATTGCATGCATACATCATACCGTTGTCTTCACATGTGGGTGTAGTGTAAGAGGTAGGTGCCTAGCTCAGAGGAACAGTGAGTGGAATTGAAGGAGAAACAACCCAGACTGCCAGGTTTTCAGTTATATGTACAATTAGCTCCTGAAAATGGAGTACCACGCTATCATATTCCTACTATATGCAGGTTGGTGGACTTGATAACCACTTTTCAATTTAAAGACATCAAAATGTTGTCTGGGTAATTTTTGCGTCTCTCAATGTGAACTAATGTAACATGACAGAATAATAACGACAAACGTAATGTCATGAATGGACATGTAAAATAAGTCCCAATTTATGTTTAAACCGCCAGGAGCAAAAATGTAGATGCAGTAGCAGTTTCAGAAATGTTCAGATCTCAAGGCCTGCAAATAGATGAAAGCTCCACAAATATGTTTCAAACAGTTTACCAAGTGAAACTGCAACAAGTGTGCTTAGTTTTTGGTCCACCATCCATCCACCCTTCACTTCTGACTACTGAACCAATGTTGACTCACGGCAGGAATATGTGGCCATTCTGATGCTAATGGTAGATTTAACCACCTACTTAACCACACAGGCTTTCCTCTCTATACATCTCCACTCAACCTCATCCAAGTGTGTGTATATGGGTGTGTGTGGTGTGAGAGCGACAGAGAGAGAGACAAAGAAGGAGAAAGGGAAGGTGAGAAGCAGGGAAACTTGTTTTTTTTTTTTTTAAACCTTTTGTCTCACAGTTCAAAATAATACCAAAGAGTGTTTTCTAAAAAATAATAACCACAACCTGGACCACTACCAAGGTAGAACAGTCCTTGTTTGGATCAGTACCAAAGTGTCGTCCTTACATATGCTTGAATGTTGTTTGTGAGATTCAAGTATTATTCGCTGAGAAACGAAAGAACTAACGAACCACCAATGAGAGTGACATAGAAAAATGAACTTCGTTTGTAGAGATAATGCAATTGGAAATCACAATAAATTAGCAGTATATGTTTTGGATCTTAATGCATTGTTTTTTTTCTAGTCGGTTCAAGGTGCTTTGGTTGTGGAAGTTACCCGTCTGGGTGGCTTTGACAGTCAGGCTTGTTCTAGTGGAGACAGGGGTCACCAGTCAGCATTATGACCTTTTAATACCAGGAAAGTGGGCTGGGGGCACCCTTCATGGCACAATACAGTGCTGGTCGGAGGAGAGGCGGCCATTAAAAGTGCTGTAATCCCAAAGACAAAAAGGGGCAGATAGAGCTACTCTGGGAAAGAGGGTGTAAGTTTTTGGTGCTGGGATGGCAGCGCTCTTTCAGTCACGTCTGCAGGCCGTGCATCACAGCGGATGTGTTAACAGTTTCAGGCTCAATGGAGGGAGAAATCCTCACAAAGGGAGGTGTACAAATATTGTGGGAAATCCGTCCGCTCTTTAATATTTCATGAAGGCCCACAATCTATTCATGGGACTCCATTCCTTTGGAGGGGCCTGCATTCAGGCTCACTCTGCAGGCTCAATGGGCAGCCGTTAATTGAGTGCCCGCTCATTCTTGGTCTCCGTGGTAGATTGTTCCCCAGTGAATGCCCTCGCCTCTTCATCCTCCTCTTCTTCCCCCTGAGAGTGGCCCAAAGAAAAAGGGGGCACGCCTTGCTGGTGGTGCTTGTGGGAGAGTGAGGTGGGGTGGGGGTTGATGAAATATGATAATAGGGGCAATAGGGGATGCTCGTGCGTACAGATCTGGGGGCAGGGGCTAATCCGCAGGGCGAGACTGCATTTCCCCTAGATGGCGGGAGCGTGTGGGCTTGGATGTCGGAGGGATTCTATGGAGGGGGGCCTGTGTGTTTTGTTTCATAACCAGGGGTTGCTCTGGGACACAAAAGCCAAGATAAATCAAATAGATAAAATAAAGATTAAGAGCATTTCTTCTTTTAGCATGAAATATTTTATACATAGATGTACAAGCATCGAGACAGGTTTGGTTATTACAGAATTAAACAGCACGAGTAATATTAGTACTGATATGAATCCTAATCACACACATTATTTAACGTTACATAATTCCTTTCAATGGACCCAAGGACGATTGAACACAATCAATGATAAAAAATAAATAATAAATGGATGGGAACGGGGTCAAGGCGTGACTTTGACGGACGGGTGCTGTAGGTGTTCAAGTGATGCTGCAGGCCTCCAGCTGGAGCCTGTGCGCCTGATCCCGAGATTAAAGGTCATCCAGTGCTTTCTAAGGGCCCGTAAGACCCTGCGAGCCTGACTCGGTCCCAGTGACTCGCCTTTAATGCTCCAAACTGTGTCCAACAGGCTTATGTGCCAGCTCGGGAGAGAGCCTGCAGAGAGGAAAATCCTCCACATCCAACGACTCACAAGTGAATATACACACACAAACCACGGATGCATGATTTATCTCGGCCCTACCGCGCCCGCCATCCAGCCAAGGACCCCCGAGGCAGAGTGTGGCAAAGCCGTGCTAAATGGATTTTAGAGAGGAAGAGATTTAAAGCTTTTCATTGGCTTCAGTTTGCTTCACTCCAGTGCATCTCAGGCGTTTGATGGATGCTGCAGGCTTACTCTCCATCTCAGTTTGTCGTATGTGAATATGACCATACAGTATATCCTCAATGAATATGTCTCCCAATTTTCGAATTAAATTCATTTAGCGATAGTGTCCGTGTCGGTGTAGTGGTTCACTCGCCTGACTTCTGTGCAGGCAGCGTGGGTTCAGATCCCACTCAGTGATGGTGTAAATGGTTGTTTGTCTCTTATGTGCCCTGTGGTCGACTGGCAACCAGTCGAGAGCGTAGTTTGCGTTCTGCCCAAAGTCAGCCGGGATGGGCTGCAGCACCTAAGAAATCCACCTCAGAAGGGTCGAAAACTTTAATGTCATCTTGGGAAGTTGTGGCTTGGGAAGATAAAGCACTGAATTCTGTAATATGATTGCACTTAGCTCGGTAAAACAAGAAGTGCAGATGAATATATTCTCTGATTTAATCCCTGGAGAACCACAGGCTCAGGAGGAAGTCGTCCAGGAACAGTCTAATCCAAACATCCCGGATATCGAGCACTCTCACCGTGTTGCTCTGCTGGGCCTTTGTGTTGTTTGGTATTAACGCCACAAGTGTCGCCTGAGCCTCAGACTGACCCGTGATTAGGACAACTATTGGCTGGAATTAAAGCTTTTTCTATTTTCTGTTCACAATTTGGCACGACGGCATGCATTGCTACATATTCGCATTTCTTTCTTTATTTTTTTTAAATTGTTTTGATACATCATTTTTTGGTTGCGGGACTCAAAGATTTCATTTAGTAAATGTTTTTTAATTAATTACACACAGTTTAAACAAATATTTGACACATTTTCTCAAGTAGGTTTTGGTCAACAAAGAGACATTTATTCCAAAATGTTTATTTTCCATCAGACTAATAACTACACATGCTCTATTTTTTTTTAGTAGTACAATTGTAGGAATATGATCTCAAGATCTAACATAAATTTAAGTTGATTATAGTTTTTAAATCTTGAAAACATTTGTTTTTGTTTGACTTTGAAGTACATTCCAGAACAGGGTAAACCTTGGACATCCTTGGCCAGGAATCAGGGCGCCGACAACAGTTCTGTGTTGCCTGGACTGCAGAAATAGAATAATGCAAATAAATATGTTTTTTTTTCTGTAATAAATTAAAATGAACCATTTCGGGTTTCTCGTAATTTGATTCATTTCCAATCAAAAGGCACCCTCCAATCTCCTTTCATTTTTAAAAGGTTTCCCGGCTTTAGTCTATAAATTAATTCTGCTAAGTGGCAGCACACAATCCTCCATATTATTTATACTTTTACTATAGGCCGCGGTGTCACTTAGATAAACACAGTAGAGGTTCATCTCATCGGGCACACAAAAAGCCAGAGTGTGCCGCTTCCAATGGCTCTGCTGAACTTTGACCCGTACGGGTCGCAGAGAGCATTTGTCCCTCGGTAATTGGACAGAAGGGCCCTTTCGCTCTTCATTTAACCTTTGGGGTTCCAGATCTTTTTTCCGAGGCTACCATAAAGCCCACGGTCCTGACCGAGTGTTTTCAGGCCTGTTTTTCCACCCCCATCGCAGGCAATTGAAAGCCAGAGAAAAGCTGAAGTGTGCTTGCCCTGTTGGACACAATGGTAGAGTTAGTGACCCCTGACCTGACGGTGCCGGGCCTTTCTTCTTGGATCAGGCGTTCCCTTTCGCCACGCTGGGTTATTGCTGCACAGCTTAGCAACGGAGCCAGGGTAAACACTTCACTTCAGGCTCCCCCACAACTTGTTGTCTCCCACAGGCACGCTGCTTCTAGATTTGTTTCTTGTTTGGGAGGTGTGTTTGAGAGTACTTCCAGCAGCAGCTTCATCATCCATCATTCTGACGTCTCATTGTCACCGCTCCAATGGGGAGAGGAGCCAAAGTTGCTCAAACAGGCTGGCTAAAGTCATCAATGTATTGGACAAGCTCGTGCTTTGTTTGGAAGCATTTAGGACAGCGTGGTTTCGAAGACATTGCAAACCTCTGAACCTCTTCGATGAGTAATTAACTGTGCAATAATCTCTGTTGCATATTACGTATTGATGAACAGCCATTCATACTAAAATTCACACCTCTGGACAATTTTAAGTCTTCAGTTAAATATTTTGGGAACGCGACATTAAACCAGAACACCTGGAAAAATCCAACCGCTAACAATGACATGCTAACCACATGCGCCACCATGGTGCCGAATACTATTTCAAAAGTATCTCAGCATTATTACTTTGGCAAGGCTTTCCTGAGTGACAATCTTATCGTTCCCTAATTCCAGTCTGGTATGTTAAGCGTCTATTTTCACAATCCGGTTGCTGTGGCATATCTGTGACCCTAAATCCAATCTAATTGGGAGTCCACGGCATCTAAAAATCACTTCCTTTCCTTAATCTCTCAAGTGCCGCCCTGAATCTTTGCATATCGTTGTGCTGTTGCCATGGAGACTGCCCATCCACATGGTGCGGGCCAGATGCGGATCATGCGGCCGCGGTACGAGGAGCATCCTGTGAGGTGGCCACAAACATATGGGCGGAGAAAGGAGAACTCCTCTGGAACTGCTGGCCTCTCTCCTCGGGGGACACAAGGCTTTTGTCCCGAGGCTGTTCTCCGTGCCACTTAATGGTGCACAACAGCAGTGTACAGTATTGTCAACTGCCCTCCGCTTCTGTGGTGCCGTCAGGCACTCAATAGCCAGGCCCACTCCCTCCTTGCCTCTCATTCCCAGCGGGTGTTTTAGTGTCCTCTTCTTTCATCCCTTTCTCCATCCGCCACCTCCCTTTTGCTACTTTTGCTCACTGTTTTACTGAGTGATGATCTTATTGTCGAAGAACAATTAAGCCATCTGATTTCTCCTCTGCGCTGTTGTCATGTGTGCTTTGTTTTAACATGGGGGCTGCCAGAATACAGGAAAAGCCCCGGAAGTCACTTCAGGATCTGTCTGCGCTGCAGTGTGAAGCTCTCACCACGCCGCCTCAAGTCGAGGGGCTTTAAGTCTCAAGTGTCACTTTTATATATTCTTCTGTTCAAAGTTACAAACTGGAAACGTTCCTGGACAATGAACAAGAAATGATGGGAGTTTCAGGAAAGAATGGAAAGAAACTGCAACTTTAAACAATGCTGGTTAGTCTATATGGGTAGATTAGATGGAAATTGTACTCGAGTACTGTTACTTTACAATAATATGACTCAAGTAAAATGGAATCCTCCAAATAATTACTTCAGAGTCGATAAGTTTTCTGTGAAAAAACTACACGTACTGCGTAATTGCTGAGTAACCTTTGATTTTGTATTTTTTTTTTTTGTAATCAGAGCATGAATTTCAAGTAGACAAAAATATAACATAGGAATCTGCAAATTCATAAATTGCCCAACAATATCACTTACGCTAAAATAATGATAAATTCAATCTTTATAAAATAACATGAATTAAGGCAAAATCAGCCACATGATATTGTCTGTGGTGACAGCGCCCGAAGCGGAAGACAAATCCGAAAAAAATAGATTGAGCACGCAATAATAGATAGATAGAAATAATAGTAGCGAGCAGAATGGAGCTCAAAGTAACAGACTAAAAGCAGTGCTTCTTCTTCACAAAAATACTCAAGTAAAAAGTATGTTCTGACAAGTACAATTTACCCCAAAAGATACTTTAAGAAAAGTAACAGAGTGAAGATAGCGTAGCCACCTGTCATAACAGGGAGCTAAAATGTTACGGAGAAGAAAAAAAAAAAAGAAAAACAATTTTAAACAAACATTGTATGCAAAGAGCGGCACGGTGCACGACTGGTTAGCACTTCTGCCTCACAGTTTTTAGGACCGGGGTTCAAATCCCGGTCCCGTCTGTGTGGAGTTTGCATGTTCTCCCTGTGCCTGCGTAGCTTTTCTCCGGGCACTCCGGTTTCCTCCCACATCGTTGAAGACTCTAAATTGCCCGTAAGTGTGAACGTGAGTCCGAATGGTTGGTTGTCTCTATGTGCCCTGCGATTGGCTGGCGACCGGTTCAGGGTGTACGCCGCCCGAAGATTGCTGGGATAGGCTCCAGCGCGCCCGCGACCCTAGTGTGGAGAAGCGGAACGGAAGATGAATGAATGAATGAATGTATGCAAAGTACAGTGCTGCATGTGAATTAACAGGAATATATGGGAATTTACAAGAATGAATAGAAATATGAAATGCAAATATGTCATTGATTCTCATTACATTTGAAAACATTTATTCAAATACTTCCCAACTTCCTTCGCAAATCAATGAAACATTTCTGGAAATTCACCTCAGGTCAGGCCTAACTTGCATGCGTGCCCAGTTTAGCCAGAACAAGAGGAAAAGTGATTTATTAGGTCTGGTTAAATAATGGAACCGCTCTAAGGCCTCCCCCTTGTCGGCCCAATAAATGTGTCTGTGCCCCTTTAGGCCTCAAGAAATACGTCCCCTCTTAATAGACAGGTGACCCAAACAGCTGGAAGACAGCTTTGCCCGAGATGGGATGTCTGCACATTTTTACCCCCGCCGCTCCCATTGTTAGTGTAATGTCACATCTGTGACCCCGTCTGCTCCCCTCTTCCATTAAAGTTGTTGATCCTCTTCTCTGCCTCATACCTTCCGCTACATTACATCCTGTCTGGCTCCCTCCCCACACGTGAGAGTGCGAGCTTTGCGCCGAAGTGTTGCAATAAGCTGCTATCCTCCTTGTGTCTAATCCTGTTTTAATTTGACACTCCTCGCTGGACACACAGGCCTGCTTCCCACAATGAATAACACGGGATGTCAATGAAATTCTCACACAATTAGTTCGACTCTTGCATGTGTGCTTTCAGAAATTGTTTAAAAAAAAAAAATTGCTACCATTCTTAACCAAGTTACCTTAAATATGTAACATATTATATGCTACTTACTGTCATTTAAAAGTAATGTGATGCACAGTGGTACGTCAACTTATAAACTGACCAAACTTATGAGTTGAGAGCAAACATCGGAGTTACAAGCCTCCGATGGTGGCAGTGAACTGAAGTAGCATTTTGGCAGCTATTGAAAATGTCTTCAAAAAAGTTGACTGTAAAACTAAACATAAAACAAAGAGAATTAAACGATGCTAGCTTAATGATAAGTGTATGCTAGTTTAATGCTAACACAATGCAATATGGCGGGAGGGGCTAACACAACTAGAATTGATGTCGCAGTATTTCTAAGGTAGCAAGTAAAGCAGACAATACTCACAGTCATATTTGTTAAAGTCAGAGAAAAATAACCAATATTTCTGCAGCTTGGTTGCCTGGTCTTCGGTATTTCATCATCAAATCTACCTGTATTATCTTTTTGTATTATACTCTCCCCAGGTGGCCAAGGAGCGCACATCAGAAGGAGGCCCATTGAATCAAATCATTAAAGAACGATGCACAAAATGTTTCATTCATTGCATTCTACAAAGCAAAATCCATTGAAGTTGGGATGTTGTGTAAAACGTAAGTAAAATCGGAATACAATGATTTGCCAATCCTTTTCGACCAATATGTAAATGAATAAACTACAAATATTAGATAATGTTCAAACTGAAGATAGACTTGTTTACAATATATGTAACAAAACACGGAGTATACCTATCACAGAGTCGGAAACGTAATAAAATGGGAAAATAGTATCGGGTATTTTTTACGGCTTGTGAAGTGGTGACATGCACAACGGCCATAGACATGAAGAATAGATAGGCCAGTCCACTGTTGCAGCCCAGCTAATCGATTCGACATGCATACGTGGTGACCATGTTGGCGAGGTCGACGTTCTCATCAAAGGCAATGCATGGACATTGAAATTACGCCGTAACTTAGCTCATTTCACAACCGATTTTCATGAGGTTTACTTTTTTTTTGTTTTTTTTTGTGTCAACGCCAAAGTGTGTGCTATCAATACCGAACATTTAAAAAAACGTTTTTCTCTGTGAAAGGCTACTCCCTTGTCATAATTGCGCAGCATTGTAGCCAACCGTATGACCTGATTTCAGGCCTCTCTGCAGAAAAACGTCTGGAACTCAGGAATGCGTGGATGATTTTAACTCATATTTCACGTTTACTGAGTGAGGCACCATAGAGACAATATTACATCCCAAATACTCGAAAAAGTTGGTTTGGCAAAATGTCCCCTTTAAAGTCACCGCAAGCATGCAGCTCAAAAGGGTTATGTTGTATCTACCCATTGATATCTGCGATGCAATGTATGCACATAAAACGTAAACATAAAACTTCTTCTTCTCTTACCACTGCCAGTTTTTTCAGATTATCATTTACTGTACACAGTATAGCCACCCAGCTATAGGAATGAAACCATATACTATATAAATAGTTACAAATTACTTTTCAAAATAAAAAAAAGAACTAAACTACATTTAGGTGGCACGGTGGAAGACTGGTTAGCACATCTGCCTCACAGTTCTGAGGACCGGGGTTCAATGCCCGGCCCCGCCTGTGTGGAGTTTGCATGTTCTCCCCGTGCCTGAGTGGGTTTTCTCCAGGCACTCCGGTTTCCTCCGACAGATGCATTAATTGAAGACTCTAAATTGCCCGTAGGTGTGAATGTGAGTGTCGTCCTAATGGTCGTTTGTTTATATGTGCCCTGCGATTGGCTGGCGACCGGTTCAGGGTGTACCTCGCCTCTGGCCCGAAGATAGCTGGGATGGGCTCCAGCACGCCCGCGACCCGAGGGAGGATAAGCGGTACGGAAGATGAATGAATGAATAAATTACAGTTTATGCAGCTACACAAAGTAGTACACTTGCCCAATAGGTGGCAGCAGTAGCACCCAACCCTGCTTTAGGATTCCTTTTTTATGTGGATTGAGAGATCATTGGGTGAGCAACGGGAAAAAAGTCATTTTCCATTTCATTTTTAGTTTTTTGCACATAATCTCACACCGTGGCAGTCAAAACAATGTCTTTCTCTGCTTTCTTTCCCTGACCGACATTTACTTCCTCAATTCTAATGTTGGTTCCATGAAATTGTATTAATTTATTCCTAACAGTCCATTCTCTTCCTTTTGAACTGCTTTCAGTACCTATTTGTGGATGATATACTTTTTTTTCAAATCAGATTTCAGCCTCCATGTGTCTGCCCTGAATGAGTATATATTGATTCTAAAGTGTAAAATTCCATGCGACCGGTTAGAGCGTCTGCCTCACAGTTCTGAGGAGCGGGAGTGGAGTTTGCATGTTCTCCCCGTGCCTGCGTGGCTTTTCTCCGAACACTCCGGTTTCCTCCCACATCCCAAAAACATGTGTGATAGGTTCATTGACAACTCTAAATTGCCCGTAGGTGTGAATGTGAGTGCGAGTGGTTGTCTGTTTGTATGTGCCCTGCGATTGGCTGGCAACCAGTTCAGGGTGTACCCCGCCTCCTGCCCGATGCTAGCTGGGATAGGCTCCAGCACGCCTGCGACCCTAGTGAGGAGAAGCGGATGGAAGTGTGGATAAAAACATGTCAATCCCCACGTACAAAATGATCCTCTCGCCACAAGGAAAATGTACGCACACACACAGACAAACACAGTTGGCGTGGTGTGCGATCGAGAACACCCAGTTTTCCACATCCCAGCTTGTGGTTAATGATCTGCCTGTGCGGCCTGGCTGTGTGACAGCAGAGGCGAGCACTGTGGTGTTAATGAGAGAAGAGGATGGACGAGCCTCCTCCTCTCTCACACACCGGCCTTTGTCTCTGTCGCTGCCCCCCATCATTAACCTAATGTGGCCCTCTCCCTCCACTAAAAAGGCCACTGCCGGTCTGCCAGTGGGTTCACAGATGCAAATCCCGGCCCACTGCTAATAGAGGTAAATGAAAATTAATTGATTCTCATTCAAAGATCTTTTGACTTGCCTGTTCTGGCTCTGTGTGTTCTTAATATGCAGACCTTGTCCCCTTTACAATGCCCGCTTTGCCTCAACTTTAACACCTCAAACATATTGCAACGTGCTGGCCATTGCTATGCAGAGTGGACGACACAATTGGGAGCAGAGGAGAACAGCATTTTGTCACCGAGCTACGCACGATACAGTACAGTATGTGCATCTTTGCTCACTGACCCTGGTCACGTTACGTTAGAAGCATAATGTTAGCATTTTGGTTAACGAGTTAACGACTGCATTCCATTATTGGCTATGCGGAGGACTCCATAGCTTTTTTCCGGAGTTTGCATTTATCTTGATGTACACAATTACATCGCACCCCTAAACTGAATCCCAGCACCCTTAAAATGATCAATATTATTTATATACTTATTTTTACTGTATGTGCTTTTTAAATAAGCTACAAAAATGTATGACCCTACTATACCGGTACTTGGTTGAGATGTAATATTATAGCAACAAAAAATTACAGAATCCCCTTGCCTAAAATGGTGTTCACCGTTTACGTTGTTAGGTAGGCTTTAGCTGACTTTTTTTTTTTTTTTTTTTTTTTAGCGAGGAAACATTTCAGGTGGTTTAGAGAGAGCGCCACTACCATTTGTTTGAATTGGAATGCGTGAAGCTAGCTGTTTTGTAATGTGTATGTGGTAATATTAAAGCAATGGTGCGAGTGAGTGACGACAAGCGAACTGACTGGACGCCCATTAACAGAATAACTCCTATTAGGACACACACACAGAGAGAGAGAGAGAGAGAGAGAGAGAGAGAGATAACACTATCAGATTTGATGGTTTAGTCACAGACTTTCCCAAAAAGTGTTATGCTTCTGTTTGCTAAATGTGTGACTGCAATTGCATTAAAATGTACAAAAACAGTGAAATGAATCTTGCCTGGGTTTAGCACCCCAAAAACCTCTGATCCTAGAATCGCCCCTGGCCGCATGACACGTTGGAGATAAGGCTGCACGACTCCCTGGCTGCTGCTCTGCTCTGCCACTGCCTGTTTGTTTTCCAATCAATTGATCACCCTCTGTTTTCCTTAAGTCATTAACCAAGCCTCCTCGTGCTCCTTTTTCCTCCACGCCCTCTCTCCCGCAGGCCTTCGAGCAAGACGCGCTGGTGAAACATTAACCAGACGGAGGTAAGTTGACAGCGATGAAATGGGCCCGCAATGTATGACGCTGTTGTTATCCACCAATGGGACGATTGTTCTTGGAGCTGTAAACTGTTACCGAGGGTCAGCTGAGGGGTCACGTTGGCTTTTCAGCCAGTTATGAACAGACAAAGGCTCATTATGCTGATATACAAGCCCATGTTACCATAGTTAACTTTTATGGCTACGGTCCTCTAAATAATTTGAAGCGGTGGGTGTGATGAGCCGACTTGAACGAGCCTTATGGAAGTTGCACACATGGTGTTGATGTGACTCAGTGAAAGCACACTGACCTCCCATCATGTCTCATTCACAGAAAAGTGAATCACATTCCCTGCTTTTAGACAAAGCCGGATAGCTTTACATCATTCCCAAGGGCGTACCGTGAGAGCCGAGCGCCAATCAAGGCAGCAGCGCAAATGTGCAAAAATAACCGCCTTATAATGCTCACGCATACAAAACGGGACACGTTGCGGAATCTCAAACCAATCAAAGCCAATAAAACCAACAAAGCTGGGCACGTTTATGAAAGAAAAAGCAGAGATGGCCCTTCAATAGAAGCCAGTGAAAGGAGAGCCATTTGCTAAGCTATCATTCATGGCGCTATGGCTCCCATGTCTGTACAAGCTTGCTCCCAGCTCCACACACTTGTTGTCATTGTGACACGCTGGCAGAGTGAAGCCTCTGTAGTCCCGGGATCAATTGAGAGCCTGACAACACCACACAGATCCAGGGTTTCATTTGTTTGGGACTACCACCCCCACCCCACATCGGAACCCCCTCCTCTCCCCATCTGTCAGGAGGCCTCTGAGGCACTTTTTGTGTCCTTCGTGGACGTGTGAATGTAAGTGGGTGGGAAAGGGGAGGTTAATCAAGATTGGGATGCGGACGAGGGTGGGAGGAGGGTGCACATATGAGAAATGGAATGTGTGCTAAGTCATTATGTTGATTTCCTTTTTTCTCTCCCTCCATAAGACATTGAAAGAATGGTTTCTTTAACGCTCCTTTCTTTTCTTCCACTTTTCTACCTCCTGTGCTGCCCATTTTTGTGCCCAGAGGGATGGATATCTGGGAATCGGGTCAATTAAGGATGATGGCGTGCTGATAAAGGGAAAAGGGGAGCAAGCGTGCTGGTATTTCAGAACAGTCCGTGGTCATCCCAGTTCTTCCAAACTAACTTCATTGGCTCCCACAAGCCCAGCGCATACACTGAAGTCCTCACTATTGCCTAGAAAGCCCCCCACAACCGAGCTACTCTCTACCTGTACCATCTCCTCCGCCGCCCCACTCCCTCTCTCTCGCTCTCTCGTCACGCCTGTCGTCTGACGTCAATAAAAGCACCCAAAATGTCATTCTCCCATCCTGAAATGTGATGTGGAAAAAGTGAACCATAATCTATAAAAATCAAAGTACCGCAATTAAAACTGTCATTCCTTTGTACAGGTCCTACAAATTTGCGTGTTTTGGGTCAAATTTGACTCGTCTCTACTAAAAGTACAAATCGGGTTACACGAACTGTATGACGGTTCTTGGTGCCAGCGGATGACTGAATGTGACGAGGATGTTTTTTTGTTTTTTTTTAAGTGTAATTTTTCTAGTCTGATTTCATTCGAGGGGATTGAAGAAAGGATTTCAGAGGAGGAGTTTGTTCATCAGCAATTTGAGGATCTCGTCACATTATATTAAAAGAAATACTAATAAACAAATATTCTTTTGCCACATCAACATCAGATTATTAACAATATCAACATTTTAACGTGACTTCAAATCTTTTATCCGTTCCATGATTATTACCCGATTATCATCTGAAAAGCAGTATTAGTTGGTCATTTTATGCCAAGTATGAATACAGCGTGAGGGACTCATTTTATATTAGTCCATCCATTCATCCATCCATCCATCCATCCATCCATTTTCTACCGCTCATCCAAGGTCGGGCCGCGGGGGCAGTAGCTTTAGCAGGGACGCCCAGACTTCCCTCCTCTCCCCAGCCACTTCATCCAGCTCTTCAGGGGAGGATCCCGAGGCGTTCCCAGGCCAGCCGAAAGACGTAGTCTCTCCAGCGTGTCCTGGGTCGTCACCCCCGGGGTCTCCTCCCGGTGAGACGAGCGGGGAGGCGTCCGGGAGGCATCCGAATCAGATGCCCCAGCCACCTCATCTGATCAGTATATTTTAATGACTGAATTGATATCTCTTGCGATGCGCCATCCGGAACTTTTTGCATCCCTCTTCGTACAAGCCCACCTGCAAAGTCTTCAACCTAGAGCGCTCACGTGGACATGTTTGCGCTATTGATGAGTCACAAAACACTGAACAACTATTTGTTCTTCTCCTCTCAGGCTCAATTCACGAGTCGGTGGCCCTAAAAACGAACTGTCTCCTGCTGACTGAAGCCTTATATTGGGGTTCATGTTGGTTCTTGGTCACAATGGGACACGTGGTGACCTTTGAACCTTGGTACTGACCCCACTCTCTTCCAGGGGTTAGGTGGAGAAACAGATGTGACTCAACTTCCCCCATGAACAACAGAATGAGGCCCACTTGTCAAAGAGCTATTTTCTCCTTCAAGCGCGTGAAAGTGAAGCTTAAAGGTGGGTCTGATTGGGATACTGCATTCTGCCTGTGTCTCCAATTGGTGCAATTTTATCATGTTATTCCACTTTTTTTTGTAAACAACCAAACAGAATACAAAGCTGGAATTTTCTCGTGGTGAATAAAATTTACAATGCAAATTTCTGAAGTGTGCAACGACAACAAAAAAAGCATTTTTTGTGAACTTTTTGGGTGTAACACCAGTAGGTGGCACTCTAGGCCTGAAGGCTGTCAATTGTTTGCATGTGATCTGCAGCGTGGGAATGACGTACCCGCACACTAGACCCACTCCATACGAAATACGTTCATTCATGTAAAGAATTGTTCCACCAAATATATTTATTTATATTTTTGATTTATAATAGACATATTTGCCTTTTTAATAGACACACTCAAATTTGCACGTATTTAAATGAATATGGAGGAATTTCTGCTCAGCCTGAGGCAGATTTTAGTTGTCTCATTCCCGAACGTATTCATTCATATTCATAAGCTCAAGTATTCAAAAAACAAGACAAAGGTTTTATACCTAAAAGTACATTTAATATTAATGTAAACCACTGTGCGATTATGCACAGATTTAACATTAACGCAGTGCTTAGGTAAATGAATGAAAACTTGACTTAAATAATGATTTAATTAAAATGCAATGTACATCAAATAATACAAAAATAGCCATATCTAAACAAATCTATGGACTGACGATACAAGAGTTGAACTTTTTGGTTTGGAAGGTCTGTGTCTCATTACATCTGGCGTAAATGTAACCCAATTTCAGAAAAATAACATCGTACCAACATCAAACATGGTGGTCGTAAAGTGATGTACTGGGGCTGATATACTCCTTCAGGAGTATATCCTTTGTTCGCCATTGTTGTTGCTTTGTTCCTTGTTACTGAAAGGAAAGTAAAAACTGCTACCGGAAATGGTAAAAAAAAAAAAATGCATAGCACACTCCACCCTGTGGTGTCCAATCCAATACCAGCCGTAGCGACACCCCCGACTTGGAGGAGAACTGCAGCCCACTTTCAAAACAGCGCGCGTGGGTTGCGCTCGAGTATACGCGTGGGACAGCCGCAGTGACGTCAGCGCGAGTATAAAGAAGGCTTTAAGGCTTAGGGTCTGCAGCAGGACAACAATCTAAAACGCACCAGCAAGCCAACGTCTGAATGGCTTAAAAATAAATAAATAAATAAAAAAGTTAAGGTTTTGGAGTGGCCTAGTCAAAGTCCGTACTTTAATCCGGTTGAAATTGTGTGGCATGATCATAAGAAGGCCGTTAATGCTTGAATACCCTCCATTGTTGCCAAATTAAAATAACTCTGCGAGGAAGAGTGGGCCAAAATCTCTCCGCAGAGATGTGAAAGACTCATTGACAGTTATAGAGTGCCGCTGAGTGTGGCCCAACCAGTTATGGGTTTAGGGGGCCATTGCTTTTTCCACACAGGGCCAGGTAGCGTTGAATAGTTTTTTTTCCCCCCTTAATAAATAAAATCACCATTTAAAAGCTGCATTTTCTTTTTACTTGGGTTATCTTTTTCTGATATTTACAATTGTTTGATGATCTTAAACATTGAAGTGGGGAAACTGCAAAAAAATAATTTGAGAAGGGGAGCGATACTTTTTCACAGCACTGTACATTCACTAAAAAAAAAAAAAAAAGGGAAGGGTAGGAATATTTACAAAAATGCTGGGATTAACAGGACATGTGAGGACATAAAATGAGAAAATATTTTAAATACATACTACACTTTACTACAAAGGCATGAGTAGATAAAATCAGATTCAAATGCTTTTTAAAATGGTTTCATCAACAATATACAGTATGAGTTACCCAAGTTGTTGTTGTAAACAATATAATATTGCTGTTGCGCCTTCAACTGTGTGCACTCGCCTATTTTAATGAGTCATTTTACAGAGCACAGGGACTAATTCTCTGAATTCATCTTGGTTACATTTAATCCTTATAAACAATCTCAAAGTTTGATTCTGTCTAACAAGACACAATGGTAGCACAAAACAAAGTATGAATTTATAATACCGGTTGCCTGGGTTATGACTGAAAATGTTAAACAGGCCATTAAAGTACCAGGCTGCACTTCCACTGGCTCCTGTCGAATGAGTGCTGGTCCAGCTCATAATTAAAAGCATCATGAGACTGGAAAGCCAGTTGCGGGACAATGGCTGGGAAAAGTAATAACGGGCCATTTAAATCACCCCAAATGGGATACATGCTTGGACGGAGGAGAGACCTTTTCTTTCGCCCTTTAAACACAGGCCAAAATGTAAGCGCCCACAGCGGCATCTCTCTCCCAGCATGCCACTGGGGGTATGAGGTCTATGAGCATCCTCAGCATGAACCCTCTCAATTTTTTTTTGCCAAGGCCAGAAGAGTCATAAATGTCTTGTTCCTATTGTGTGGGAACTCATCTTGGACATTGTCCCCGTGGCTCTGCACACCAGTAGCCAATAAGTGGAACATGAGCTCCTATCGAGCAGCAGTCTAGCATTCCTGACATTTCCAGTCGGCTGTCTGCCATAAGTTCGAAACAGGCAGCGTCAAACACCAAGGCACCTTGTTTTGGTCCCTTGTCTCCACACTGGAATGCTTTTGTCTTGAGTGGAGGAGCAACCAACATCTGAATAACTGAGATGACAACATGGCCAAGGACTGACATTTGGGACGTTTCTTTCAGCAGTTCTAAACGCTGCAATGGGTATTTCAGTTTCAAGAGAGGAAAAGTATAAGCAGTATAAGCAGTATAAATTGTAGTGGCTCTTCTGTTGTGTTGTGTGTTTAGCTGTCACACTGATCTGGTCAGTAGAGTTAGTTATGAGTAGCCATGTGCAATTTTGTCCACAGTATAAAGGTCAACGAAACAAAACTGCCCTGTGATGATTGACGACAGTCACAGTTTTTTGTAACACATTCATTAATGTAATTAATGTATTATTGATAAATGTTTTATCTCTGCAATGTTTTATCTCTGCAAACACTAAAATGCATTTTCAACTCAAAAATGCATTTTAGTGTTATGTTAACCACATGTCTTTTCTCTGGACATGTCTACTCTTTGTATTACATCCCACCTTCCTGCATGGTGTGTACCATCATTGGTTGGCCTCAGCCAAGTGACTTTTGATGTAACATCGGACGAAATATTATGAATAAAATGATAGCAACACAAATGATTGTTATTTCACTCCACTCTGCACAGTGCAAATAAATGTTATTTGTAGTTTTTGTTTCTTTATTTAGGATCAAATGTTGAGTAGCCCACGATCCTAGTGAGGAAAAGCAGAACAGAAAATGGATGGATGGATGTTGAATAGACAGAATTATGATTTGAATAATGGGAAAGCATGTTTACCATTTTATACTACTTATTTATATACTAGAATCAAATAGTTAAATGAAAGATATTTAAATTACACAAGATGAATGATGTGAGAGCCCAGAGGACAAGTGATGGGAGTGTGGGAGTCCTTTTTTCATTATGAACACCAAAATAATTCCCACAAAAGGCAACCGCTGATTTTGTTTTTGTGTGTGGATTATCTGCGTGAGTTTATAACTTTCACAGTGGTGTCATTCTTATGAAATGTTTTCTGAAGAGGAATTATTTGGACTGGCTTTGAAAGAATGTGTTTTTCTGCAACCCAAAATGAAGGTGTAACTAGATACGGTGACAAGTTTACGTAAAGCGACAAAGGTAGTATTAACTTGGCCGGATTAGTCAAGAATATTAAACTCGTATTTCCTTTTGTCTGTAATCTTACATTCAGATTTAATGAAATATCTGACACAAGAGTGGTGTTGCATCATGATGAAAGGTGTTTCTAATATTTTGGTGCCATTGTTCATATCATTTACACAATTAATCATGAAAACACTAAAAAGGTTGAATAACCCAATAATTTATCTTGGTAAAAATAGAGATTTGATACAACTCTTCTATTGGATTGTCCAGATGTACCTGATGTTAGACTGCCCATATGCATCTAATGTGACAGAGTTTAGATTCGGAGTGCATATTCTGAATGGATTATTTATTGTCGATTAAAAATATATTTTGGACGAATTTCTTTCACATTTTCATTGCTGCAATGCAATCCAATGGGACACTCCGAGATGAGGAGAAAGTTGATAGGGGACAATAACTCTTACTTGTGGTCATAAAATATTGTGTAAAAAGGAGAACAGCATGTATTGTAGCTTCGACGACCCCAGGGTCTGGCGTTTTACCACTCTGAATTTAAAGTCTCGTTACTGGCAGATTATTAGACCTAATCTAGTAAAGGAGCGTGGCGTTCCAGTCACCCTGAAGGCTCCTGGGAGCTTCCTGGAACAGTAGGGGGATTCATCTGGAGGCGGCCATATGCTGCCTCCCCCTTTGAGGGGCTCGGGGGTGGTGACTGAAGTGAAGTCCATTCAAACATCACCTGAGGCACTTTGCTGGCAGGTAGCGCCTCCGCTAGCAGTTGTATGTGTTGCAAAATGCCTGGGATGTTGGCGATGGAGCACCACGTCACCCGCGGTGATCAGGGGCATAGCGGGTGAGCTTTGTCTCAGGGCAGGTGGTGGCTGGATAGCTTTGGAGCAGTGAGGTGCAGTGGGAGATCCTCTTTGAACTGTGGGATGCAGGTGGAATGTGCTGAGTCAGCAGGCCACTTTTCACTCTGCTTAAAGGCTGAGCCTGGAGAGCCAAGCTAATGCTAATTGTCCTTGATGTGATGTACTACTCTGTGACAGAGGTTTGCCAGTCATCATGACGAGACCATTGTCCTCATTCAACACAACCAACCTGCAATTTTGTCTTTGAGCTCTGACAAATGCTTTTTAGATCTTTCAAATTAATTGCAACATGAATGATCTAACTTTACATCTGTCCGCACTTAAACTTTATTAGGATGCAGCAGATGGCCAAATGAATGTGTAGGAATACAATAGTTTCACAAGCCCCCTTATAGAGCTCAAATGTAATATAGCAGTGGTGCTCAAACTTTTTGCCCTTTGTCACCGATTCTGTTCATAACATTTATGGACAGAATTTCTAGGTCCAGCCGAGGCGTAGAGGGGGTCCGGTTTGGTGGCCTCAGTATTGCATCTCAGTTTTTTGCAGATGATGTGGTTCTGTTCGCTTCATGGAGCCGTGATCTCCAACTCTCACTGGAGCGGTTCGCAGCCGAGTGTGAAGCGGCTGGGATGAGAATCAGCACCTCCAAATCTGAGACCACGGTCCTCAGTCGGAAAAGGGTGGCGTGCCCTCTCCAGGTCGGAGATGAGATCCTGCCCCAAGTGGAGGAGTTAAAGTATCTTGGAGTCTTGTTCACGAATGAGGGAAGAATGGAACGGGAATGGAACTTCAGTCCAGATGTTTTTTTCCTCTTTGGCCTGGAGGACACGATATCCACAATTTCCAAAAACAATTTGAAATGACAGAACACTTTTCCACTTTGCATCAGTCCATCTTAAATGAGCTCGAGCCCAGAGAAGCCGGCGGCGTTTCTGGGTGTTGTTGATAAATGGCTTTTGCTTTGCATAGTAGAGTTTGAAGTTGCACTTACGGATGTAGCGCCGAACTGTATTGGTTTTCTGAAGTGTTCCTGAGACCATGTGGTGATATCCTTTATACATTGATGTCGGTTTTTGATGCAGTGCCGCCTGAGGGATCGCATTCAATGTTGGTTTTCCACCTTGCCGCTTACATGCAGTGATTTCTCCAGCTTTTCTGAACCTTTTGATGATATCATGGACCGTAGATGATGAAATAAGGAAATCCCTAAATTCCTTGAGGAACATTGTCCTTAAACTGTTCGGCTATTTTCTCACACACTTGTTCACAAAGAGGTGACCCTCGCCCCATCTTTACTTGTGATTGACTGAGCAATTCAGGGAAGCTCCTTTTATACCCAATCATGGCACCCACCTGTTCCCAATGAGCCTGTTCACCTGTGGGATGTTCCAAACAGGTGTTTGATGAGCATTCCTCATCTTTCTCAGTGTTTTTTTCCACCTGTCCCAGCTTTTTGGGAACGTGTTGCAGCCATAAAATTACAAGTTAATTATTATTTGCAAAAAACTAAAGTTTAGCAGTTTGAACATTAAATATCTTGTCTTTGTAGTGTATTCAATTCAATATAGGTTGAACACGATTTGCAAATCATTGTAGTCTGTCTGGCGCCACAGTGCAGACTGGTTAGCGCGTCTGCCACACAGTTCTGAGGGCCGGGCTTCAAATCCCTGCCCCACCTGTGTGGAGTTTGCATGTTCTCCCCGTGCCTGTGTGGGTTTTCTCCGGGCACTCCAGTTTTCTCCCACATCCCAAAAACAAGCGTGCTAGGTTAATTGACGACTCTAAATTGCCCGTAGGTGTGAAAGTGAGTGTGAATGGTTGTTTATTTGCATGTGCCCTGCGATTGGCTGGCAACCCGTTTAGGGTGTACCCCGCCTCCTGCCCGATGATAGCTGGGATAGGCTCCAGCATGCCTGCGACCCTCGTGAGGAGAAGCGGCTCAGAAAATGGATGGATGATGGATATATTCTGTCTTTATTTATGTTTAACACAACGTCCCAACTTCATTGGAATTGGGGTTGAACTATTGAGATAACATGGAGAGGTGGGGACACTTAGGGCTCTATTTTCGTGAAAGCCGTAAATCCTGCACGGCGGGTGGCGCAACTCTGTGCCAGGGGTGTTAGCTGGTCAGCGGGTCTGAGAGTTGACAGGCTGTGCCACTGTTGGAGTGTTTACAGCCGACTCCAAAGTGGCTCCTCTCATTCCCTTTAAACCTTTGCCAGGACTTAGGCGTGGTCTGAGCAGGTGTAGGTTTAGATTGATTTTCTGCCACCAAATCAGAATGCCCAGAATGGCGCAAATCGGTCTGCCAAATTGGCAAGCACGCACTGTGAGCATTGCGCTTGAACAAAAATCTGAATTCGCCAGCATTTGCGCCCTGTCTACGAAAATAGATCCCTCAGACTCAAACCAAACTTTATTAATTGCAGTTGCAGCCTCCTCTATAAAGAACTCGCTATAGTATGATCATTTCATTGTGTCCCCCTCAACAGATCAAGGTCCCGGGCACCGGCGATTCCGTTAATCCCCAGTCTACCTCCAGGTGGGCACTACTAATGACCTCCGGTCCTAGCTCTGCTGTGGGCCTCTTCCCAGGATTGGAGGGGCCCACAGGGGAGGGGGGGTGGGGGGGGGGGGGGGGGCTGGGATTGGGGGTCTGAGGATGGGTCAGTACCAGGCAGGGGGCTGTGAATGGGACAAGCGTGGGGAAGGGTAGTTAATGGGTAGTTAATGGTGAGTTTGTGCACGAGTGTGGGAAGAGCGAGTGTGATTAAAAAAGGTTGCCACATGGCACATTATAAGACACAGGTCCATTTTGTGTCCTTTCACTTGTCTTGCTTGTTGAATGGGCTAGGCGGTAGGGTCCGTCTTCGCGCTCTACTTTTACAGTGGCACTTATTCCAAAGTAAACAGCCCCTCCTTTGTCTGTGACATGGGCCACGAGAAAGAGAACGGTGTTGACAAATGTGATTGTTTGTCTGATGCTGCCAGCGTCTGCTTTTGTTGTTTCCTGGGCTTTTGAAGTGATTTATAAACAGACACAAATTTTCTCGTCTGTAATGTTTGGCCCAAAATAAGAGTTAAAGGAAGGGTATGCAATGAATCTCCACTTCAGAGAGGAAAGGAAGGGTGGCCTGTTTGGGGTGAAGGGAGAGACTTTGATGATGGGACCGTGTTTGCTGGGACCATAAACATAGTCCTTGTTTCAACCCTTGTCTATGCTGCTCCAAAATCTCGGCTTGGACTAAAGTGCATGCTTGCTATCCGTGCCAGCTTTCGCTGTAGAAATGTCCCGCTAGCTTTTTGTCGCTTCTTGGCTGCGGGGTAGTGATGAACTTATGACATGAAGGAAAACGTGTTTGGGATGTTACTTCCTCATCAAAATGACTGTCTTTTGGAAATAATTAGATGCAGTACCCTGCATTACATTACATGTTACTGTCTCTGAATGGTAATGTGTTGCAATTCTGTGTTTCTTTCACCAAAATAACAGTGAAATTATGTGATATGACACTTTCATATACTGTACATTGATGGCCTTTAACAAGGACAACTAATGACAAATGTTCATAATCTTACCTTCTATAGTACTCCTGCGGAAAGACCGATTCTCCAAACCTCATGAATAGTTCACATGCAATAACATTGTATACATCAAACAGTTCAAGGTTTTATCCAATGCTTCAAGATAGACAATATTTTTTGTCATCTTATTCTCTGCCAGTATACACAAATGATTAGATCTCCCAACCCTTGAGCAGCCAACATAAAACGGACCATGAGAAAAACATGAAGAATGCAAATCCAATACAGCAACTTTCAGAGACGGTCCTTGTGACTTGCTGATACACATTGCAAAGCAAATTGATATTGGAAACTGAAGCCTTCTAAATTGAATTGGTAAATCATTATAAAATGGTATTCGGGGTAGAAATGCTGTCTTACCTTTGGAAGGACCTGTGATTATAATAGCTTCTAGCACGTTGGGCAACATCTATATACTTAAAGCTCAAAGTTTGTGTGTCTGTTTTCAATGAATTTTCTACAGCAAAAATGTTTTCTTGCACGTTTTTGCACATTCTGGCACGTTTTTGCACGTTTTGCAGTAAGCCTCCACTTATAGTATGTTTCTGCATGTTTTTACATGTCCTTGGTCGCATGTAATAGTAAGAATTACCTGTCATGATATGTATTATTATTTTGTTATTTAAAGAGGGCGTTGAAGCCTTGGAGTTGTGCAGGAATGCGCAAAACGTGCGGGAACGTGCCAGAGCATGTGGGGGCGTGCCAGAACGTGCAGGGGCATGCGGGAGGGCGGTTCTTTGAAAACGAACACACAAACTTTGAGCTTTAACTATATAGATTTCAATAGCTTTCCACAAAATCAAACAGTAACAATTTGGTTTTTATAGTCCTTTAAATTGCTAAAAAAAAATAAATAAATAAAAAAATAATGTTTGTTATATGCACTTCTAGGATATGCATCTCAGCCAAAAAGTCTAATTCATTACCATTCATATTTTATTCATATTAACCCTTTCCTTCAGATCAAAACGAGTCAAAGAATAAAGTAGTTCTTACTTTAACAAGTGCTGCAATGCTGCCTACGGGAGCTGCCCTTTTGACTTAGTGCACGTCGCTTCTGCACAAGTACACATCGTAGCTTTACAGAGATTTCCAAGAAGTTTGTTTAAAATAATTTTTTTAAAAAACGCTCTCCACTGAAGGATGCTTACTTTTAGCCTAGGTCTCCCATGAGCTGGGGCACAGTGGCAGATTTAATTGGAGAATCTTGATCCAACAGTGTGAAGCGAGAGTGGCTAGTTAGCCAGCAGGCTAAGTAGCAACAAGCTAGCTGTAATGGCGGCAGCTTGGTCCGGTCCACGAGCGTTTAAAATGACCTGGGATTCTATCTGTGACCAAGGTACGGCGAGGGATCCTGGTTAATATAAGCCATTATAAAATAAAATGAAAACGTTTTCTCCACGAAGACGTGGCAGCTAAAACGCGTCAGTCAAAACGTGAAGCACGTTATCAAGTCACGTTAAAGAAAGCCGCGACTCCGTGCCGCTCCTGTAACGTAAGCAAAACAACGCTGCGGACATTGTAGCGATCGGATTGGCAGTTGAAGCACTTTTTTTTTTGTTTGCTCCGTGAACGAGGCAGGAAGATAACAAGATATTAGTTTGTCAATTACAAGATACAAAGTGTTCATGGAGCTTGGTTATTTTAGCATTTAGCAGCTAGCTCTACATAGAGAATATATGGGCCGTTTGTAAACAACCCAACTGCTAGTTCAACTTGCGGTAAATAAATGATCAATAAAATGTAAAATAGGAGGCCTACCTCTTGGAACAAAGTCCCAAAATACTTGGTAAATTACAAAAACAATTTTTGAAGCGTTTTTCTTAAAAACTTTCAGCATCAGATTTACACTTTGCTAATTTTGTAATTTGACTTCAGATAAGCCATTTAATGAGCGAAAACTGCATTTCTGCAAATTAATCATGGCACAAGAGTATCAAAACATTCACATTTCCTTTAAGGCTATTAAATAAAATCATTGATCGTTCAAGAATAGTCAGTTACTTCTCACCAAAGATGAATGTTTTGAGCTTTTTTGGGATGTTTAAAGTACTCAGTCTTTGCATGTGTGGGATCTCCTGTGGTGCTGGTCACTCGAAGTTTATTACCCTGCATCATGGGTTCAAGGCAATGCCATCAAGGCCTTTTTGTCACCCATGAGTGAGGTCATCTCACTTCTCCACTGGCCAATGACCGTTCATGGTCTCCACCTTTCTTATGATATTGTTTAGTCCCCCGCAAACAAAAGTGCAAAGCCTTGAATTATTCAGCAAAATGAATAAAGGATTAATTTGCATTGATTTTTCAGTTCAACAACAAAGAAAAATAAAGGCAAAGCATTTATTTGTTCCGTCGAACAAAACTGAACCAAAACATCAATGGTACCATTTAATATGGCTAACAGGGTGGGAAATGGCTAACTTTGTTCTTTGTACAATTTCAGTTGTTAGAGGAATTTTCCACTTAGAGACAGAGAGTCAATACGAGCTTTTGTAAACAATGTCTGCCCTGTTAACAAATTGAAAAAGGATCGTTGAAAATGGGAATAATTTAACCTGTGAATGTTTGGAGGGGTCTGCTATAAATCAAATGGTCATTTGATTAAATGTCTTTGATTGACAAACTGGGATTTAGGTAGCATTTTAATATTTATATAAAAACGTGAAGTAAAAAGAAATGTAAAGTTATACTGCTAACTCATTGAGGCCGCCTGACAGCCAAACAATGGAAAGGTTTCGGGAGATGTTTGCTGTCAACGAGTGACACTTTTCTGTTTCTCAGTCTTCTGTCTTACAAGATTTTGCAACTTCACAAATGATGATAGTTTGAACTTCGTTTTGTTTGACTTTTGTCAAAAATATTTTTTGTTAAACTCCAAATTTTGAGGCCTTCAATTGTAATGCTGTTTATAGGTTCCAGTGTAATTCTCTCTTGATTAATTTGATTGACTTTGGATTCCCCTAAATAAAAAAAATTAATGTACAGTAGCTAACGTATGATATGCTAACATCCAGATCACCGAAAGTTCACCAAACTGAAATTGCTTTCGGATTGATTCTTTTGGCCACAAATAATGTAAAGTGGATATCAAAGGTTTACACACCCCTACTCATTGCAATCATATCAATCATTTCAAAACTTGTTCCACTATTATTGTGACCTATAACCCATGCAACGCAATTAGGACTATTTATATACAGCGGCTGAAATAAGTATTTAACAGGTCACAATTTTTCTCACTAAAGATACTTCCAAAGTTTAAAATATTATATATATATATATATATATATATATATATATATATATATATATATTGGCAGCATGTTCAATACTTTTTCCCTGTGTCATTTCACATTAATACACACAATTTAACAACTTAATTTCTGAGTTTTATATATATATATATATATATATATATATATATATACTGTATATGTGTGTGTGTGTGTGTGTGTGTACAGTATTTTCAAGAGGGCATGTGAAAGATTGAGAAAACATGGAACAGTGGTGAATCTTTCCAGGATTAGCCAGCCTATAAAAATTAGCCCAAGGTCATTCATCCAGCAGATCACAAAGGAACCCAGGACATCTAAAAAACTGCTGGTCTTAAACTGGGGGGAAATGGCATCCATGGCAGAGTTCCTATGCAAAAGTCACTGTTAACCAAAAATAACATAAATGCTCCTCTTACTTTTGAAAATAAATAAATCAATAAATAAATAAAATTTAACTTAAAAAAATTCCCAAGAGTTTGGGGATAATATTCTATGGACTGACGAGATGACAGTTAAACTTTTTGGAAGGTGTGTGTCTCTTAACAGCTTGCTAAATGTAAAGCCATTTCAGAAATAGAACAACATAGCAACAGTCAAACATGGTGGTGATAGTGTGATGATCTGGGGCTGCTTGCTACTTCAGAACCTGGACGACTTGCTGTGAATGATGGAACCATGAATTCTGCTCTTTTCCAGAAAATCCTGAAGGAGGATGTTCGGACATCAGTTTGTGATGTCAAGCTGAAGCGCACTTGGGTTGAATGGCTTTAAAAAATAATAATAATAAATTAAAAAATGAAGCTTTTGGAATGGCCTGGTCAGAATCCAGAATGACCTTAAAAAGTCCGTTTATGCTCGAAAAACCTCCATTCTTGCTGAATTCAAACAATTTTTTTCCCCGAAGCATCTCCACAGAGATGTGAAACATTGGTAGTTATAGAAAATGCTTGGTTTCTGAGTTGCTGAGGGTGGCCCAATCAGTTATTAGATTTAGGGAGCCATTACTTTTCCACACAGGGCCAGGTAACTGAATATTTTGTTCCCCCTTAATAAATAAAGCATTTAAAAATGGCATTGCTTAAACAATGTGGGGAAACCATGCAAAAAAAAAAATAAGAATTTGATAAACAGGGCAACATGCTTTTTCACAGCACTGTAGGTCACAATAATGGAAAACGTTTTGGCATTCTTTCTCCTTGTCTTATTTTTATTTTACAGAACCCTGACATTTGAACAGGGGTGTGTAGACTTTCTATAGCCATTGTAAGGAGAAAATATTTTCCATATTTTGCACATTGAACACAAAAGCACACAAGCAAATGCATATAGTATGTTGGCCTCAATACAATTTTGCGATCTTTTTTTAGTTCTCCACGTTTGATCCTTTGTCTCTTCAATGCCCACCCTCTGTTTTAAATCCTTGCGCTTGTGAGCAAAGGGCTAAGGGTGGGCTGGGGTTGGGTGGGGGCAATGGGCTGGCCTGTCCCATGGGGTGCAAGCCTTGTTCCAAAGTGACCAAGAGGGCCATATCTGTCACAGCACATTCCACTGCGCAGCTATAATATGAATGAATTGAGCGAGGTGGTGGTGCCCAAGCTGCAAGTGTGGAGCTCAAAGGGTTGCTGAAATGCTGAGATGTAATTATGTGGACAGTCTCTCATGTCCATTTGCTTCAATTGGTCCTGCACCCCCCATTCAGCCAGTGGGGCTGCTGTGTCTTTTCTCATGGGGGGGCTCTGAAGTCATCAGAAAAGCCCCCCCTCTGTATTCATGTGCTCATTGTCTCTGTAAGTCTGTTATTAGAGGGGGCATCAAGTTACAGCACACTACTGATGAGAAGCTCACAGACTTAACAGTTACAGGTGGAGGGAGGTGGGGTGGAAGCTGTGCGGCATTCTGCACCAGACATCTGTGCGTATTAATGACAGAAATTTGGAGCGACATTTTATCAACCTTACATGACTCGTTCCAATTTAGAAAAACTTAAGGCTGTGTCAGTGTTTTTTTTTTTTTTTTTTTTTAATTCTGTATTGGATTAATATGAACTATTACACAAAACACTTCAAATAAATAAATAATAATTATACAAATCTAATAATATATACGAATAATATAATATAATAATAAAATAACAAATACATAAATGTTTCTGTGTACAGTATATGACAAAGTTATGTTATTTACAAAAGTAGATATTTATATTTTTGTTTTGCCATTTTCGGGGGGCAAAATTCCAATTCAATTGCATTAATTAAAAGTAATTGTGGTGGTATTAATAACAAAAACACATTGACATTTATTGTCATTTGTAAATCAATGTATTTTTATTTTGAAATTTTTAAATAAGGTTATATCCTGGAATCCAATCGTAGTATAAATGAAAAAACAATCTGCGTAATCTGACTTTTTTTTGTCACATACTGTACGTTTGTAAAACACAACCACTGGGAAAATATCTAGAAATAATAATGAGAAATAAAAATACAATCCACAAATGGAATAGCAATAGCAACAGATTCAAAGGAATTATTAGAAATGGATACAATTTGAAATCGGAGAGCAAAGAATACTCTGACCAGTGTAAGAATAGGTACAAAAGTTTCTTAGTCGCCTAAATTTAAATGACCAATCGAATGGGTGTTTAACGTCTAAATCCACATGCAAATGCATACCCTAATGTCAATTAAAAACAATTTAACAAGTTGCCCCGGCTCCCAAACAAGCGTGGTTCGAACGACGCGGATTGCATTAGCCTTGTACTTCACTAAACAGCTCGACAACATCTATCTAAGAATCGAGTTAAGGGTTCCACCAATTTGCAGAATTGGATTTTGTGAGTTTTAGCGCTTTGTGTTTATCTAATCTCCGGCATTCACGCAGACACCGGTGGAAATGTCCAAATGTGTCACTGCACAACTTTAAAGGCTTTTCCCATGTATTGCAGCCTAGTGACCCATTCTAAATAACCTATATCATTGGGGATCTGCGGTTTATAAAAGAGTCTATTGGGGCCTGTGTTGAAAGGGGTTTTTTTTTTTTTTTTTTTTGGGCGCAAGCTTGGATGAAAAGTGCAAAGAGGAGGATAAAGGAAAAAGTATAGGAGATGTCAGGACGCCTTTGGAAGGAAAACAAACTGCAGAGAGCAATGTGAGTTGACTTAATCTGATTAGGGTAACCTCATCAACAGCCCACTTAAAAGGGAGAAGAAAGACTTGAATTGGGGCGAGAAGCAAAAGAAAAGGCTCTCTCTCAGTGTTGAGAAAGCCAAAGGGGCTGTGTGAATACGCCACATTGTACTGGACATGCTGGTCTGCAGATGGCAAAACGACAACAAGCCATTTCAAAAGTGAGGCCAATATAATTGATCATAGGTTTTTTTTTTATTGCTTGTATGGTTGTTGTTTTTTTTTACCGCCATCTTCATGCAGATATGAAAACAGCTAAGAGTAATAAGATTAAAGGAGAGTAAAAATAACGTGTGTGGAAAAATGGCAGTATTATTCCAATTTGTGTTGCCTCACAAAAATATTCCCACATTCTCGAAGTCTGATCTTTTAGAAAAGACATTGGTATCTCACCAAACAAAAGGACACTACTGTTTTAACACCGATGTCAGCTCGTGACTCCCAAATTCAACAAATCCCTATCACAGCAACACAGATGACATTTTCTGATGTCATCCGATATAATTCCCTTCATCCTTGGCCAATGGCAAGCCCATGGTTTTATAGTTGAACACATTTGTTTGCCTTGGTTTTCCCTCTTTAATTACGTTCCATAATAGGTTTATCAAAGCGGTGTTGCTGTGTGCTGGTCTGCTAATTCCTCAAGTGGGAGGTGAGGGGACTGCCGCAGCCGCAGGTGTCCTCTCACTCTGGAGCACAGATCAGCAACTCTTGGCCCAAATAGCCGCTAATGAGACCTGGAAAAACAGGAAATAACTGAATGCCACAAACATCGCCTATGTCCTAAGATGATGCCAAAGTGCTCCAACATTGAAGGATACACAGTGAGAAATGGGAAGAAAAAAAAAAAAAAAAGCTTACTTTATCTTATCATGTTGCTGTGTCTGAGTTTTGGACGCTGTAAAAGCCCATAACGTAATAACTGGCCAACAACATAATAAAAGTCCTGAACCTGAAACGTCAGATCCTTCGCCAGTAACATAATCACTTATTACGTCATTGGCTAATTATTACGTTATTTGCCTGGTAAAACAAAACCAAACAAAACTATATATATTCTTTGCAAATGTAATAGCTGAACCCATAATATTAAATGATGTTATAGGCATTATATTGTCTTCTACCAGAGAAGCCCATAACGTAACAATAGCCCAGAACATAATAACGTTTTTAAAACGTAATAGGCCCGTAACATAATAACTGGCCAACAACGTAATAAAAGTCCTGACCCTATCGTATCCACTACATTTGGAGATGAGCAGGCTTTGGAGCTGCAGATCAGGACTACAGATCATGCTAACCATCAAGTAGGCGCGTACGTACCACCGGTGCTACTAGTACCACACTTTGAGGGTCACTGCATTAGAGTATGCAGCTATTCTTAATGATATGTCAAATGAGAGCGCTTTGGCAATTTATTGGGATTTGGAATACCTGTTTTTCAGCCATTGTCAGGTGGTTGTCACCTGTCACAAAAGCAGGCTCAGTGAAAGATGTCTTTTCTTTTCTGATAAATGTTTTGTGTTGAGTGACAGGGTTTGCAGTCATTAATTAGGTGTTTATTTGATGACGGGCCTTTTTGTGTCCGTGATGTAAAATTGAAAAAATATATATATTTAAATCGATTTTTTTCAATACCCGGCAGTGGGCGTGCCTAATTATAAGTGTTGTCTAAAATTTCATGTTAATATTAGTTTATTTTGACATTTTTTTGAGTGGTTTTATGGTGGTATTTTACAGTGTTCACCCTGTCCCTTGCACAGGGTTTGGATTTATGAAGCTCTATCTTTCAACTAAAAAATGCTAAAATGGTGTAACTTTTACCATAAATTCCTTAAAGTATAATAGAATTAATGATTTCTCATCATATCTACAAAACATTTCAAATTCTCTTTTATTTTCACAAAAACATTTCTGTCCCTGAAAGTTGCTGTCATTGCCGCCACATTGACCATTTTCAGATCAATAAAGTTGATTGAAAATCCGATTCTTGAATTCCCTGTGTCATTTTTTTTTTTTTTTAAATCAGTTTATTTGAAAGGGGACAATGCAATTTCATAAAACACATGAAATACACATGGTTAAAAAAGCCAGAATTAGCCAGAAGGCTAATTTTGTCTCGTCGCTCAAGCACATGCGGGGACAGAGAGAAGTCAGACATTCGGATAACTGGAAGAGTACCTTTTTTGCTCATTTGTACTCTTAAGTCACATATTTTTTATTGCATGTCATTACCAAACGACTTGTAGTCTTAATATGTGTAAAGATTGTCCTGGAAAAACTTGATAATCATGTAAAAATGTTGTACGGGACTAGCTAGCTGAAAGAACATTTTACGCTAACTCTACCAGCATAGCACAGTTAGCTAAAAACTTTAAAATGTCATTACCATCACAAGATTAATCAATTTTTAATCAATATGCCATTGTGGCGGTAATGACATTTGTATCTGACAAAAAGAGCAAATTAAAAAAACAAAAATCTTAAATCAATGTATATGGACATGAACAGATTCTGACTCACAGAAAGATGACATATGTAGCTTTTGTGACATTTTATTTTTGGGAAAAACGCAAATCAAAAGTGCCCGAAATCAAATAAACCCCCAGTGAGGTTTACTCGGCAAGGTGATATTTTCCTAACCTGATTTGCCACTTTGTCCGAATGAAATTTCCCACAGTATTCGAAGCCAAGCAAAGGAGCATTAGAACTGCATCCGTTGCTGTAAACACCACCGAGAACCTAATTGGGAAGCGTCTACGAAGATTGGCCAAATGAAAGCAGCTAGCGCAGATTGAATTGACTCCCCTTGTGCATTCTGCGCATGGATTCCGAGAGGTACATGGGCTCATTGTGCAAAAACAAATTAAGCAGACGGCAGTGAAAAGGAGCTGCAGAGCATTGAGCGGCTCTGGACAACACATCACTGAAGTCGGCTAAATCTGCAAACACTGCTTCTCCCCACTATTTGGGGCTTTTCATCTCTTCTATAGCTTCGAAGGCTGAGTCAAAAAAGCAAGTGCTTTTGGCTCTTTTCTGGTCAATGTTGCTGCAATTTCTATTCTTGAAATTCCTCAGCAAAGCCGTGTCGGCATATCAGCTTTCATGATGTTCTAATGACAGAGTGACTCCAAAAGTGTTCTTGTCCTTGAATGAGAATTCCTCCAGTCTTTGTTGCCTCAGTCGGTGGACCTTTTGATATGCACGTCCGGAGAAGGCGAACTATTGGCAGATATGCTTTGAAATAATAAGAGCTGTCCAACTTCTTCGGATTCGGCTGGTGCGACTCCACCTATACGAAAGGATTCAACCCAAAGCCTATTAACTCCTATGCAGCATTAGGTTGTGTAATATTTGCAGAGCTCTGTAGAATTAGATCTGCATCATTTGGGGCCGATCCAAAAGCAAACAAAGCGAACGTGGGTCCAAGCACGCACAGCTGGCCCTTGAGACTCGGGATCCTGGGCAAACGAGCGTCCGGCATGCCTCAGCGCAGCTCAGCCTTGGGGGCGTATGAACCGCCCGACAATGGCTTACACACTCCACTACGGCGAGGCTTAGCAACATTTTATTACATTTGGCCCCTTTCAATAGACTGCGGGCCAAAAGAGGATCACAGAATTTGTCATCAGTTTTAAGATTACCCCGACTTCTACGCCTCCTCAGACTCGGTAATGCTCCTTTTGTTCGAGAATATCCCCCCGATTGAACATGGAAATCTATTCTTTTAATTTGGAGTTACGGTTGCAAACGGCAGTCAACAATGTTATTTCTCCAACTTCTCATATTGTGGTGTATTGTGTTATTTATCCATTCGGGGCCATATATGTCTGTTTCTGTTAAGTACCTGGCTTGTGCACCTTCAAAGTATGCACATTTTCCCGTAATAACTTCTGTTAGCGCATCTGCCTCACAGTTCTGAGGACCGGGGTTCAAATCCCGGCCCCGCCTGTGTGGAGTTTGTATGTTCTCCCCGTGCCTGCGTGGCTTTTCTCCGGGCACTTCGGTTTCCTCCCACATCCCAAAAACATGCATGGTTGGTTGATTGAAGACTGGGATGGGCTCCAGCATGCCCGCGACCCCATTGAGGAGAAAGCGGTACAGGAAATGGATGGATGGATGGATGGAACCTCTGGCACATCCACGCCCATAAGACCCAAATGTGTGCGCACCTAGCAAAGAGGCGTGACCCATTGAAGTCTGAGGGTGGCTGTTATTCCCGGTTTGTGGAGTTTTTCCTGAGACGTGAGTGGAATAGAAATCCATCCATCCATTTTCCGTACCGCTTCTCCTCACTATGGTCGCGGGCGTGCTGCTTCATATACATTCATTTTTGGACATACTTGGCAAATAAAGATGATTCTGATTCTGATTCTTTGGTGACAGCGTCCGGCCTTTAACTGGTGTCAAATTGTGAACATCCCTAGAAATCCCAATTGACAGTCCTTTGGCGTACCTGTTGTGCTGTCATCTTTTGCGCAGGTATTTGTATGGTTATCCTGTTGTCATACACATTTAGTTCTCTAAAAAAAAAAAAAAACAACCTTCAAGTGAATGTTGGTGGTAAAAAAAATAAATAAATAAAAAAAAGAGAAAACTTTGTGACAGTGTCAGTTTGAATACGTTTGATAGATATATCGCAACTCTCTCCAAACTTCAAGTACAATATGATGTTTGACTTTCACGGGGCACTGTACTTACTACAGCGTTCAGCGTGCGGAGGGACAAAGGCCAACAAAACCACATCATCTGCAAAAAAAAAAAAAAAAAAAAGCAGAGACGCAATGCCGAGGCCACCAAACCGGACACCCTCAACGCCTGGGCAGCGGCTAGAAATTCTGTCCATAAAGATTACGAACAGAAACAGTGACAAATGGGCAGCCTTGGCGGAGTCCGAGCCTCACTGGAAACAAATCCCAATTGCTGCCGGCAATGCAGACCAAACTCTGACCTCATATATAGCGACCGAACACCCCGTATCAAGGGGCCCGTACTCTGTACTTCCGGAGCAACCCCCACAGGACTCCCTGAGGGAGACACCTTCTTCAAGTCTCTATATATCACGCATATTAAAGACCTCCACTATATTTGTTTACATCATGAAATAACATAACTTTTGGGCTATTATTTTGGTAAACGTAACCGTCACAGTGCTTCCGTTAAATGTGACAGAAATTCAATTATAGTAATATTTCTATTCATTACATGCAACTATTACAATTTCATTCTTGTGAGCCACAAGATAACAAAACAGTCACAACAGCTTTTTGCATGATGATTTTTTTTTGTTTTGTTTTTTGGAAATTATTGTGTATTAGTAGACAGTTGCTCCTCCTTGTGGTTACCATGAAAGAGTGTGTATATATATAAATATATATACACACACAAACACACACACGTGTTTCAAAAGACTGAGAAATATTTTATTTTTGTATTATTATTCTGACAACAATATACTTGACGCGCAGTTGCTGGTTATATGAACGTGCTATCGATTGAGAAACGGGATTATGTTCGCAAAATGGACGCCAGGTGGCGACATTAGCCCTCTGCAAAACCTGCCACAGCGACGCTAAAAACAAAACAAAAACAACAACAACGTTTTATCGCGGACCTGCCGAAAGGTTTTTGGGTCTGGATAGACAGAAATTAAATTCTCACAGCGGCAATCTTGACGTTTATTTACTCATATTGATAATATCTAAACAAACCAGGTTAACCGAGCATTGTGCTGTAACCCAACACGTCCTTTTTTGTGTACTGTCCATTTTGTTTGATTGTGTTATTACTTGAGTCGAGCCTCGAGCACATTTGAATCTGACAGTATTGGCACGCAGACAGATGTCCGCCCCCCCCACGCCTCCCCCCTCCTCATTTCTCCGCCTGCCTGAGCTGCTCCCGCGTCGGAATGATTGACAGGGGGCTGTTCAGGCAGCCAATCGGAAACCGCAGCGTCTCATTTGCATAAAGCAGGCGCGCGCCATTGGCTGGCTGCACGCTGCGGTTTAAAAAATAAATAAATAAAAAATCCTCGCGTGCCACGATCCCGCAGGCGGCACGCGATCGGAAGCAAACATAAAAACAGAAGTTTATTGAAACCTAAAGCTCGTTTATGTTTACTTACACACAGTGTTCTAACGCCTGTAAGATGAAAACACGTCCTAAATAAAGCGTTTGTGTTCGACATTTGCGTTTTTCGCGAGCCGCGACTAAAGTTGGAGGCAAACATCCAAGCGCATTCCGCCGCAGCCTCGCAGCAGACATCCAGCCAGCTCGGCGAGCATGCGGCAGTCGCGGTGCCGGCTTTGTTGTTCCTCCCCGCGGGTTGACTGAGCAGCGCGTGACTGACGGCGCGCGGGGGGCGTCGGCCAATCGGCGTGCGGGCTCGCGCCCACTGGGCGAGCCCGCGTCGCCATTGGCCGAGGCGAGTGTGGGAAAGAATGCAGACGAGCTTTCACACGAAGTGGGAGCGCACGCGCCGGTATAAAGCTGCGCGGCGCGTGTCCGACGCACAAGCGGAGAAGACGTCTTTCGCGACAGGGCAGGATTTTTTTCTGAGTTCGGCGGACTTAAACGCCTTAAACGAACACTTTCTTCAACATCTGATTGTTCCGAGAAGGGATTTATCGATTTGACATCGTTGCGCATAATAAAGTAACGATGCCAGCTGACAACATGGAGAAGCAGACGGGGTCCCCGATGGCCGGTGCCCCTGCGAACGGATCACACACGCCGGACAAGCCCAAAAATGCCAGCGAGCATAGAAAGGTACCCTTAAAATAATCACATTTATAGATATGTATGTATAAGCAAATGATATTTCTGCTGCACGACGTCCTGTAACGTGGATAAATGACTTGTGTCTCTGTTTTCATTCCCGGGCAGTCATCCAAGCCCATCATGGAAAAAAGACGCAGGGCGCGAATAAACGAAAGCCTCGGTCAGCTCAAGACGCTCATCCTGGACGCACTAAAGAAAGACGTAAGTCGACTTCAACGTTGTCACCGGGTTATCTTCTTGCGGTTCTTTACAAACAAAACAAAACAAAAAAACAAATTGGAATGAACTTGGAATGCATCCTCCACAGAGCTCCAGACACTCTAAATTGGAGAAGGCGGACATCCTGGAGATGACAGTGAAGCACTTGAGGAACCTACAGCGTGTCCAGATGAGTGGTAAATTGAGTTGTTTATTATTATTATTATTATTATTATTAGACAAAATGTCACCAACATAGAAAAATGACAAAAAAAAATACTGTTTACTGAAATAATAATGATGTGTGCTAGTAGTGGATTAGCATTTAATTGTTCTGTCTGTCACTATACGTCACTGGCGTAGATAGATGAGCAAAGGTGTGGTATTTGTAGTAAATAAATCATAACTTCCGACCAATTAGGTGAAACTGGACCACTTCCAGCAGGGCGGTTTGGGAATTGAGTCATGATAAAAGTGAGTGCTTTAATTAGTGTTGGGAAGTTGAAAATGTAATTGCTAACAACGGTAACCATTTCAATTACTTTCTCAAAGTAATATCACGAATGACATTGGATTACATTTTGATTACTTTTATTAGTTTTGAACAATTGCTTCAACAGGACCCTTGGATGTTTCCTCCAAAAAAAAATACAAAAAAAAGAATAAATAAAAAGTGGATTAAAACCATAAATCATTATTTCGGAGTTAACCACATTTTTTCTTGAGACAAATAATAAACTGCTAACTAAACATAATGAATGTCAATAAATGGTTAAAAATGTCTTTGTTGCAATATATGTATACTGTATGAGTACAGCAGGTAGAAAACATGATACCGTGTTGCGCTAATGACAAATGTGTGCAATTTAGACATTATTGCTTTGTATGACGAATGTTTTAAGTGAATGTTCCATAAAAGTCCAAAATGATAAGATGAAACTGCTCAAAAGTCAATTTTCCTTTATGTGTTCAAAAGTGTGGCAATGAATCAAAAGCTCAGACAAACTAATAGACTAACTAACTCTTCAAGGTCATATTTGGAAAAAGTATGTCATTTTTGAGACGCATGACCAGAGAGAGCCAATCACAAGCGTCGGCTTTAGAACGAGGAAGTGGTACGTTGGGGGAAATCTGAGCTTTTGCGGCTATTTTTCAAATGTAACTAAAATTGTGATCATGTGGAAGTTTCCAAAAGCAACTGCAGTTTATTTGTACACATTTTCTCCAAGTCACGTACTAGATTCCAATTACATGAATTTTTAAATGAAATGACATCATCTTGTTACATGTAATTAGTTGGCCCTCGACACCGGCTATAAAACGGAGGCGTTGAAAGTTGCCCAACTCTGAGCGGGCGCCACTAACATCAGCGTGTGTCCTCCTTCTCCTCCAGCAGCCGCGCTCTCCCCCGACGCCACCGTGCTGAGCAAGTACAGAGCCGGATTCAACGAGTGCATGAACGAGGTCACGCGCTTTTTGTCCGCCTCGGAGGGGGTGAACGTGGAGGTGAGGTCGAGGCTGCTCACTCACCTGTCCGGCTGCATGAGTCAGATGATGGCGATCAACTGCCCGCAGCAGGCCCTGACCCAGCAAGCTCACGTCGGCCAGCCGCTGCACATCCAGCTGCCCTCCACCCTGCCCGTCACCCCCGGCGCCGGCGTGGCCTCCAAACTCAGCCCGGCCGAGGCCGCTTCCCCCAAGGTGTTCGGCGGCTTCCAGCTCGTGCCCGCATCCGACGGACAGTTCGCTTTCTTGATCCCCAACCCGGCCTTTGCGGCGGCCGCAGCCCCGGTCATCCCACTGTACGCAAACGCGGGGCTGCCCGTGGCTGTCAACAGGCCCTCGGCACCCACCGCGGCGTCCCCGGTCCACGGCATGACCTCCTTCTCTGCGGGGTCGCAGGCGGTCAGCCCGGTGGGAGTGAGCCCCGGTCTGGACGGCGGCGAGGCGGTGTGGCGGCCATGGTAGCGCCTCACTTGCCACCGAAAGCCAGTGTGGGAACGCAAACACGGAAATGCGGGACTGCCGCTGTTAAACGTTTGACCTCCGGCTGTTACGAGGATCTAACCTGTGAATTTTCTGTTACGCCACCCTCAAAAAGTTCACGTGGCTGTTCTTTTTGTTTCGTTTTATGGAACAGAAGCCTTAGATAGGACATTATGATTTATGACCCGTTCCAACAATTGGATTTTGGTGATAAATAACTTGTACATGCAGATGTGTTGATATATAGGATTTTTGCTATGAAGTACTTTTTATAAAAAGGTTTAGTTTTGTACAGTTCTTATTGATTGCTACACCAAAGCTGTTTTTTATATTGATTTTGTTTTGTTTGTTTGTTTACTAAAGACAAAAAAACTGGTGTTCTCCCAGTGTTTGAATAAATAATATTGAAACATGCAGTATCAGTCTAAAGTCTATTTTTATGCCACTGTCCGTCTTGCATAAATGCTTACACACACACACACACACACATTAACTTGTTCTAAAGTCAAAATTCCAACATCAATATTTCCAGTGGGGATTTTGACTTTTGCAATTTGAACTGGCAGCTTTTCAGTCAAGTTTGGCGGGATTTCTTAACATCTGGCTGTGTACGTGGGACAAAAAGGGAAGATTTTTATTTTTTTTTTTTCTCTCTCTCTCTCCTGCTCGAGGTAATTAAAAGTTCTAAAAGGAATCTCATCTAAAATGCGGCGGGAGCTCCCAGAAGTCTCAAAGTCTATTCATGAGCCTGGGAAATGTGCTCAGGGGTTAATGTCACTAACAGATTGGCCGAGTGAAAGGAGAATATGGAAGGATCCTCGCTTCCTTTTGTCTGCCAATTGTTCAATTGCTCTCCCCCTCCAGTGGGCCTGCGACGCAACTCCAATGGGGAAAACGAGCTAATTTGGTCAAAGCAGTAGCATAAAATAGTTAATCTAATCAAAATCATACTGTATGTGTACATGGCACGCTGTGTTGGGGAGTTACGTGTAACAAGATTGTGTCATCCATCCATCCATGGTCAACACCGCTTATCCTGGTTAGGGTCACGGGGTCGCTGGAACCTATCCCAGCTGACATCCCAAAAACATGCGTGGTAGGTTGATTGAAGACTCTAAATTGGCCGTAGGTGTGAATGTGAGTGCGAATGGTTGTTTGTTTATATGCGCCCTGCGATTGGCTGGCGAACGGTTCAGGGTGTACCCCGCCTCCTGCCCAAAGATGGCTGGGATAGGCTCCAGCACTACCGCGACCCTTATGAGGATAAGCGGCTGAGAAAATGGATGGATGGATTAGTAAAATTGTACTTATATATGAAAAATAGTCACAAAAGATCAGATTATTATTTTTTTTTCATATGATAGCCTCCCTCTAAAGCAGACTCTTATGATTGGCTCTCTCTGGGCATATGCCATTATGCTGTAGGCTCAAATGTCACATTTTCTAAAAAATGACCTCAACACGCCACCTTGTGGTGCAATCTATTATTTGTCGGAGGTTTTGAAAATGTTAGAGTTACACTTTTAAACACATATAAAAAAAAAACATTGACTTTTCGACAATTTCATCTTTATAATTTTGGATTTATTGTGGAACATTCACTTATCAGGGTTGTCATAAGAAGCAATATTGTGTCAATTTTGCACATTTGTCATTAGGTCAACATGGTATTATGTTTCACACACACACAAACACACACGCACACACACAGGCACACACATGTACACGATATGTCTGTATATGTATAATGCACCAAACATTTTGTATTATGTAGTTACATTTCATCATGTTTTGTTATCAGTGTATAAAACCAATATGTGGTTAATTCCAAAACAGTGATGTATGGTTTTAATCCACTTTTTTGGAGGATCCCGTTGATACATTCATTCCAAATTAAGTAATCAAATGTGATTAGTTGTATTACTTTTGAGAAAGTATTTGAAATAGTAGAATACTGTGGTACTATTTCATTTACAAAAGTGTTACTTGTAATTGTAACCAACGACATTTCCCCGATCCTAATACTGACTGCCCACCGGTTGCCTGCGTGTGCGCTTTTACGCGCCACTCTCCTTTGCGTTCCATTAAAGTCTACTGTCTTCCTTGTGTGTATAAACGTAAAACCCTCCCTGCAGTAAAATGAGCTCCAAATCCGGAGGATGTATTTCTGTGTGCGGCGGCGTGGTGCTGGCCGTGTGTCAGCCACCAGCGACATGCAGCCGCATGCCCCTCCTCACTTGGGATTAAGTTACAGCATCTCGGTTTTATGGCCGTGCGCGTGCCTGGTGCAGAGAAATTCAATTTTACGCTAGCACTAGTGTTGAGTGTGAAATGATTTGAGCGAGTGAGGTATTAGTTTTTGCTCACGTTGAGTTTCTGCATATCTGTATGTGAGTTATTAGTTTGTTTTGTTGAATTTAAACGGTCGGGTCGTGTTTGTCATTTGTGTGTGATTCTTATTTTCCTCATCCGGTGCAATGCCCTGCAGATGACACCGTGTCTAAACGACACACTGAGAGTCTCCTTTGCAAGGAAGGAGCCACACTCAGACAGCAGTTGGCAGTGTGTGTAGCCTCTGCGGTTTTTCTTACTGCCTGCGCGTCTGAGTCAATAGTTCAGAGATGCCTTTGAGGAGCTGAGGTCGTGAGAACCGAACGAACTAGTCCGCCTGTGGTCGGGCACCGGGCCAGCCATTAAATCCCCGCCCGCAGGCCGCTCTGCTGAGGTGAGGAGGCGGACGCCCAGAAGCGAGACTCACGGTCCGGTGGAAAAAAAAAAAAAAAAAAAAAGTTTGACTTGAGAAGAAGTGTTGATCCAAGAGTCAACTGTTAAAACAAGTCGAGTGAGTCTATTTTTATCGTATATTATTCGTGAGCACTTAAGCAGTCTACAGGCTCGTGTTACATGAAATGACTTGACTCACGTCCAGATTTGGTTTCACGAGAGGGAATTCGGTTGAACGGTTGAAACAGGCTGGGAAAACCTTTCCCGATGATGAAAAGGATTCCTACAGAGGGTTGAATGTCCCTCGGGATGTGGCCGTCACGTCCCTTGGGAGCGGTGGCTATTGAGAGGTCAGGGGTCGCCGGAGGAGCCTCCATCTATCACTCTCATTAGCGACTGAATGGGCTGAACGCGCGCCGCCAAACGTTCAGCATCAAAAATCTCCCTCCGAATTTACAATTGCCATTGTTGTATAGACGCGGCCGTGTTTACAGCCGGCACTTGAGTGCTTTTCGTATGCGAGTTGTGCTGCTAAAATGGCAAGTGCGTAGCGTAGCGTGACCTGTCGTGCAATGGTTCCCATCCGTTTTACGTCAGCCAAAATCGACAGCACACCGCCAAACAAAAATGTCGCAAAAAAAAAAAAAGTATGAATACCAACTGAAATAATGATAATCTCTAAAAAATGACTTACATTTTTGAACAAATGAAGTGAAGTCGGATCATTTGATGAGTGGCTTCTTCTCACCAATGTTAAAATAAAGCATCTCACTGCATCCCCATTTTTATGTTATAATCCGTAGCTTCCATCTATAATCTATGGACTGCATGTATGCGTACATTTACACCAGCGTCTCGCAGGTGTGTCAGAAAAGCTACAGGACTGGCGTCACAAACAATCTATTTCAATGCGAGCCAAACAAACAACCGGCAAGTGTACAAAGAGATCCCGCGGCGTTTGCTTCGTGTCAGTGTCAGTCTGTGTGTGTTCTGGACAAGCCTCTTTGCACCTGTTTTCTTGAGAAGCAGAGGGTGAATAAGGAAGAGGAGATAAACAGGCCAAGTGGGGTGGTGACATGTTAAATAGCTGTTGAAGCTCAGGAAAGTACAATTTGATTCCTCTCCCTGTGTGTGACATGCACCCTATGAGGGAACTTAGATCGTCGTCACTTCACATTTCCTGTCTGTATTTATAGCCTGACAGCACAGAACATGGAGGTTATCCAGGGTGGCCTGTCGCACCAAGCCTGATCAAGTATCACAGGGTCCGTGTGCCACTTGTGCGCCAGTGTCCGGTCTTGCCTCGCAGTTGACGACAAGGCGTGTGTCTGAGGTCAGCTTTGGCTTTTCAGCAGCTTCTCCACTTTCAGTGCACGAAGCCCGCAGCCTTTGCAACTGGTGCAGATTCCAGCGAAGAACGTAGAAAGTCCCCCTTGGCACGGGTCATCCTGGAACCTCCTCGGTGGCCTTGGAGGAGCCTCAGCATGTTTGACTTATGTATTTATCTACCGAGGGGTCATCCTTGCCTATCCTGTGCAGTATGAGCAGCTGTTATTCTATTTTAGTTCGCGACTGCTGTAGCGATAAGTCCCAGCGATGAATACTCGACTAATGGCACTCCTGTGTTGGCAATGTGAAAATTAAACAGCTTGTTTTGCTATGATGAAGTCATGACCTCAGAATTAGAATGCCAGTTAAATTATTATTTTTTCTTGAATGGAGAACCAATATTTATTTTTTGAAGGAGAACCAAGGGAGCGTTGCATTAAGATTTACAACCCAGATTCCAATGAAGTTGGGATGTGTTAAACATAAATAAAAACAGAATACAATGATTTGCAAATCATGTTCAACCTATATTTAATTGAATACACTACAAAGACAAGATATTTAATGTTCAAACTGGGACAGGGTCATGTTTACCACTGTGTTACATCACCTTTTCTTTTAACAACATTCAATAAACGTTTGGGAAGTGAGGACGCCAAACAGGTGTTTTGATGAGCATTTTTTGCCACCTGTGCCAGCTTTTTTTGGAACGTGTTGCAGCCATAACATTCCAAGTTAATGATTATTTGCTGAAAATTAAATATCTTGTCTTCGTGGCATTCGCACTCACAGTCACACCTTCGGACAATTTAGAGTCTTCGATGAACCTACTGTGCATGTTTTTGGGATGTGGGAGGAAACCGGAGCACCCGGAGAAAACCCACGCAGGCACGAGGAGAACATGCAAAGAGGCCGGATTTGAACCCGCGCCTCCAGAACTGTGAGGCACATGTGCTAACCAGTCGGTGCATTTGTTTTCATTTTCCAAAATTTTCTAATGAATAAAATTGGGTTACCGCAGCACTTTGTTGATTGGTCGGCATAGTTGTCACTGCCACGCTAAATTTGGGCCTAGTACCAAACAACCGCATGCCGAGTATAAAGAAAAGGTAATATTGAATGTCGTCACTTATTGTTCTTCGTTTACTTTGGCATACTGCTTCTTGAATTCTCAACTCTTCTTAATTGACTGTGTCACACAATTTGTATGCACAATGCCTGATTAGGATTTACTGTTAGTTGTAGCTGGCTAAACTGACTTATGATTTGTGACACCTCATTGTTTGTATACAATGTGTGGCACATTGTCTGAGCACAGGCCCAGACACTTAACAGTAACACTCCTGACTACCAGGAACAAAATTATTGTCCAGTGACCTTTTATTTTTAAATTACCCCAATATTTGTGAGTTAATTGCAATACTGAAAACATGTTTTTAAGGAAAAAAGTTTTTTTTTGGTTTTTTTTTAGATAGTATGTGTCTACTACAATAGACACTTTATATCTTTTTAAAACAAACAGTGAAAAGCCAGAACAAAACAGAGGAACTATCTAGAAATGTCTACTGTATCGTAATTATAATTTTTTTTTAAACACTAAAATACTCTGCAGTTAAATAATTTGTGGACAATGTTTAAATGTATTGTTAAGGAACTAAATATGCCAACAACATTTCAAACCAAAATTAGCTAAATAAAAAGTATCATCCACTGACTTCTCCTCTTAAAATAAAATGTGTTTGCACTAATGGACACCGAGAGAATTAGAATCATCTTTGTCTGTGGTAGTTGGAGCCACTGTAGTACTACAGCAAACAAGCCACTACGACAAAATATTAAAATATATTATATTATAAAAACACAAGTCCAGTACAACCAGTCATTGAGCAATGTAAGGTACCAGTAATGTGGTAATGCTGACAATTGTGCAAATTATGCAGAGTTGTCAAGCAATTTAAAGTGACTAGTTGTGAGGCAATTCTGGCACAACGGCAATTGTGCAAATAGGACAGAGAGTCCTCAAGCACTTAAAGGCCTCTTTATACTCCCGCGCTCGTGCAGTCGACAACAGCCGCATTGCATCACTTCAGAATCGGAATCAGAATCAGAATCATCTTTATTTGCCATGTATGTCCAAAAAGCACACGAGGAATTTGTCTCCAGTCGTTGGAGCCGCTCTAGTAAAATTGTTGCTGCGCGTAGAACGCCGCGGAGATCGACTCTCGTGATTGGTCCATTTTAGTCACATGCTGTGATGAGGTACTCAGCGTGCCCCTTGGTTCTACATACCATCGACGCCGCCGCCTTCTCAATCGATTTTTGGAATTAAAAGTCAACTGTTAAAGACGTTAGTGACAAGAGGCGAGAAGTTACTGGAATGTCTGCTGGTTTTAGTGTGCATTGTTCGATAGCATCTACCTGAGGGAAGGAGCTGGAAAACGTGAACAGGATGTGGTGGGTCCAAAAGGATTGCCCTTGTCTTGGTTCTTGCAGTGTCCAAGTTGTCAAGAGTGGGTCGGGGGGTATTGATGATCCTCTTGGTAGGCGTGACTTTCTGTTGCAGTTGGATTTTGTCCTTTATTATAGCAGCACCAAACTAGATGTGATGGATGAAGACAGGATTGATTCAACGACAGCTGTAGAGAACTGTTCCTGTGGCAGGCCGTGCTTACTTATTACCCACAGGAACTGGATCCTGCAGTTGGACAGCGTGAGGGGCAGCTGGGGCAAAAGATGTTTCCCTGAAGTCCATGATCATGCCTACAGTCTTGAGCGGTTGTCCAAGTTGTGTTGGCCCCACCAAAGCTCCAACCGCTCCACTTCCTGTCGATATGCAGACTTGTTGCTGTCGTTGATGAGGCCGATGACTGTGGCGTTGTCTGCAAACTTCAGGAGTTTTGACAGCTAGGTGCATTGAGGTGCAGTTGTTCGTGTAGAGCGAGAAAAGCAGTGGAGAAAGGACACATCCTTGTGGGGCAACGGGGCTGGTGGTTCATGTGGATGAGGTGGTTTGCCCCAGCCTCAGCTGCTGTGTCCTTCCTGCCTGTCAGGAAGTTGTAAATCCACTGGCAGATGCCAAGCGAGACGTTGAGCTGGAGGAGATTGGAGGGATGGTGGTGTTGAAAGCAGAGCTGAAGTCCACGAACAGGATCCTCACGTAGATCCCTGTGCTGTGGAGGTGTTCCAGGATGAAGTGCAGTCCCATGCTGACTGTGTTGTCCACTGACCTGTTTGCTTGGTAGTCAAATTGCAGGTAGGTTGTGTTACATGCATGTGCACATGTGTGCTATTTGTGACATAATAAAAACATTGCATATTGCAGTTGCTTGGTCACTTTGAACTTTCTTTGTGGTGTCGCTCGTGTGTGATTGCAACATCTATGAGCAACTGCTGAAGACTCCAGACCTCCTCTTTCATTTATAACCGCTTCTTTCATTTATAATCGCTTCATCCAAGAAAGAGCATGTATGAATGGACGTTTTATGTCTTTATGTTTATGTTGCTTTTTGTTTGTTTGGTTATTTGTTTTTGTGTTGTTTTCGTGACAGTGGCCTCTTGGAAAAGTAATTTTGGCCTTATGTATGTTCCACATATATTGAGGGCTGACAATAAATGTTACTACATCATACCATACCATACCATACCATACCATACCATACCATACCATACCATACCATACCATACCATACCATACCATACCATACCATACCATACCATACCATACCATACCATACCATACCATACC